>NC_134356.1:24204972-24553722 GCF_048569485.1 Anomaloglossus baeobatrachus
GCCATTCCTGTCAGCGATTCAGACGCTGGAGAGGAGAGACAACACAGGGAGACCCAGGCAGGGAATCTGGTGACCACACAACCGCTCTGAGCGGTCGGTAAGCAGCACCTGTGGTGCTGGCCCCACTGAGTACCGAAGTGTATGTATATATATATATATTATATATATATATAGGCTATACATTGCACTGTACGGTCGCTCTGTTGATTTTTGGCTATATACCCTCCTGGTTGTTCTCAGAGGAGACAACATGTCATCTGCAAAAAGCAAGGGTGCCAAAGCACAGGCGTTCTTTGCAACCTGTACCTTCATGTACAGCTGTACTACCGGCAGGTTCCACTGACCCTCATTGTGTGCAATGCTCGGCCCCTGTGGCACTTACTCAGCCGGAGCCTCTGCTACAGGTGGCCCAGGTGGATCCACCTGCTACCACTGTCCAGGTGACAGGGACGGAGTTTGCAAGCCTTTGCTGACAAACTGTCTGAGACTATGGATAAATGGTCTGCTAAAATACTGGAAGCATTGCAGTCCAGACCGGTGATTCAGGCCCCGGGCTCTATCCAATCCTTGACCCCTGGTCCCCCTCAATTGGAACAGCAAAGTGCCCCGGGGATAACCCATAGGTCCCAGGGTGAGGTCTCTGACACGGACCGCAGTCCCAGGCCGCCCAAGCGGGGTCGCTGGGAAATTCCCTCCACTTCATCACACTGTTCAGGGTCCCAGCAGGGGGACTCTCTGGAGGATGAAGCGGAGGTATCCGATCAGGATTCTGATCCTGAAGCCGCTCTCAACCTAGATACACCTGAAGGTGACGCAGTAGTGAATGACCTTATAGCGACCATCAATCAGGTGTTGGATATTTCTCCCCCAGCTCCTCCAATTGAGGAGTCTGCTTCTCAGGAGAAATTCCGTTTCAGGTTTCCAAAGCGTACATTAAATATGTTTCTGGATCACTCTGACTTCAGAGAGGCAATCCAGAAAAACCGAGACTGTCCAGACAAGCGTTTTTCCAAGCGCCTTAAGGACACACGTTATCCCTTCCCCCCCGAGGTTGTCAAGGGCTGGACTCGGTGTCCTAAGGTGGATCCTCCAATCTCCAGACTGGCGGCTAGATCCATAGTTGCAGTGGAAGATGGGGCTTCACTCAAAGATGCCACTGACAGACAGATGGAACTATGGTTGAAATCCATCTATGAAGCTATAGGCGCGTCTTTTGCCCCCAGCATTCGCTGCTGTATGGGCACTCCAAGCTATCTCAGCTTGTCAGGCGCAGATTCATGCAGTAACACGTACATCTGCCCCGCAAGTGGTGTCCTTAACCAATCAGGCGTCGGCGTTTGCGTCCTACGCCATTAATGCTATCCTGGACTCTGCGAGCCGTACGGCGGTGGCATCCGCCAACTCGGTGGTACTCCGCAGGGCCATGTGGCTACGTGAATGGAAGGCAGACTCTGCTTCCAAAAAGTTCTTAACCGGTTTGCCATTGGCTGGCGACCGCTTGTTTGGTGAGCGATTGGATGAAATCATTAAACAATCCAAGGGAAAGGATTCATCCTTACCCCAGTCCAAACCAAACAGACCTCAACCACGGAAGGTACAATCGAGGTTTCGGTCCTTTCGGACCGCGGGCAGATCTCAATTTTCCTCGTCCAAAAGGCCTCAGAAAGATCAGAGGAACTCCGATGCATGGCGGTCTAAGTCACGTCCTAAAAAGACCGCCGGAGGAACCGCTCCCAAAGCGGCCTCCTCATGACTTTCGGCCTCCTCAAACCGCATCCAAGGTCGGTGGCAGGCTCTCCCGCTTTTGCGACACCTGGCTGCCACAAGTAAAAGACCGATGGGTGAGAGACATTCTATCTCACGGTTACAGGATAGAGTTCAACTCTCGTCCTCCGACTCGTTTCTTCAGAACATCTCCACCCCCCGACAGAGCCGAGGCTCTTATGCAGGCGGTGGGCACCCTGAAGGCGGAAGGAGTGGTGATCCCGGTTCCTCTTCAGCAACGGGGTCACGGTTTTTACTCCAATTTGTTCGTGGTGCCAAAAAAGGACGGATCCTTCCGTCCCGTTCTGGACCTAAAGCTGCTCAACAAGCATGTGAAAACCAGGCGGTTCCGGATGGAATCGCTCCGCTCCGTCATCGCCTCAATGTCCCAAGGAGATTTCCTGGCATCAATAGACATCAAAGATGCTTATCTCCACGTACCGATTGCGCCAGAGCATCAGCGCTTCCTGCGCTTCGCCATAGGGGACGAACACCTTCAGTTCGTGGCACTAGCTTTTGGCCTGGCAACAGCCCCACGGGTCTTCACCAAGGTCATGGCAACAGTGGTGGCAATCCTACACTCTCAGGGACACTCGGTGATCCCTTACTTAGACGATCTACTTGTCAAGGCACCCTCTCAAGGGGCATGCCAACACAGCCTGAACATTGCTCTGGAAACTCTCCAGAGTTTCGGGTGGATCATCAATTTTCCAAAGTCAAATCTGACACCGGCCCAATCACTGACATATCTTGGCATGGAGTTTCATACTCTCTCAGCGATAGTGAAGCTTCCGCTGAACAAACAGCGTTCACTACAGACAGGGGTGCAATCTCTCCTTCATGGTCAGTCACACCCCCTGAGGCGCTTCATGCACTTCCTAGGGAAGATGGTGGCAGCAATGGAGGCAGTTCCTTTTGCGCAGTTTCATCTGCGCCCACTTCAATGGGACATTCTCCGCAAATGGGACAGGAAGTCGACGTCCCTCGACAGGAACGTCTCCCTTTCTCGGGCAGCCAAAGCTTCCCTTCAGTGGTGGCTTCTTCCCACTTCTCTGTCGAAGGGGAAATCCTTCCTGCCCCCATCCTGGGCTGTGGTCACGACGGACGCGAGCCTGTCAGGGTGGGGAGCGGTCTTTCTCCACCACAGGGCTCAGGGGACTTGGACTCAGACAGAGTCCTCCCTTCAGATCAATGTTCTGGAGATAAGGGCAGTGTATCTTGCCCTAAAGGCGTTCCAGCCGTGGCTGGAAGGCAAACAGATCCGAATTCAGTCGGACAACTCCACAGCGGTGGCATACATCAACCACCAAGGCGGGACACGCAGTCGGCAAGCCTTCCAGGAAGTTCGGCGGATTCTGCTGTGGGTGGAAGCCACAGCCTCCACCATATCCGCAGTTCACATCCCGGGTGTAGAAAACTGGGAAGCAGACTTTCTCAGTCGCCAGGGCATGGACGCAGGGGAATGGTCTCTTCACCCGGACGTGTTTCAAGAGATCTGTTGCCGCTGGGGGATGCCGGACGTCGACCTAATGGCGTCCCGGCACAACAACAAGGTCCCGACGTTCATGGCACGGTCTCAAGATCACAGAGCTCTGGCGGCAGACGCCTTAGTTCAGGATTGGTCGCAGTTTCAACTCCCTTATGTGTTTCCTCCTCTGGCACTGTTGCCCAGAGTGTTACGCAAGATCAGGGCCGACTGCCGCCGCGCCATCCTCGTCGCTCCAGACTGGCCGAGGAGGTCGTGGTACCCGGATCTGTGGCATCTCACGGTCGGCCAACCGTGGGCACTACCAGACCGGCCAGACTTGCTGTCTCAAGGGGCGTTTTTCCATCTGAATTCTGCGGCCCTCAACCTGACTGTGTGGCCATTGAGTCCTGGATCCTAGCGTCTTCAGGATTATCTCAAGAGGTCATTGCCACCATGAGACAGGCTAGGAAACCAACGTCCGCCAAGATCTACCACAGGACGTGGAAAATATTCCTGTCGTGGTGCTCTGCTCAGGGTGTTTCTCCCTGGCCGTTTACCTTGCCCACTTTTCTGTCCTTCCTTCAATCCGGATTAGAAAAGGGTTTGTCACTAGGCTCCCTTAAGGGACAAGTCTCTGCGCTCTCTGTCTTTTTTCAGAAGCGCCTAGCCAGACTTCCACAGGTACGCACGTTCCTGCAGGGGGTTTGTCACATCGTACCTCCTTACAAGCGTCTGTTAGAACCCTGGGATCTGAACAGGGTGCTGATGGTTCTTCAGAAACCACCGTTCGAGCCAATGAGGGATATCTCTCTCTCACGCCTTTCGCAGAAGGTGGTTTTCCTAGTAGCAGTCACTTCGCTTCGGAGAGTGTCTGAGCTAGCAGCGCTGTCATGCAAAGCCCCCTTCCTGGTGTTTCACCAGGACAAGGTGGTTCTGCGTCCGGTTCCGGACTTTCTCCCTAAGGTGGTATCCCCCTTTCATCTCAATCAGGATATCTCCTTACCCTCTTTTTGTCCTCATCCAGTTCACCAATGTGAAAAGGATTTGCACTTGTTAGATCTGGTGAGAGCACTCAGATTCTACATTTCTCGTACGGCGCCCCTGCACCGCTCGGATGCACTCTTTGTCCTTGTCGCTGGCCAGCGTAAAGGGACACAAGCTTCCAAATCAACCCTGGCTCGGTGGATCAAGGAACCAATTCTCGAGGCTTATCGTTCCTCCGGGCTTCCGGTTCCCTCAGGGCTGAAGGCCCATTCTACCAGGGCCGTGGGAGCGTCCTGGGCTTTGCGGCACCAGGCTACGGCTCAGCAGGTGTGTCAGGCGGTTACCTGGTCGAGCCTGCACACTTTCACGAAACACTATCAGGTGCATACCTATGCTTCGGCAGATGCCAGCCTAGGTAGGCGAGTCCTTCAGGCGGCGGTTGCCCACCTGTAGGACGGAGCCGGTTGCGGCTCTATTATGAGGTATTATTTACCCACCCAGGGACTGCTTTTGGACGTCCCAATTGTCTGGGTCTCCCAATGGAGCGACAAAGAAGAAGGGAATTTTGTTTACTTACCGTAAATTCCTTTTCTTCTAGCTCCAGTTGGGAGACCCAGCACCCGCCCCTGTTTTTTGTGTACACATGTTGTTCATGTTGAATGGTTTCAGTTCTCCGATATTCCTTCGGATTGAATTTACTTTAAACCAATTATAATTTTTTCCTCCTTCTTGCTTTTGCACCAAAACTGAGGAGCCCGTGAGCACGGGGGGTGTATAGGCAGAAGGGGAGGGGCTTTACACTTTTAGTGTAATACTTTGTGTGGCCTCCGGAGGCATAGCTATACACCCAATTGGCTGGGTCTCCCAATTGGAGCTAGAAGAAAAGGAATTTACGGTAAGTAAACAAAATTCCCTTCTTTGATGGTAAATGGAGAAATACAATTTTTACACCTAAAACGCACGGGACTCGGATACAAAAGCTTTTTTTTCTTTCATTGTCGCCAATGTCCAACATGGCTTTATTCTACGTATTGATTTGTAAAGTTGATTGTTACTGTATATATTTGTATCCCCGACCTACTGTCTCCCCCACCCTAATTGCCCTGTAGACTGTAAGCCCCCGAAAGCAGGGTCTGCGCCCCTCTGTACCAGTCTGTCAGTGTTATATATTTGTATCCCCGACCTTCTGTCTCCTCCCCATTACCCTGTAGACTGTAAGCCCCTGAGGGCAGGGTCCGCTCCCCTGTGTACCAGTCTTTCAGGATTGGTTTATTCACTGTAATTTATCTGTATTTTGGGTGTAACCCGTTCCCATGTACAGCATGGAATAAATGTTCTCTATAAAAATAAAACTATAAATATATTTCTCCCCTTTTTTTTTTTTTTTTTTTTTTTTTAAATTGATATACTTATTTTAATAAAAACTGTTCTAGAAGTTTGGGCTGAATGTTCATTTCTATAATGATAAAGCTCGGTGTGACATTAGTGAGCAGTCACTGCCGGTCGGGCTGCGGTCACAGTGTTGTAGGTAGTTTCCAAAACATCTCAGTCGTCACATGTAGACCCACAGTAAACTAATCAGATCTCGCTGACAATTTATTTATTTTCTGTCTTTAGCAGCCCCCTGATCCTCTCTCACGCCCCCAATTTATTAGGCCCCAGTCCTGTTTCACCCCTTTGGTGGCAACATAACTCCATAAGGCTCACACCGCCTGATTCCGGTCATATGGGGCGAAACGTTTTTTTTTTTTTTAATTTAAAGGGACGTAAGTTGCTTTTTGCTGAGTGTCTGAAGCTGTTGCCACCGCTGTTCCATAGGACAGGCTCTGGCAGAGGTCACACTACATATTTTACAGAGGGGTAACAATACTCCTTAGAAATCTTGAGAAGTATTTTTAGCCAAGGAGGAGAACATCATAATTTGCAGCAACTCAAAATGATAGTACATACAGTAGATGGGTATCTATAAGGCCCCTTTCAGATGTCCGTGTTTAAACGGGTGCAAGCCACATGTACCAGTATGGTTGTCCGTGTGGTACCGGTTAAAAAAAAAAAAAAAAGTAAGATACTGAAATGAATGTTTTTGGGGTTTTTTTTGTTTAATGTGCAAAGCCTGAAAAATTAAAGATTATAGGAAGATAAATAGAGCTTATAGAATAGTGTTCTAGAGATAGTTAGCTTGACCAGCATTTTTACACCATTTTTATTTTTTAATTTAAAAAAAAAAAAAAAAAAAAAAAAGACGTGGGGTCCCCCCAACTTTCATGTCCAGCACAGGAACAGCAGCAGCTGTAGGCTGAAATCCTCAGCTCTCTGCTGTACCTTGGCTGGTTATGAAAAATAGAGGGGATCCCACACTTATTTTTTACATTTTTAGATTAAAAAAAATTACGTGTGGTCCCCTCCATTTTTACTAAAAAAAACAGCCATGGTACAGCAGACAACTGGGGGATGATATTCTTAGGGTGGAAAGGGCCATGGTTATTTGGCTCTTTCCAGCCTAACAATAGCAGCCCACAGACGCCCGAGAAGTGGCACATCAATTAGTTGCGCCAATTGTGGTGCTGGACCTGGCTCTTCCCGTTGCTTTGGTGCAATGGCAAACTGGGTAATATTTGTGGGGTTGATGCCAGCATACACCCCTACTACTAATCCAGTAAATGAAAGGAGAATAACAAACTTTATTTGAACAAAAAACCTTCGACTCAGACCTCATTCACCAATTTATTTGATTTTTATAAATAAAAAACAGTTCTGCCGTAATCTATGGTGAGTTCCCACGACATTCCCCAAAAGCAAACGTGGAAAGACATAAAGAGAAAATCATTCAATAAATAAAGACAAAAGACACCCTCTTTTCCAATTTATTTCTCTATCAAAGCCCTAATCCTGGTCTTCCGAAAGCCAATTGGGGGCGGTGACGTCAATCCTATACGGCTGTCACGTCAATCCTATACTGCTGTCACACTCAGTGGAGAACCGAACATTCCTCATTGGTTGTGAAAGTACACACACACTGCTGTGGATGCTTCTGTTCGATGACCTGCAGCTCAGGTTATTCAGGTCAGCAGTATGTGTGCGGGCGCGGCAGTGATGTCACAGGTTAATCAAAGTTCACAATGAACTCAGATGACATCCTGATGACACCCGCGCTACTGTGGGTGTCGCGGCAGTAACGTCATGGGTTCATCGGAGTTCCCAATGAACTTTGAAGAACCCGTGAAGTCACTGTCGCTACACCCGCGGTAGCGTGGGTGTCGTCAGGATATCAGAGTTCCTTGGATACTCACCTGTCCCCAGCAATGTTGTCCCTGGCACTGATGTCTATGGTGCTGCTGCTTCCTCCGTTGAGTGCATATTCATTGAGTATAATGAGCGGGGATTGGAAGCAAGTGACAGCAGGGCTGGAGACAAGTAAGTATAAAAATTCATTTTATTTCAGAGACGCGTGTTTTCTCCGGTTCGTGTCACACGGATCATATCCGTGTGACCCCCGTGCTGCCTGAGAAAAAAAACAATGTCTGCGTGCAGGGAGATGTGGGGCAACATGGTCCATATAAAAACATACATGTGTGAGGAACACTATAGAATAACATGAGTACGTGTGGCATCCGTGTTAAAAATGGATGTCACACATACCTGAAACATGGATAAAAATTCCCCGTTTTCCCAATCGGTGTAGGTTCCAGTGATCGGACACTGATCAGCAGGTGATCACCTGGCCCATGGATAGGTGATAACTTGTTTTCACTAAACAATCCCTTTAAGGCCTGTAAACAATCCCTACAATTATTTGTCCGACAGCTCTCTCTTGACTATCACATACAGGAGTGCTCGGCCAAATGTTCTTGTGTTCTCTCTGAGAGGTGATGTCGCCTCCTCTGGGGGTGGATTATCTTTCAAGAGATCAAAAGCATCAACAAGTGGAATTCAAACACGCCGGTTCCTTCCCTCCCTTTACATCCATTCTCGAGGTAAGTCAGATAGCCCCCATACACATCAGATTGTTGTCTGATCCGGGCAATTTTAGCCCTATGTTTATGGGAGCTTTCATGTAATCTGTATGAGGGCTAAGGCTATGTGCGCACGTTGCGTAAATTCATGCAGTTACGCTGCGCTTTGTAGCGCAGCGTAACTGCATGCGTCCTGCGTCTCCTGCACAGTCTATGGAGATTGTGCAGGGGCCGTGCGCACGTGGCGTTTTAGAGCGCAGCGCTTCGGCTGTGCTCTTCAGATCGCTGCAGAAATTTCTGCAGTGACTGTACGCAACGTGCGCACATAGCCTTATTCAAACATCTATGAACGTCAGTACAATCTCTGAACACAATGCATGGACTGGCTGAGGCTGTCCTTATAGACAGTACTGTGAGCTCAGAAATCATGAACCTCAGTGCAGCAACTCCGCTCTAGTCACCTCTAGTGAGATAGAATGGAGTTACTGTACAGGGGACGCTCCTTACAGATAGTGCTGTGAGATCAGAAATCATGAACCTTAGTGCAACAACTGCGATCTAGTCATCTCTGTGCTGGGCAGTGTTGTAACTAGAATTTGATGGGCCCCGGTGCAAAATTAGGACCTGCCCCCCCCCCAACACAGATACACTGGATACAGGATAATGACACCGACACTCAGGGTACGGGATAATGAAGTTAACACTTGGCTCTTTCCCTCAGCACTCAGGTTTCCCATGATCTGAAATCCCTCTTTCTATCATCATCCAGCTTTCCTATGTTCTGATATCCATCTTGTCCTCAGCACCCAGCTTCCCTAGGCTCTGCTATACATCTTTCCCTCAGCACCCAGCTTTCCCATATCATAGCATCGTAAAGCTGGGTGCTGCGGGTAAGAGCCTCTTTCCATCAGCACAAAACTTTCCCATCCCAAGCTTATGTCTTTGTCCCCCCTCGTATATATAGTTCTCCAAATACTATAATGGCCCCCACATAGCCTTCCATATAGCATATTGGGTCCCACGTAATCCTTCATTTTACTAGAATACGCCCCATAGTCCTCCTTGTATTATAATGCATTTCCCATAGTCCTCTATGTATAAGGTAGCTCTTATAGCCCTCCAATTATTATACTACAACTCCCATAGTCCTCCATGTATTATAATGCACCCCACAGCTCACCATGTATTATAATGCAGACCTCAGAGGCCTCCATGTATAATAATTCAGCCCCCATAATCCTCCATATATTATAATAGTAGCTGTCATATACCGTCCCCCAGGCCCACCCCCTCAGTTCCTTGACCACTTTTCAGCCTGGCTGCCACACTTCATGTCCTCAGAATTACCAACCTTCATCCTAGGAGACTTTAACATACCCATGAACAGCCCCTCCTCCCCATCTACATCCCAGCTTCTATCTCTCACCACCTCTCTTGGCCTCTCACAGCTCTCATCCTCTGAGATGAAGATGGTAACACTCTTGACCTGGTCTTTATCCGCCTCTGCTCAATCTCTGACTTTGACAACTCACCTCTTCCCCCTCTGTGACCACAACATCCTCTCCTTCAAGCTCACAAACCCTCGTCCACCCCAGTACACTCCCACCTATCTCCCACCTATCACACATTCAGAAACCTACAGGCCATTGACTTTCAGACCCTTACAGACTTTTTACACTCATCACTGTCCCCTATCTCCTCACTTTCCTGTCCTGATCTGGCTGTAAACCATTACAATGACACACTCAGAAATACCCTAGACCAAGTAGCACCCCTCACCCTCAGAACCTCCAAACACAGAGTGAAACAGCCTTGGCTCACTTCCCAAACTCGATTTCTCCAGTGATGCTCTAGGAGTGCCAAACGCATCTGGAGGAAAACCCACACACCAGAAAACTTCATCCACTACAAGTTCATCTTAAGGACCTACAACTCTTCCCTTCATCTCGCCAAACAGACCTACTTCACCACCCTTATTTCCTCACTATCCAACAATCCAAAAAAGCTCTTTGACACCTTTCACTCCCTCCTCAGTCCCAAAGTACAGACCCCCATCACAGACCTTCATGCTGATGACCTGGCCTCGTATTTCACAGATAAAATAGAAAACATCCGCCAAGAGATCAGCTCCCAGCCACCAAGCGTTGTGAATCCCATCCCTCCATATATCCCATCAAGCTCACTTTCCATATTTGACCCAGTCACAGAGGAGGAAGTCTCCAGGCTCCTCTCTTCTTCTCATCCTACCACTTGCCCTACTGATCCCTTTCCCTCACACCTACTCGAGTCCCTCTCTACGGTTGTCACCACTTACCTAACTAAAATCTTCAATCTCTCTCTCTCTTCGGGTATCTTCCCCTCCTCCCTCAAACACTCTATTATTACTCCATTATTAAAAAAAAACTTCCCTTGATCCATCCTGCACAAGCAACTACAAACCAGTCTCCAATCTCTCCTTCATCTTCAAACTCTTGGAGCGCCTGGTCTACTCTTGCCTCACATGCTACCTCTCCTCCCACTCTCCTCTAGATCCTTTACAGTCTGGCTTCCGCCCTTTACACTCAACAGAAACTGCCCTTGTCAAAGTGACCAATGACCTATTGACTGCAAAACGTAATGGTGACCACTCTCTGCTTATCCTTCTTGACCTCTCTGCCGCCTTCAACACTGTTGACCACCATCTCCTTCTCTCTATGCTCCATTCTATCGGCCTAAAGGACATTGTGCTCTCGTGTTTCTCTTCCTATCTTTCTGGCCGTTCATTCAATGTATCATTTGCTGGATCCACATCTTCTCCTCTTCGTCTCACTGTTGGGGTCCCTCAAGGTTCAGTCCTTGGCCCTCTTCTTTTCTCCCTCTACACTGCCCCAATTGGAATGACCATCAGCAGATTTGGTTTTCAGTACCATCTTTATGCTGATGACACACAGCTATACACCTCATCCCCTGAGCTCACCCCCGCTGTACTACAGAACACAAGTGACTGCCTGACTGCAGTTTGCAATGTCATGTCTGCTCTCTATCTGAAACTTAACCTTTCCAAAACTGCCCGCTCCTGCCGCTTGCACCTCAAGAACATCTCTAGAATCCGCCCCTTTCTCACAATGGAAATGACAAAAACACTCACCGTGGCCCTGATCCACTCTCGCCTTGACTACTGTAACTCTCTATTAATTGGTCTCCCCCTAACTAGACTCTCTCCTCTACAGTCCATCCTTAATGCAGCAGCTAGGGTCATCTATCTGGCTAATCGCTACTCGGATGCCTCTGCTCTGTGCCAGTCACTGCACTGGCTGCCCATATATCACAGGATCCAATTCAAACTGCTTGTTCTCACCCACAAAGCTCGCCACAGTGCGGCACCCCCCTACATCTCCACCCTCCTCTCTGTCTGTCTCTGTCTCACCCCACCCGTTCTCTACGCTCTGAAAACGACTTTCGACTAACATCAACACTAATCCGAACCTCCCACTCCCGGATCCAAGACTTCTTCCGAGCTGCACCAATCCTCTGGAACGCTCTACCCCAAGAAGTTAGGATGAATCATAACTTACTCTGCTTCAGACGCTCCCTAAAAACACATCTTTTTAGGGCGGCCTATCACACTCCCTAATCAAATCCAATTCACACAGTGCCTCTACAACTTCTCACAACATAACCCCACGTCAAACTCCATGCCACCCAGATGCATCTCAAGATTCAGGCCAATTGGTCCAGGAAGCCATTATCTATCCCCCATTTCCTTGAAATTGCTGGATTGTCATTGTAAATAAGCACTTGTACCTTGCCCCCCCACCCTACCCATATCTCATTGTAGATTGTAAGCTCTCACGAGCAGGGTTGTCTTTTTTTTTTTCCCCTCTAAATATTGTATTTTCTATAACTGTTACTTGTTTGTATATGATCCTCCTGAATTGTAAAGCGCTGCGGAATATGTTGGCGCTATAGAAATAAAGATATTATTATTATTAATATTATTAATACAGCTCACACAGTACTCCATGTATTACTGTATAATGCACTCCCCATAGTCATTCATGTATTATAATGCAGCCCTCAAAGTCCTCTGTATATTATACTGAACCCCATAGTCCTGCATATACTGCACCCCATAGCCATCTATGTAAAATTCACCCCATAGTACTCCATATATTATACTGCACCACATAGTTCTCCATGTATTATACTGCACCCCATAGTACTACATATATTATACTGCACCCCACAGTCCTGCGTATATTATACTGCACCCCATAGTTTTCCATATATTATAATGCACCCCATAGTCCTATATGTATTATAATGCAGTCACCATAGTCCTTCATACACCGTGTGCAGAATTATTAGGCAAGTTGTATTTCAGAGGATTTTTTTTATTATTGATCAACAACTATGATCTCAATCACCCAAAAGACTCATAAATATCAGCGCTTAATATTTTTGGCAGTTGGAGTGGGGGTATTTTAGATTTGGCTATCTTAGGAGGATATGTGTCTGTGCGGGTAACTATTACTGTGCAGAATTATTAGCCAACTTAATAAAAACCAAATCTATTTCCATCTCACTTGTTTATTTTCACCAGGTAAACCAATATAACTGCACAAAATTTAGAAATAAACATTTCTGACATGCAAAAAAAACCCCACAAAAAATTAGTGACCAATATAGCCCCCTTTCTTTATGATGACACTCAACAGCCTACCATCCATAGATTCTGTCATTGCTTGATCTGTTTACGATCAACATTGCGTGCAGCAGCCACCACAGCCTCCAGACACTGCTCCGAGAGGTGTACTGTTTTCTCTCCCTGTAGATCTCACATTTTATGAGGGACCACAGGTTCTCTATGGGGTTCAGATCAGGTGAACAAGGGGGCCATGTCATTATTTTTTCATCTTTTAGACCTTTACTGGCCAGCCACGCTGTGGAGTAGTTGGATGCATGTGATGGAGCATTGTCCTGCATGAAAATCATGTTTTTCTTGAACGATACTGATTTCTTCCTGTACCACTGCTTGAAGAAGTTGTCTTCCAGAAACTGGCAGTGGGTCTGGGAGTTGATCTTCACTCCATCCTCAACCCGAAAAGGTCCCACAAGTTGATCTTTGATGATCCCAGCCCATACCAGTACTCCACCTCCACCTTGCTGGCGTCTGAGCCGGAGTGGAGCTCTCTGCCCTTTACTGATCCAGCCTCTGGCCCATCCATCTGCCCATCAAGAGGCTCTCTCATTTCATCAGTCCATAAAACCTTTGAAAAATCATTTTTAAGATATTTCTTGGCCCAGTCTTGACGTTTTATTTTATGTTTCTTGTTCAGAGGTGGTGGTTTTTCAGCCTTCCTTACCTTGGCCATGTCCCTGAGTATGGCACACCTTGTGCTTTTTGATACTCCAGTAATGTTGCAGCTCTGAAATATGGCCAAACTGGTGGCAAATGGCATCTTGGCAGCTTCACGCTTGATTTTCCTCAATTCATGGGCAGTTATTTTGTGCCTTTTTTGCCCAGCACGCTTCTTGCGACCCTGGGTGTTGATGTCATTACACCGCACCCCTCCTCATTACAGAGATGCACATCACCTGATTTACTTAGTTGGCAGTTGGCTCTCACTATACAGCTTGGAGTAGGACAACATGTAGAAAAAGTATCCTGTGATCAAAATACTAATTTGCCTAATAATTCTGCACACAGTGTATTGTATTATTCACCCCATAGTCCTTAATGTATTCTAATGCAGCCCTATTGTCCATGTATAAGGTAACACCATTAGTTCTCATATACGGTAATGCAGCCCCCATAATCCTATATGTATTATAACGCATCCCCATAGTCCTTCATATTGTATTATGCAGCCCCATAGTTCTCCATGTATAATGCACCCTCGCATTCCATGTACTGCGTGTTGTGCGAGAGCCCCCCCCGCTGCGTGTTGTGCGAGAGCCCCCCCCCGCTGCGTGTTGTGCGAGAGCCCCCCCCGCTGCGTGTTGTGCGAGAGCCCCCCCCGCTGCGTGTTGTGCGAGAGCCCCCCCCGCTGCGTGTTGTGCGAGAGCCCCCCCCCGCTGCGTGTTGTGCGAGAGCCCCCCCCGCTGCGTGTTGTGCGAGAGCCCCCCCCGCTGCGTGTTGTGCGAGAGCCCCCCCCCCGCTGCGTGTTGTGCGAGAGCCCCCCCCGCTGCGTGTTGTGCGAGAGCCCCCCCCGCTGCGTGTTGTGCGAGAGCCCCCCCCGCTGCGTGTTGTGCGAGAGCCCCCCCCGCTGCGTGTTGTGCGAGAGCCCCCCCCGCTGCGTGTTGTGCGAGAGCCCCCCCGCTGCGTGTTGTGCGAGAGCCCCCCCCGCTGCGTGTTGTGCGAGAGCCCCCCCCGCTGCGTGTTGTGCGAGAGCCCCCCCCGCTGCGTGTTGTGCGAGAGCCCCCCCCGCTGCGTGTTGTGCGAGAGCCCCCCCCCGCTGCGTGTTGTGCGAGAGCCCCCCCCGCTGCGTGTTGTGCGAGAGCCCCCCCCGCTGCGTGTTGTGCGAGAGCCCCCCCCGCTGCGTGTTGTGCGAGAGCCCCCCCGCTGCGTGTTGTGCGAGAGCCCCCCCGCTGCGTGTTGTGCGAGAGCCCCCCCCCCGCTGCGTGTTGTGCGAGAGCCCCCCCCGCTGCGTGTTGTGCGAGAGCCCCCCCCGCTGCGTGTTGTGCGAGAGCCCCCCCCGCTGCGTGTTGTGCGAGAGCCCCCCCGCTGCGTGTTGTGCGAGAGCCCCCCCGCTGCGTGTTGTGCGAGAGCCCCCCCGCTGCGTGTTGTGCGAGAGCCCCCCCCCCCGCTGCGTGTTGTGCGAGAGCCCCCCCCCCCGCTGCGTGTTGTGCGAGAGCCCCCCCCCCGCTGCGTGTTGTGCGAGAGCCCCCCCCGCTGCGTGTTGTGCGAGAGCCCCCCCCGCTGCGTGTTGTGCGAGAGCCCCCCCCGCTGCGTGTTGTGCGAGAGCCCCCCCCGCTGCGTGTTGTGCGAGAGCCCCCCCCGCTGCGTGTTGTGCGAGAGCCCCCCCCCGCTGCGTGTTGTGCGAGAGCCCCCCCCCCCCGCTGCGTGTTGTGCGAGAGCCCCCCCCCGCTGCGTGTTGTGCGAGAGCCCCCCCCGCTGCGTGTTGTGCGAGAGCCCCCCCCCCCGCTGCGTGTTGTGCGAGAGCCCCCCCCCGCTGCGTGTTGTGCGAGAGCCCCCCCCCCGCTGCGTGTTGTGCGAGAGCCCCCCCCCGCTGCGTGTTGTGCGAGAGCCCCCCCCCGCTGCGTGTTGTGCGAGAGCCCCCCCCCGCTGCGTGTTGTGCGAGAGCCCCCCCCCGCTGCGTGTTGTGCGAGAGCCCCCCCCCCCGCTGCGTGTTGTGCGAGAGCCCCCCCCCCGCTGCGTGTTGTGCGAGAGCCCCCCCCCCCGCTGCGTGTTGTGCGAGAGCCCCCCCCCCCCGCTGCGTGTTGTGCGAGAGCCCCCCCCGCTGCGTGTTGTGCGAGAGCCCCCCCCCGCTGCCCAGCCAGGGAGCCCCCCCCCCGCTGCCCAGCGAGTGAGCCCGCATAAGAGGATCAGGGGCTGCTAAAGACAGAAAATAAATTGTCAGCGAGATCTGAACAGCCCCCCCCAACGTGCAGCATCTCTCCCTGCGAGCCCCCTCCCCCGACGTGCAGCCTCTCTCCCTGCGAGCCCCCTCCCCCCCGACGTGCAGCCTCTCTCCCTGCGAGCCCCCCCCCCGACGTGCAGCCTCTCTCCCTGCGAGCCCCTATAAGTTCGGAGTCACACCCTACTTAGTGCGAGCCCCACCAAACATGCAGCGTCACCCTCTGCCCACTGCGAGCCCCTCCCCCAACGTGCAGCGTTGCCCAGTGCGAGCCTCCCAAACGCGCTGCCCCCGCGCCGCCGCCCCAGCGGGGGGCGCTGCGGGGGCTCGCGGGGCGCGGTGCGTTTGGGGGGGCAATGCACTTTTGGGAGGCTCGCACTGGGCAGGGTGCGATGCTGCACGTTGTGAGGGGGGCTGGCACTGGGCAGGGGGTGACGCTGCACGTTTGGGGGCTCGCACTGGGCAGGGGGTGACGCTGCACGTTTGGTGGGGGCCGGCACTGGGCAGGGGGTGACGCTGCACGTTTAGGGGCTCGCAGGGGGTGACGCTGCATGTTTGGTGGGGGCAAAGGGGGGCCCTGTGTGTGTATGCGGGAAGGGGGGGGGGCTGTGTGCACGTGCGGGGGAGTCCCTGTGTGTGTGTGTGTGTGGGCCGTGTGTGTGTGTGTGGGGGCCGTGTGTGTGTGGGCCGTGTGTGTGTGTGTGTGTGTGTGTGTGTGTGTGTGGGCCGTGTGTGTGTGTGTGTGTGGGCCGTGTGTGTGTGTGTGTGGGGGCCGTGTGTGTGTGGGCCGTGTGTGTGTGGGCCGTGTGTGTGTGTGTGTGTGTGTGTGTGGGCCGTGTGTGTGTGTGTGTGTGTGTGTGTGTGTGGGGGCCGTGTGTGTGTGTGGGGGCCGTGTGTGTGTGTGTGTGTGGGGGCCGTGTGTGTGTGTGTGTGGGGGCCGTGTGTGTGGGGGCCGTGTGTGTGTGTGTGGGGGCCGTGTGTGTGTGTGTGTGGGGGCCGTGTGTGTGTGTGTGGGGGCCGTGTGTGTGTGTGTGTGGGCCGTGTGTGTGTGTGTGGGGGCCGTGTGTGTGTGTGTGGGGGCCGTGTGTGTGTGTGTGGGGGCCGTGTGTGTGTGTGTGTGGGGGCCGTGTGTGTGGGGGCCGTGTGTGTGTGTGTGGGGGCCGTGTGTGTGTGTGTGTGGGGGCCGTGTGTGTGTGTGTGGGGGCCGTGTGTGTGTGTGTGTGGGCCGTGTGTGTGTGTGTGGGGGCCGTGTGTGTGTGTGGGGGGGCCGTGTGTGTGTGTGTGGGGGCCGTGTGTGTGTGTGTGTGGGGGCCGTGTGTGTGTGGGGGCCGTGTGTGTGTGGGGGCCGTGTGTGTGTGGGGGCCGTGTGTGTGTGGGGGCCGTGTGTGTGTGTGGGGGCCGTGTGTGTGTGGGGGCCGTGTGTGTGTGTGGGCCGTGTGTGTGTGGGCCGTGTGTGTGTGGGCCGTGTGTGTGTGAGCCGTGTGTGTGTGGGCCGTGTGTGTGTGGGCCGTGTGTGTGTGGGCCGTGTGTGTGTGGGCCGTGTGTGTGTGTGTGTGGGCCGTGCGTGTGTGTGTGTGTGGGCCGTGCGTGTGTGTGTGGGCCGTGCGTGTGTGTGTGGGCCGTGCGTGTGTGTGTGTGGGCCGCGTGTGGGCCGTGTGTGTGTGGGCCGTGTGTGTGTGTGCCGTGTGTGGGCCGTGTGTGTGTGTGTGTGTGTGTGGGCCGTGCGTGTGTGTGTGTGTGGGCCGTGTGTGTGTGTGTGTGGGCCGTGTGTGTGTGTGGGCCGTGTGTGTGTGTGTGGGCCGTGTGTGTGTGTGGGCCGTGTGTGTGTGGGCCGTGTGTGTGTGTGGGCCGTGTGTGTGTGTGTGGGCCGTGTGTGTGTGTGTGGGCCGTGTGTGTGTGTGTGGGCCGTGTGTGTGTGTGTGGGCCGTGTGTGTGTGTGTGGGCCGTGTGTGTGTGTGTGTGTGGGCCGTGTGTGTGTGTGGGCCGTGTGTGTGTGTGGGCCGTGTGTGTGTGTGGGCCGTGTGTGTGTGTGTGTGTGTGGGCCGTGTGTGTGTGTGTTGGGTGGGGCTCGCAGGGAGAGAGGCTGCACGTTGGGAGGGGGGGCTGCACGTTGGGTGGGGGCTCGCAGGGGGAGGGTGCTTGTTTTAGTGGGGGGGCTCGCAGGGGCAATGCTGCACATTGGGGGGGCTTGCATGGAGTGCGGCTGCACGTTGGGTGGGCTTGCATGGAGTGCGGCTGCACGTTGGGGGGCTTGCATGGAGAGCGGCTGCACGTTGGGGGGGCTCGCAGGGAGAGCGGCTGCACGTTGAGGGGGCTCGCAGGGAGAGCGGCTGCACGTTGAGCGGGCTCGCAGGGATAGCGGCTGTCCGTTGGGCGGGCTCGCTGGGACAGCGGCTGTCCGTTGGGCGGGCTCGCAGGGAGAGCGGCTGTCCGTTGGGCGGGCTCGCAGGGAGAGCGGCTGTCCGTTGGGCGGGCTCGCAGGGAGAGCGGCTGTCCGTTGGGCGGGCTCGCAGGGAGAGCGGCTGTCCGTTGGGCGGGCTCGCAGGGAGAGCGGCTGTCCGTTGGGCGGGCTCGCAGGGAGAGCGGCTGTCCGTTGGGCGGGCTCGCAGGGAGAGCGGCTGTCCGTTGGGCGGGCTCGCAGGGAGAGCGGCTGTCCGTTGGGCGGGCTCGCAGGGAGAGCGGCTGTCCGTTGGGCGGGAGCTTGCAGGGGGAGAGAGGCTGCACGTTTGCAGGGGGCTTGCAGGAAGAGAGGCTGCACGTGGGGGGCTCGTGCTGGGCAGGGGGCTGTGTTGCACTTTGTGGGAGGGGGCTCGCCTGTGTGCTATTAATCTTCTCCCTTTGTTTTTCTAATACAGTTTGTGACTAATGGCATCTTGGTGTAATTGCCCCCCGTCGTCCCACCTTAGAGACTGAGAGAACAGTGTGGTCTAATGCACATCACACCTCCTGTGTCCTCCAATGTATTCAACAAGAGGATTTCTTTGTCGCTCCATTGGGAGACCCAGACAATTGGGTGTATAGCTATGCCTCCGGAGGCCACACAAAGTATTACACTAAAAGTGTAAAGCCCCTCCCCTTCTGCCTATACACCCCCCGTGTTCACGGGCTCCCCAGTTTTTATGCTTTGTGCGAAGGAGGCAGACATCCACGCATAGCTCCACAGCTTGGTCAGCAGCAGCTGCTGACTAGGTCGGATGGAAGAAAAGAGGGCCCATAACAGGGCCCCCAGCATGCTCCCTTCTCACCCCACTTTGTCGGCGGTGTTGTTAAGGTTGAGGTACCCATTGCGGGTACACAGGCAGGAGCCACATGCTGTTTTCCTTCCCCATCCCTTAATGGGCTCTGGTTGAAGTGGGCTCTGGGTGAAGTGGGATCCGGATCGGTCTCCAGGCACTGGGACCGTGCTCCCTCCGCAGCCCCTGGGAATCTGCAGGATAGGAGCTGGGTATCGTCAGGGACAAGGCCCTGCTACTATGAGGTACTCTGTGTCCCCGTGGGGACCGCGCATGGAGCGCTGGTGCCATACACATTACAGCACTGCTGGGTGTGTTAGTGCGCCGGGCATGGAGCGCTTGTGCCAGACACTTTCCAGCTCTGCTGGGTGTGTTAGTGCGCCGGACATGGAGCGCTTGTGCCAGACACTTTCCAGCACTGCTGGGTGTGTTAGTGCGCCGGACATGGAGCGCTTGTGCCAGACACTTTCCAGCACTGCTGGAGGTGTTAGTGCGCCGGGGGACTACCGCACGGCCGCGCTTATAACTTTAGTCCCCGGCTTCTGCGGCCTAGTGTCGTTTATTCCCGCCCACAGGCCTGCCAGTCAGGGGAGGGGCGGGACGCTGCACGGATCGTCAGCGGAGGGCTGGAGCATACATTAGTATCCTCCTCCCTCCTCACTCAGTACAGTGGGGCACTGGATTCCCGCACTTTTCTTGGGCACGCCCACGGTCTCCTCCTCCCCACAGAACGCCGGCAGCCATTCCTGTCAGCGATTCAGACGCTGGAGAGGAGAGACAACACAGGGAGACCCAGGCAGGGAATCTGGTGACCACACAACCGCTCTGAGCGGTCGGTAAGCAGCACCTGTGGTGCTGGCCCCACTGAGTACCGAAGTGTATGTGTGTGTATATATATATATATATATATATATATATATATATATATATATATATAGGCTTATAGGCTATACATTGCACTGTACGGTCGCTCTGTTGATTTTTGGCTATATACCCTCCTGGTTGTTCTCAGAGGAGACAACATGTCATCTGCAAAAAGCAAGGGTGCCAAAGCACAGGCGTACTTTGCAACCTGTACCTCATGTACAGCTGTACTACCGGCAGGTTCCACTGACCCTCATTGTGTGCAATGCTCGGCCCCTGTGGCACTTACTCAGCCGGAGCCTCTGCTACAGGTGGCCCAGGTGGATCCACCTGCTACCACTGTCCAGGTGACAGGGACGGAGTTTGCAGCCTTTGCTGACAAACTGTCTGAGACTATGGATAAATCGTCTGCTAAAATACTGGAAGCATTGCAGTCCAGACCGGTGATTCAGGCCCCGGGCTCTATCCAATCCTTGACCCCTGGTCCCCCTCAATTGGAACAGCAAAGTGCCCCGGGGATAACCCATAGGTCCCAGGGTGAGGTCTCTGACACGGACCGCAGTCCCAGGCCGCCCAAGCGGGGTCGCTGGGAAATTCCCTCCACTTCATCACACTGTTCAGGGTCCCAGCAGGGGGACTCTCTGGAGGATGAAGCGGAGGTATCAGATCAGGATTCTGATCCTGAAGCCGCTCTCAACCTAGATACACCTGAAGGTGACGCAGTAGTGAATGACCTTATAGCGACCATCAATCAGGTGTTGGATATTTCTCCCCCAGCTCCTCCAATTGAGGAGTCTGCTTCTCAGGAGAAATTCCGTTTCAGGTTTCCAAAGCGTACATTAAATATGTTTCTGGATCACTCTGACTTCAGAGAGGCAATCCAGAAAAACCGAGACTGTCCAGACAAGCGTTTTTCCAAGCGCCTTAAGGACACACGTTATCCCTTCCCCCCCGAGGTTGTCAAGGGCTGGACTCAGTGTCCTAAGGTGGATCCTCCAATCTCCAGACTGGCGGCTAGATCCATAGTTGCAGTGGAAGATGGGGCTTCACTCAAAGATGCCACTGACAGACAGATGGAACTATGGTTAAAATCCATCTATGAAGCTATAGGCGCGTCTTTTGCCCCAGCATTCGCTGCCGTATGGGCACTCCAAGCTATCTCAGCTTGTCAGGCGCAGATTCATGCAGTAACACGTACATCTGCCCCGCAAGTGGTGTCCTTAACCAATCAGGCGTCGGCGTTTGCGTCCTACGCCATTAATGCTATCCTGGACTCTGCGAGCCGTACGGCGGTTGCATCCGCCAACTCGGTGGTACTCCGCAGGGCCATGTGGCTACGTGAATGGAAGGCAGACTCTGCTTCCAAAAAGTTCTTAACCGGTTTGCCATTGGCTGGCGACCGCTTGTTTGGTGAGCGATTGGATGAAATCATTAAACAATCCAAGGGAAAGGATTCATCCTTACCCCAGTCCAAACCAAACAGACCTCAACCACGGAAGGTACAATCGAGGTTTCGGTCCTTTCGGACCGCGGGCAGATCTCAATTTTCCTCGTCCAAAAGGCCTCAGAAAGATCAGAGGAACTCCGATGCATGGCGGTCTAAGTCACGTCCTAAAAAGACCGCCGGAGGAACCGCTCCCAAAGCGGCCTCCTCATGACTTTCGGCCTCCTCAAACCGCATCCAAGGTCGGTGGCAGGCTCTCCCGCTTTTGCGACACCTGGCTGCCACAAGTAAAAGACCGATGGGTGAGAGACATTCTATCTCACGGTTACAGGATAGAGTTCAACTCTCGTCCTCCGACTCGTTTCTTCAGAACATCTCCACCCCCCGACAGAGCCGAGGCTCTTATGCAGGCGGTGGGCACCCTGAAGGCGGAAGGAGTGGTGATCCCGGTTCCTCTTCAGCAACGGGGTCACGGTTTTTACTCCAATTTGTTCGTGGTGCCAAAAAAGGACGGATCCTTCCGTCCCGTTCTGGACCTAAAGCTGCTCAACAAGCATGTGAAAACCAGGCGGTTCCGGATGGAATCGCTCCGCTCCGTCATCGCCTCAATGTCCCAAGGAGATTTCCTGGCATCAATAGACATCAAAGATGCTTATCTCCACGTACCGATTGCGCCAGAGCATCAGCGCTTCCTGCGCTTCGCCATAGGGGACGAACACCTTCAGTTCGTGGCACTAGCTTTTGGCCTGGCAACAGCCCCACGGGTCTTCACCAAGGTCATGGCAACAGTGGTGGCAATCCTACACTCTCAGGGACACTCGGTGATCCCTTACTTAGACGATCTACTTGTCAAGGCACCCTCTCAAGGGGCATGCCAACACAGCCTGAACATTGCTCTGGAAACTCTCCAGAGTTTCGGGTGGATCATCAATTTTCCAAAGTCAAATCTGACACCGGCCCAATCACTGACATATCTTGGCATGGAGTTTCATACTCTCTCAGCGATAGTGAAGCTTCCGCTGAACAAACAGTGTTCACTACAGACAGGGGTGCAATCTCTCCTTCATGGTCAGTCACACCCCCTGAGGCGCTTCATGCACTTCCTAGGGAAGATGGTGGCAGCAATGGAGGCAGTTCCTTTTGCGCAGTTTCATCTGCGCCCACTTCAATGGGACATTCTCCGCAAATGGGACAGGAAGTCGACGTCCCTCGACAGGAACGTCTCCCTTTCTCGGGCAGCCAAAGCTTCCCTTCAGTGGTGGCTTCTTCCCACTTCTCTGTCGAAGGGGAAATCCTTCCTGCCCCCATCCTGGGCTGTGGTCACGACGGACGCGAGCCTGTCAGGGTGGGGAGCGGTCTTTCTCCACCACAGGGCTCAGGGGACTTGGACTCAGACAGAGTCCTCCCTTCAGATCAATGTTCTGGAGATAAGGGCAGTGTATCTTGCCCTAAAGGCGTTCCAGCCGTGGCTGGAAGGCAAACAGATCCGAATTCAGTCGGACAACTCCACAGCGGTGGCATACATCAACCACCAAGGCGGGACACGCAGTCGGCAAGCCTTCCAGGAAGTTCGGCGGATTCTGCTGTGGGTGGAAGCCACAGCCTCCACCATATCCGCAGTTCACATCCCGGGTGTAGAAAACTGGGAAGCAGACTTTCTCAGTCGCCAGGGCATGGACGCAGGGGAATGGTCTCTTCACCCGGACGTGTTTCAAGAGATCTGTTGCCGCTGGGGGATGCCGGACGATGACCTAATGGCGTCCCGGCACAACAACAAGGTCCCGACGTTCATGGCACGGTCTCAAGATCACAGAGCTCTGGCGGCAGACGCCTTAGTTCAGGATTGGTCGCAGTTTCAACTCCCTTATGTGTTTCCTCCTCTGGCACTGTTGCCCAGAGTGTTACGCAAGATCAGGGCCGACTGCCGCCGCGCCATCCTCGTCGCTCCAGACTGGCCGAGGAGGTCGTGGTACCCGGATCTGTGGCATCTCACGGTCGGCCAACCGTGGGCACTACCAGACCGGCCAGACTTGCTGTCTCAAGGGCCGTTTTTCCATCTGAATTCTGCGGCCCTCAACCTGACTGTGTGGCCATTGAGTCCTGGATCCTAGCGTCTTCAGGATTATCTCAAGAGGTCATTGCCACCATGAGACAGGCTAGGAAACCAACGTCCGCCAAGATCTACCACAGGACGTGGAAAATATTCCTGTCGTGGTGCTCTGCTCAGGGTGTTTCTCCCTGGCCGTTTACCTTGCCCACTTTTCTGTCCTTCCTTCAATCCGGATTAGAAAAGGGTTTGTCACTAGGCTCCCTTAAGGGACAAGTCTCTGCGCTCTCTGTCTTTTTTCAGAAGCGCCTAGCCAGACTTCCACAGGTACGCACGTTCCTGCAGGGGGTTTGTCACATCGTACCTCCTTACAAGCGTCCGTTAGAACCCTGGGATCTGAACAGGGTGCTGATGGTTCTTCAGAAACCACCGTTCGAGCCAATGAGGGATATCTCTCTCTCACGCCTTTCGCAGAAGGTGGTTTTCCTAGTAGCAGTCACTTCGCTTCGGAGAGTGTCTGAGCTAGCAGCGTTGTCATGCAAAGCCCCCTTCCTGGTGTTTCACCAGGACAAGGTGGTTCTGCGTCCGGTTCCGGACTTTCTCCCTAAGGTGGTATCCCCCTTTCATCTCAATCAGGATATCTCCTTACCCTCTTTTTGTCCTCATCCAGTTCACCAATGTGAAAAGGATTTGCACTTGTTAGATCTGGTGAGAGCACTCAGATTCTACATTTCTCGTACGGCGCCCCTGCGCCGCTCGGATGCACTCTTTGTCCTTGTCGCTGGCCAGCGTAAAGGGACACAAGCTTCCAAATCAACCCTGGCTCGGTGGATCAAGGAACCAATTCTCGAGGCTTATCGTTCCTCCGGGCTTCCGGTTCCCTCAGGGCTGAAGGCCCATTCTACCAGGGCCGTGGGAGCGTCCTGGGCTTTGCGGCACCAGGCTACGGCTCAGCAGGTGTGTCAGGCGGTTACCTGGTCGAGCCTGCACACTTTCACGAAACACTATCAGGTGCATACCTATGCTTCGGCAGATGCCAGCCTAGGTAGGCGAGTCCTTCAGGCGGCGGTTGCCCACCTGTAGGACGGAGCCGGTTGCGGCTCTATTATGAGGTATTATTTACCCACCCAGGGACTGCTTTTGGACGTCCCAATTGTCTGGGTCTCCCAATGGAGCGACAAAGAAGAAGGGAATTTTGTTTACTTACCGTAAATTCCTTTTCTTCTAGCTCCAGTTGGGAGACCCAGCACCCGCCCCTGTTTTTTGTGTACACATGTTGTTCATGTTGAATGGTTTCAGTTCTCCGATATTCCTTCGGATTGAATTTACTTTAAACCAATTATAATTTTTTCCTCCTTCTTGCTTTTGCACCAAAACTGAGGAGCCCGTGAGCACGGGGGGTGTATAGGCAGAAGGGGAGGGGCTTTACACTTTTAGTGTAATACTTTGTGTGGCCTCCGGAGGCATAGCTATACACCCAATTGGCTGGGTCTCCCAATTGGAGCTAGAAGAAAAGGAATTTACGGTAAGTAAACAAAATTCCCTTCTTTGATGGTAAATGGAGAAATACAATTTTTACACCTAAAACGCACGGGACTCGGATACAAAAGCTTTTTTTTCTTTCATTGTCGCCAATGTCCAACATGGCTTTATTCTACGTATTGATTTGTAAAGTTGATTGTTACTGTATATATTTGTATCCCCGACCTACTGTCTCCCCCACCCTAATTGCCCTGTAGACTGTAAGCCCCCGAAAGCAGGGTCTGCACCCCTCTGTACCAGTCTGTCAGTGTTATATATTTGTATCCCCGACCTTCTGTCTCCTCCCCATTACCCTGTAGACTGTAAGCCCCTGAGGGCAGGGTCCGCTCCCCTGTGTACCAGTCTCTCAGGATTGGTTTATTCACTGTAATTTATCTGTATTTTGGGTGTAACCCGTTCCCATGTACAGCATGGAATAAATGTTCTCTATAAAAATAAAACTATAAATATATTTCTCCCCTTTTTTTTTTTTTTTTTTTTTAAATTGATATACTTATTTTAATAAAAACTGTTCTAGAAGTTTGGGCTGAATGTTCATTTCTATAATGATAAAGCTCGGTGTGACATTAGTGAGCAGTCACTGCCGGTCGGGCTGCGGTCACAGTGTTGTAGGTAGTTTCCAAAACATCTCAGTCGTCACATGTAGACCCACAGTAAACTAATCAGATCTTGCTGACAATTTATTTATTTTCTGTCTTTAGCAGCCCCCTGATCCTCTCTCAAGCCCCCAATTTATTAGGCCCCAGTCCTGTTTCACCCCTTTTGTGGCAACATAACTCCATAACCGCCTGATTCCGGTCATATGGGGCGAAACGTTTTTTTTTTTTTAATTTAAAGGGACGTAAGTTGCTTTTTGCTGAGTGTCTGAAGCTGTTGCCACCGCTGTTCCATAGGACAGGCTCTGGCAGAGGTCACACTACATATTTTACAGAGGGGTAACAATACTCCTTAGAAATCTTGAGAAGTATTTTTAGCCAAGGAGGAGAACATCATAATTTGCAGCAACTCAAAATGATAGTACATACAGTAGATGGGTATCTATAAGGCCCCTTTCAGATGTCCGTGTTTAAACGGGTGCAAGCCTCATGTACCAGTATGGTTGTCCGTGTGGTACCGGTAAAAAAAAAAAAAGTAAGATACTGAAATGAATGTTTTTGGGTTTTTTTTTGTTTAATGTGCAAAGCCTGAAAAATTAAAGATTATAGGAAGATAAATAGAGCTTATAGAATAGTGTTCTAGAGATAGTTAGCTTGACCAGCATTTTTACACCATTTTTATTTTTTAATTTAAAAAAAAAAAAAAAAGACGTGGGGTCCCCCCAACTTTCATGTCCAGCACAGGAACAGCAGCAGCTGTAGGCTGAAATCCTCAGCTCTCTGCTGTACCTTGGCTGGTTATGAAAAATAGAGGGGATCCCACACTTATTTTTTACATTTTTAGATTAAAAAAAATTACGTGTGGTCCCCTCCATTTTTACTAAAAAAAACAGCCATGGTACAGCAGACAACTGGGGGATGATATTCTTAGGGTGGAAAGGGCCATGGTTATTTGGCTCTTTCCAGCCTAACAATAGCAGCCCACAGACGCCCGAGAAGTGGCACATCAATTAGTTGCGCCAATTGTGGTGCTGGACCTGGCTCTTCCCGTTGCTTTGGTGCAATGGCAAACTGGGTAATATTTGTGGGGTTGATGCCAGCATACACCCCTACTACTAATCCAGTAAATGAAAGGAGAATAACAAACTTTATTTGAACAAAAAACCTTCGACTCAGACCTCATTCACCAATTTATTTGATTTTTATAAATAAAAAACAGTTCTGCCGTAATCTATGGTGAGGTCCCACGACATTCCCCAAAAGCAAACGTGGAAAGACATAAAGAGAAAATCATTCAATAAATAAAGACAAAAGACACCCTCTTTTCCAATTTATTTCTCTATCAAAGCCCTAATCCTGGTCTTCCGAAAGCCAATTGGGGGCGGTGACGTCAATCCTATACGGCTGTCACGTCAATCCTATACTGCTGTCACACTCAATGGAGAACCGAACATTCCTCATTGGTTGTGAAAGTACACACACACTGCTGTGGATGCTTCTGTTCGATGACCTGCAGCTCAGGTTATTCAGGTCAGCAGTATGTGTGCGGGCGCGGCAGTGATGTCACAGGTTAATCAAAGTTCACAATGAACTCAGATGACATCCTGATGACACCCGCGCTACTGTGGGTGTCGCGGCAGTAACGTCATGGGTTCATCGGAGTTCCCAATGAACTTTGAAGAACCCGTGAAGTCACTGTCGCTACACCCGCGGTAGCGTGGGTGTCGTCAGGATATCAGAGTTCCTTGGATACTCACCTGTCCCCAGCAATGTTGTCCCTGGCACTGATGTCTATGGTGCTGCTGCTTCCTCCGTTGAGTGCATATTCATTGAGTATAATGAGCGGGGATCGGAAGCAAGTGACAGCAGGGCTGGAGACAAGTAAGTATAAAAATTCATTTTATTTCAGAGACGCGTGTTTTCTCCGGTTCGTGTCACACGGATCATATCCGTGTGACCCCCGTGCTGCCTGAGAAAAAAAACAATGTCTGCGTGCAGGGAGATGTGGGGCAACATGGTCCATATAAAAACATGCATGTGTGAGGAACACTATAGAATAACATGAGTACGTGTGGCATCCGTGTTAAAAATGGATGTCACACATACCTGAAACATGGATAAAAATTCCCCGTTTTCCCAATCGGTGTAGGTTCCAGTGATCGGACACTGATCAGCAGGTGATCACCTGGCCCATGGATAGGTGATAACTTGTTTTCACTAAACAATCCCTTTAAGGCCTGTAAACAATCCCTACAATTATTTGTCCGACAGCTCTCTCTTGACTATCACATACAGGAGTGCTCGGCCAATTGTTCTTGTGTTCTCTCTCTGAGAGGTGATGTCGCCTCCTCTGGGGGTGGATTATCTTTCAAGAGATCAAAAGCATCAACAAGTGGAATTCAAACACGCCGGTTCCTTCCCTCCCTTTACATCCATTCTCGAGGTAAGTCAGATAGCCCCCATACACATCAGATTGTTGTCTGATCCGGGCAATTTTAGCCCTATGTTTATGGGAGCTTTCATGTAATCTGTATGAGGGCTAAGGCTATGTGCGCACGTTGCGTAAATTCATGCAGTTACGCTGCGCTTTGTAGCGCAGCGTAACTGCATGCGTCCTGCGTCTCCTGCACAGTCTATGGAGATTGTGCAGGGGCCGTGCGCACGTGGCGTTTTAGAGCGCAGCGCTTCGGCTGTGCTCTTCAGATCGCTGCAGAAATTTCTGCAGTGACTGTACGCAACGTGCGCACATAGCCTTATTCAAACATCTATGAACGTCAGTACAATCTCTGAACACAATGCATGGACTGGCTGAGGCTGTCCTTATAGACAGTACTGTGAGCTCAGAAATCATGAACCTCAGTGCAGCAACTCCGCTCTAGTCACCTCTAGTGAGATAGAATGGAGTTACTGTACAGGGGACGCTCCTTACAGATAGTGCTGTGAGATCAGAAATCATGAACCTTAGTGCAACAACTGCGATCTAGTCATCTCTGTGCTGGGCAGTGTTGTAACTAGAATTTGATGGGCCCCGGTGCAAAATTAGGACCTGCCCCCCCCCCAACACAGATACACTGGATACAGGATAATGACACCGACACTCAGGATACGGGATAATGAAGTTAACACTTGGCTCTTTCCCTCATCACTCAGGTTTCCCATGATCTGATATCCCTCTTTCTATCATCCAGCTTTCCTATTTTCTGATATCCATCTTGTCCTCAGCACCCAGCTTCCCTAGGCTCTGCTATACATCTTTCCCTCAGCACCCAGCTTTCCCATATCATAGCATCGTAAAGCTGGGTGCTGCGGGTAAGAGCCTCTTTCCATCAGCACAAAACTTTCCCATCCCAAGCTTATGTCTTTGTCCCCCCTCGTATATATAGTTCTCCAAATACTATAATGGCCCCCACATAGCCTTCCATATAGCATATTGGGTCCCACGTAATCCTTCATTTTACTAGAATGCGCCCCATAGTCCTCCTTGTATTATAATGCATTTCCCATAGTCCTCTATGTATAAGGTAGCTCTTATAGCCCTCCAATTATTATACTACAACTCCCATAGTCCTCCATGTATTATACTGCACCCCATAGTCCTCCATATATTATAATGCACCCCCATAGTCCTCCATGTTTTATAATGCACCCCCATAGTCCATGGATAAGGTAGCCCTCATAGGCCTTCATATATTATAATGCAGCCCCCATAGTCCTGCATGTATTATAATGCACCCCACAGCTCACCATGTATTATAATGCAGACCTCAGAGGCCTCCATGTATAATAATGCAGCCCCCATAATCCTCCATATATTATAATAGTAGCTGTCATATACCGTCCCCCAGGCCCACCCCCTCAGTTCCTTGACCACTTTTCAGCCTGGCTGCCACACTTCATGTCCTCAGAATTACCAACCTTCATCCTAGGAGACTTTAACATACCCATGAACAGCCCCTCCTCCCCATCTACATCCCAGCTTCTATCTCTCACCACCTCTCTTGGCCTCTCACAGCTCTCATCCTCTGAGATGAAGATGGTAACACTCTTGACCTGGTCTTTATCCGCCTCTGCTCAATCTCTGACTTTGACAACTCACCTCTTCCCCCTCTGTGACCACAACATCCTCTCCTTCAAGCTCACAAACCCTCGTCCACCCCAGTACACTCCCACCTATCACACATTCAGAAACCTACAGGCCATTGACTTTCAGACCCTTACAGACTTTTTACACTCATCACTGTCCCCTATCTCCTCACTTTCCTGTCCTGATCTGGCTGTAAACCATTACAATGACACACTCAGAAATACCCTAGACCAAGTAGCACCCCTCACCCTCAGAACCTCCAAACACAGAGTGAAACAGCCTTGGCTCACTTCCCAAACTCGATTTCTCCAGTGATGCTCTAGGAGTGCCAAACGCATCTGGAGGAAAACCCACCCACCAGAAAACTTCATTCACTACAAGTTCATCTTAAGGACCTACAACTCTTCCCTTCATCTCGCCAAACAGACCTACTTCACCACCCTTATTTCCTCACTATCCAACAATCCAAAAAAGCTCTTTGACACCTTTCACTCCCTCCTCAGTCCCAAAGTACAGACCCCCATCACAGACCTTCATGCTGATGACCTGGCCTCGTATTTCACAGATAAAATAGAAAACATCCGCCAAGAGATCAGCTCCCAGCCACCAAGCGTTGTGAATCCCATCCCTCCATATATCCCATCAAGCTCACTTTCCATATTTGACCCAGTCACAGAGGAGGAAGTCTCCAGGCTCCTCTCTTCTTCTCATCCTACCCCTTGCCCTACTGATCCCTTTCCCTCACACCTACTCGAGTCCCTCTCTACGGTTGTCACCACTCACCTAACTAAAATCTTCAATCTCTCTCTCTCTTCGGGTATCTTCCCCTCCTCCCTCAAACACTCTATTATTACTCCATTATTAAAAAAAACTTCCCTTGATCCGTCCTGCACAAGCAACTACAGACCAGTCTCCAATCTCTCCTTCATCTTCAAACTCTTGGAGCGCCTGGTCTACTCTTGCCTCACATGCTACCTCTCCTCCCACTCTCCTCTAGATCCTTTACAGTCTGGCTTCCGCCCTTTACACTCAACAGAAACTGCCCTTGTCAAAGTGACCAATGACCTATTGACTGCAAAACGTAATGGTGACCACTCTCTGCTTATCCTTCTTGACCTCTCTGCCGCCTTCAACACTGTTGACCACCATCTCCTTCTCTCTATGCTCCATTCTATCGGCCTAAAGGACATTGTGCTCTCGTGTTTCTCTTCCTATCTTTCTGGCCGTTCATTCAATGTATCATTTGCTGGATCCACATCTTCTCCTCTTCGTCTCACTGTTGGGGTCCCTCAAGGTTCAGTCCTTGGCCCTCTTCTTTTCTCCCTCTACACTGCCCCAATTGGAATGACCATCAGCAGATTTGGTTTTCAGTACCATCTTTATGCTGATGACACACAGCTATACACCTCATCCCCTGAGCTCACCCCCGCTGTACTACAGAACACAAGTGACTGCCTGACTGCAGTTTGCAATGTCATGTCTGCTCTCTATCTGAAACTTAACCTTTCCAAAACTGCCCGCTCCTGCCGCTTGCACCTCAAGAACATCTCTAGAATCCGCCCCTTTCTCACAATGGAAATGACAAAAACACTCACCGTGGCCCTGATCCACTCTCGCCTTGACTACTGTAACTCTCTATTAATTGGTCTCCCCCTAACTAGACTCTCTCCTCTACAGTCCATCCTTAATGCAGCAGCTAGGGTCATCTATCTGGCTAATCGCTACTCGGATGCCTCTGCTCTGTGCCAGTCACTGCACTGGCTGCCCATATATCACAGGATCCAATTCAAACTGCTTGTTCTCACCCACAAAGCTCTCCACAGTGCGGCACCCCCCTACATTTCCACCCTCCTCTCTGTCTATCACCACAAAGCTCGCCACAGTGCGGCACCCCCCTACATCTCCACCCTCCTCTCTGTCTGTCTCTGTCTCACCCCACCCGTTCTCTACGCTCTGAAAACGACTTTCGACTAACATCAACACTAATCCGAACCTCCCACTCCCGGATCCAAGACTTCTTCCGAGCTGCACCAATCCTCTGGAACGCTCTACCCCAAGAAGTTAGGATGAATCATAACTTACTCTGCTTCAGACGCTCCCTAAAAACACATCTTTTTAGGGCGGCCTATCACACTCCCTAATCAAATCCAATTCACACAGTGCCTCTACAACTTCTCACAACATAACCCCACGTCAAACTCCATGCCACCCAGATGCATCTCAAGATTCAGGCCAATTGGTCCAGGAAGCCATTATCTATCCCCCATTTCCTTGAAATTGCTGGATTGTCATTGTAAATAAGCACTTGTACCTTGCCCCCCCACCCTACCCATATCTCATTGTAGATTGTAAGCTCTCACGAGCAGGGTTGTCTTTTTTTTTTCCCCTCTAAATATTGTATTTTCTATAACTGTTACTTGTTTGTATATGATCCTCCTGAATTGTAAAGCGCTGCGGAATATGTTGGCGCTATAGAAATAAAGATATTATTATTATTAATATTATTAATACAGCTCACACAGTACTCCATGTATTACTGTATAATGCACTCCCCATAGTCATTCATGTATTATAATGCAGCCCTCAAAGTCCTCTGTATATTATACTGAACCCCATAGTCCTGCATATACTGCACCCCATAGCCATCTATGTAAAATTCACCCCATAGTACTCCATATATTATACTGCACCACATAGTTCTCCATGTATTATACTGCACCCCATAGTACTACATATATTATACTGCACCCCACAGTCCTGCGTATATTATACTGCACCCCATAGTTTTCCATATATTATAATGCACCCCATAGTCCTATATGTATTATAATGCAGTCACCATAGTCCTTCATACACCGTGTGCAGAATTATTAGGCAAGTTGTATTTCAGAGGATTTTTTTTATTATTGATCAACAACTATGATCTCAATCACCCAAAAGACTCATAAATATCAGCGCTTAATATTTTTGGCAGTTGGAGTGGGGGTATTTTAGATTTGGCTATCTTAGGAGGATATGTGTCTGTGCGGGTAACTATTACTGTGCAGAATTATTAGCCAACTTAATAAAAACCAAATCTATTTCCATCTCACTTGTTTATTTTCACCAGGTAAACCAATATAACTGCACAAAATTTAGAAATAAACATTTCTGACATGCAAAAAAAACCCCACAAAAAATTAGTGACCAATATAGCCCCCTTTCTTTATGATGACACTCAACAGCCTACCATCCATAGATTCTGTCATTGCTTGATCTGTTTACGATCAACATTGCGTGCAGCAGCCACCACAGCCTCCAGACACTGCTCCGAGAGGTGTACTGTTTTCTCTCCCTGTAGATCTCACATTTTATGAGGGACCACAGGTTCTCTATGGGGTTCAGATCAGGTGAACAAGGGGGCCATGTCATTATTTTTTCATCTTTTAGACCTTTACTGGCCAGCCACGCTGTGGAGTAGTTGGATGCATGTGATGGAGCATTGTCCTGCATGAAAATCATGTTTTTCTTGAACGATACTGATTTCTTCCTGTACCACTGCTTGAAGAAGTTGTCTTCCAGAAACTGGCAGTGGGTCTGGGAGTTGATCTTCACTCCATCCTCAACCCGAAAAGGTCCCACAAGTTGATCTTTGATGATCCCAGCCCATACCAGTACTCCACCTCCACCTTGCTGGCGTCTGAGCCGGAGTGGAGCTCTCTGCCCTTTACTGATCCAGCCTCTGGCCCATCCATCTGCCCATCAAGAGGCTCTCTCATTTCATCAGTCCATAAAACCTTTGAAAAATCATTTTTAAGATATTTCTTGGCCCAGTCTTGACGTTTTATTTTATGTTTCTTGTTCAGAGGTGGTGGTTTTTCAGCCTTCCTTACCTTGGCCATGTCCCTGAGTATGGCACACCTTGTGCTTTTTGATACTCCAGTAACGTTGCAGCTCTGAAATATGGCCAAACTGGTGGCAAATGGCATCTTGGCAGCTTCACGCTTGATTTTCCTCAATTCATGGGCAGTTATTTTGTGCCTTTTTTGCCCAGCACGCTTCTTGCGACCCTGGGTGTTGATGTCATTACACCACACCCCTCCTCATTACAGAGATGCACATCACCTGATTTACTTAGTTGGCAGTTGGCTCTCACTATACAGCTTGGAGTAGGACAACATGTAGAAAAAGTATCCTGTGATCAAAATACTAATTTGCCTAATAATTCTGCACACAGTGTATTGTATTATTCACCCCATAGTCCTTAATGTATTCTAATGCAGCCCTATTGTCCATGTATAAGGTAACGCCATTAGTTCTCATATACGGTAATGCAGCCCCCATAATCCTATATGTATTATAACGCATCCCCATAGTCCTTCATATTGTATTATGCAGCCCCATAGTTCTCCATGTATAATGCACCCTCGCATTCCATGTATAAGGTGTCCTTCGTATTGTATTATGCAGCCCTATAATCCTGCATATATAATGTACCCCTAAAGTCCATGTATAAGGTAACCCAATTAGTCCTCCATATAATGCAACCCCCTAAGTCCTATATGTATTAAAATGCACCCCATAGTCCTTCATATTGGATTATGCAGCTCCATAGTCCTCCATGTATAATGCACCCCTATATTCCATGTAAAAGGGATCCTTCATATAGTATTATGCACCCCTTATATTCCTGAATATAGTATTATGCACCCCTTATATTCCTCCATATAGTATTATGCTTCCCTTATATTCCTTCATATAGTTTAGTACACGCCTTATATTCCTCCATATAGTAGTATGCACCCCTTATATCCCGCCATATACTAGTATGCAGCCCCCATATAGTGCACCACCATATTGTGTGCCCCAATATAATATTGTGCGCCAACATATAGTTATATGCAGCCCCATATACTATTTTGCAACCCCCATATATGCTTCCCCATAGTCCTCTGGAATTCCTGATTAAATACACAAATATACTCACTTCTCATTCAGCCACTGCCCCAGTCTCCTCAGCGTGTGTCCACTGTTCTGCCACTCTGACATTTTAGCACATCAGTGCGCAGTAGGGACGTCACTGCTAGAGATGAGCGATGTTCGAGGTTCGCCAATTTCATGTTCGAGTGATTTTTGTTAAAAGCTCGACAGTTCCAGTTACGTTCGAGAACGGTTCGATCACCAAAAAGCCTAGCTAGTTACTAGCTGGCTTTTCACTGTAATAGTGTGAGTCACTCTGTGATTCACACTATTATCAAATTTCAGCGTATAGTGTGCGGGGGGGATGGGGTTTAGATCTGTGCTGCTGCAGAGTGCTGAGAGAATGCCGATCGCCATTTTTTAATTTTGTTTTCCCCTAACCGCGCGTGCAGTGGGGCGGGCCAGGCTGTCAGCAAATCACAGACACACACACAGCTAAGTGGATTTTTGCCAGACTAGCAAGGGCATGTGTCATAGGCTGTGCATGTCACATGTCCTTGCCCTATAAGATACGGCCATTTTCCCCTTCGCCGCTATTATCTGTCTTCTACGTGTGGGTGACAGTCACCGCTCACGCTGCTGCTACTGCTGCTGTGTGCGCTATAGAGATACAGTGCAATCTACACAGCGCTTTAGGGATTAGGGACTGCTGGTAATTTCAGCCCTTTTCAGGGCTGATTTACAGGCATTCATAGCCATAGCTGCTAAGCAGGTCCGTGCAAATGCGGTGTAGGGCTTTAGATAACAGCGTCTGGCTACCTCAGCTTAGGCAATTCCTTGCTGCATTTGTTCATTAGCAGGAATAGAAAGTGAGGCTTCCTTTGCTGTCCTGCTCCCCAGAGCACCCGTGCATTCTACCCACATGCACATTTTTGCCACGCTATTTTATTTGCCCAAAGAGCTGACACTTTTTGTGCCATCCTAAAAGTGTCTGGAATACTACCTTAGTGTTCCTTTGCTGTCTTGCTACCTACAGCACCTGTGCATTATACCCACCTGCCCATTTTTGCCACGCTATTTTATTTGACAAAAGAGCTGACACTTTTTGTGCCATCCTAAAAGTGTCTGGAATACTAAGTTAGTGTTCCTTTGCTGTCCTGCTACCCACAGCACCCAGGCATTCTACCCAACTGCCCATTTTTCCCACACAATTCTAATTGCAAACTGTGCTGCCACTGTTAGGGGCATATTAAAATTGTCTGGGATAGTCAGTGTTGGTTCTTCAGCTGTCAATAAAGCTAGACCACCTTTGCAATCTACAGCACCTCTCCATTTTTGCTACCACATTTTAAGCGTCCAATCTTGTCGCTAACAAAATGAGTGGCAAAAGGACAGATGCTGGTGGAAAGGGGAACAGGCGTGTTGGAAAAGGAAAAAAAGTTTGTGTCCGTGGGGTAGGTGGTAAAGCTACATTAACATCTGCTGAAGAAATGCCATCTTCCAGCAAAAGTAAGATGTCTACTACTTTCCGTGGACAATCCGATGTGCTTCCTTTTTTACGGAACCGAACAACTGTAACAAAGGTAGATGATGCACAAAAAAAGAACAAGCTTGAATGGATCTCAAGTGCTCCAACAAGTGGCCTCTCCTCCACCTCAACTTCAACATCCAAAAAACAACAGTCCTCTGAGTTGTCATCCCAATCGCACTTGCTTTCTCCCAGCTCTCAAGTCTCCACCCGCCCTGAAGAGTATGGTGTAACAGAGATGGCTGAGTCTGCAGAGCTATTCAGTCACACTATAGCCTGGGAATCAGAGGTCTGCTCCCAAGCTACAGTGAGTACAGACCAGGAAATGGTCTGCAGTGATGCCCAGAACCTTTGTGACTCAGATTCAGGCCCGATGACCAACTTTCTGAGCATAATGTAGACCCTCTTTCCCAAACTGTAACACCTGTTGGTGGAGACAATGAGGAACATACTGATGACGATGAGACGCAGATACCAGATTGGGATGACAACTTAACTTGATAATGAAGTTCTAGATCCCACTTACTGTCAACCCACAGTCAGGCACTCGAGGAGGACACCAGAGGCGGCGGAGGAGGATGCAACTGATGACGAAGTTACCTTGCGCCTTCCTGGACAGAGTCGGAGAACTGGAAGCACGTCAACAACTGCATCCTCAGCCACAACTCTGCCTCTGAGCACAAGTCGGGGTGGCTCTGCAGGTCGCATGGCCTCTAAGCCTTGCCTAGCCTGGTCCTTTTTTGACCTTGCAAAGGATCTCCCAAATCATGTGATCTGTAAAATTTGTCACCAATCTATAAGTAAAGGCCAAAACCTCACCAGTTTGACAACTTCTTCCATGAATCGTCACATGAATAACAAGCATAAGTCCCAGTGGGAAGCTCACCGTTCTGCAATGCGGCCTAGCGGAGTGGGCCAACCACCGCCTGCCCCTTCAAGTTCCTCCTTGCGCTCTTCATCTTCTATGACTGTGGGGACAGCTGTCACACATGTTTTTCCACGCAGACCTTCCACCTCTTTAACCGCAACAGCCAGTTTGCTTGGCAGGTTGTCAGTTGGTTTGGAAGGGGAAACAAGTGTTGGTGTAGAGCTCTCTCAGACACCGAGAGCACCAACTTTGGATGAAGGCAACATCATGTCTCCGCCTGCACTTTCCTCACAGACCTGCAGTTTTCCAGGGACACCCTACTCACCACCGTCTCCACACAGCAGCCAGATCTCGGTCCCTCAGATGTGGACAAATAAATGTCCATTTCCTCCGAGCCATGACAAAGCTAAGAGGTTGACTTTCACCCTCTGTAAGCTCTTGACTACCGAAATGCTGCCTTTCCGCCTGGTGGACACAGAGGATTTTCAAGACCTTATGTCAGTCGCAGTGCCCCAGTGCCAGATGCCCAGTCGCCACTACTTCTTTAAGAAAGGTATGCCTGCGCTACACCAGCATGTCGCACACAACATCACCGCTTCCTTGAGAAACTCTGTGTGTGCCAGGGTGCATTTCATCACCGATACTTGGACCAGTAATCATGGACAGGGGCGTTACATGTCGCTGACTGGGCACTGGGTAACTATGGTGAGAGATGGTGAGGGGTCTGCTGAACAAGTCTTGCCGTCCCCACGACTTGTGCGTCAATCTTCTGTATGTCGAAGTTCCTCCACTGCTTCTGCCTCCTCAACCTCATCTGGGTCCTCCACCTCCGCCCAAAGCCTGTGTGGTCAGGCCACCCGCGTTGTAACTGTACACAAGGAATCCCACACACCTCCTTACTATGCTGGCAGCAGAGCTCAACGGCATGAGGCGGTCTTTACGTTGAAATGTCTGGGAAATAAGAGTCACACAGCTGAGTTGTGGTCAGCTCTGCACTCGGAGTTTCGTAAATGGTTGTCTCCACTCAACCTGCAGCCAGGTAAGACCGTGTGCGACAATGCTGCAAACCTGGGTGCGGCCCCTCGCCGGGGCAAGGTGACAAACGTGCCTTGTATGGCTCACGTTTTGAACCTTGTTGTCCAGCAATTTTTCACCCACTATCCCGACCTAGATGGGCTTCTGCACAGGGCACGGTCACTCTCTGGTCACTTCCGCCGTTCAACCGCCGCAGCTGACCGACTTGCATCGCTGCAGAGGTCTTTCGGCCTGCTGGTTCATCGCCTGAAATGCGATGTGACGACACGCTGGAATTCGACTCTCCACATGTTACAGCGACTGTGGCAGCACCGCCGAGCCCTGGTGCAATACATTATGATGTATAGCCTGGGCCAACGAGATGCAGAGGTGGGGAAGATCATGCTGCTGGAGTGGTCTCAGATCAAGGACTTATGCACCCTTCTGCACAGTTTCGACATGGCGACGAATATGTTTAGCGCTGACAATGCCATTATTAGCATGACAATTCCAGTCATTTACATACTGGAGCACACTCTAAACACTATGGGGAGTCAGGGGGCGGGACAAGAGAAAGGGGAGGAAGTACAGGAGGATTCCTATGTGGAAGGGCTAACAAGATCTACAAGGACCAGACGTTCATCATCACCAAGGCGGCAGGCATGGGACAGTGAGGGAGAGGGATTAACAAGGGCGCATGGTAGCAGCCAAACTGTTTAGGAAGGGGCAGGAGCCCATGAAGAAATGGAGGACGAACTGTCGATGGGCATGGAAGACTCAGCTGATGAGGGAGACCTTGGTCAAATTTCGGTTGTTCAAGATTGGGAGGATATGTCAGAGGAAGGCAGCATGGTTATCACCTCGCCGCCACCAACACAGCAAGGACTTGGGCCGCAGGGATGCGCAAGACACATGAGTGCCTTCTTGCTGCACTACCTTCAACATGACCCTCGGATTGTCCGAATTAGAAGTAATGATGACTACTGGGTTGCCACACTCTTAGATCCCCGGTACAAGTCCAAGTTTTGCAAAATAATTCCAGCCATAGAATGGGACGCACCTATGCAGGAGTATCAGCAGAAGCTGTTACTCGATCTTAGCTCGGCTTTTCCACCAAACAACCGTGCAGGTGCACAGAGTGAATCTCCCAGTTGTAACTTGACAAACATGGGACTGTCTCGTCATCAACAGTCAAACCGTACCAGCAGCACCGTATCTGGTGGAAACAGCAATTTTATTGAATCGTTTCATAATTTTTTTAGACCATCCTTTGCAAGGCCACCAGAGACAAGAAGTCTGACACATAGTCAACGGCTGGAGAGGATGATACAGGAGTATCTCCAAATGAACATCGATGCCATGACTGTGCAACTGGAGCCTTGCTCATTTTGGGCTTCAAATCTTGAAAAATGGCCAGAGCTCTCCACTTACGCCCTGGAGATCTTGTCGTGTCCCGCGGCCAGCATTGTCTCTGAATGTGTCTTCAGTGCTGCTGGGTGTGTGCTGACAGATAAGCGCACGCGTCTGTCCAGTGACAATGTGGACAGACTAATGTTCATCAAGATGAACAAGTCATGGATCAGCAAGGACTTTGCTACCCCGGTGTCATCCTGGGGAGAGTAAAGGCTTGTGGATTTGGATTGTGCTTGATGCAAGTCAACATGTGAAGTTTACAACTGGGGCACAAGTGATGCCACTGATGTTGTGTCTGTGGGGCCCAATTTTTGGAAAAAAGGGAGACTCTGCTTGGAGTCCCCTTGCTGTGTTTTTAAAAATGATCCAAGATGAACAAGTCATGGTTCAGCAAGGACTTTGCTACCTACCCCGGTGTCATCCTGAAGACAGTTAAGGCTGGCGTATTTTTGAATGTGCTTGATGCAAATCAACAGGTCAAGTTTGCAACTGGGGCACAAGTGATACAACTGAAGGGGTGTGTGTGGCCCAATTTTTGGAAAAAAGAGAGACTCTGCTTGGAGTCCCCTTGCTGTGTTTTACATGATTTTAGAAGGGCATGCCATGCCTATATCGGTGTCTCCTCCTCTTTTTCCTCGTCCAGCTGTTTTGTTTTCACATGAGTATATGTCCTTGTCACTTTCTCATGTGTTTGTGGTATGTTGTGAGTTGTTTGTCACCTTTTGGACACCTTTGAAGGTGTTTTCTATGTGTTATGTGTTTGTGTTTGCCTCCCATTGTTTTCAATGGGGTTCGAGAGGTTCGTCAAACGGTTCGTCGAACGGCGCCTCGAACGGAGCCTTCAGAGGCTCGCTCATCTCTAGTAACCGCAGTCCTCCATGCTGACACATCAGTGTCTCACAGACACATAGTAGTAGAATGATTAGAAATAGAGTGTTCTGCTCCTCCTCTCATTGTTCCTTTCAATTGTATTGGCATCTGTGATGGTGATGCCGATATAAATGAAAGTACGATCGTCGGCAGGAGGTCCGCGGGGCCACAGTGACTCACGGGCCCAATCTAGACAGCTCACTAGTGAATCATCTAGAATGGAGTGGCAAAAATGAGGTGCTCAAAATATCCACTCTGATCTAGACGGCTCACTGCTGAATCACCTAGAACAGAGTGGCTAAAATGAGGTCCTCAAAAAATCCACTCCGATTCAATGTGTATATTATGAGGACTTTCGGCTGCGCTCAGTTACGTTTTTTTGCTTTGAGGCTCCTCCCACTCTTCGAAAAAATCCATTCCAGTCACCTCAGTACCAAACTGTACATAATGTAGTTGTTAAAATGAGGTCCTTAAAAAATCCACTTTGATATAGACGGCTCACTGCTGAAGCAGCTAGAACGGAGTGGCTAAAATGAGGTCCTCAAAAAATTCACTACGATACAATGTGGATATTATGAGGACTTTCAGCTGCGCTCTGTTACGTTTTTAGCTTTGAGGCTCCTCCCATTCTTCAAAAAAATCCATTCCAGTCACCTCAGTACCAAATGTACATAATGTAGTGGCTAAAATGAGGTCCTCAAAAAATCCACTCTGATATAGACGGCTCACTGCTGAAGCAGCTAGAACGGAGTGGCTAAAATGAGGTCCTCAAAAAATCCACTACGACACAATGTGGATATTATGAGGACTTTCAGCTGCGCTCTGTTACGGTTTTTGCTTTGATGCTCCCCCCACTATTCGAAAAAATCCATTCCAGTCACCTCAGTACCAAATATACATAATGTAGTGGCTAAAATGAGATCCTCAAAAAATCCACTCTGATATAGATGGCTCACTACTGAAGCAGCTAGAACGGAGTGGCTAAAATGAGGTCCTCAAAAAATCCACTACGACACAATGTGGATATTATGAGGACTTTCAGCTGCGCTCTGTTACGGTTTTTGCTTTGAGGCTCCTCCCACTATTCAAAAAAATCCATTCCAGTCACCTCAGTACCAAATATACAAAATGTAGTGGCTAAAATGAGATCCTCAAAAAATCCACTCTGATATAGACGGCTCACTACTGAAGCAGCTAGAACGGAGTGGCTAAAATGAGGTCCTCAAAAAATCCACTACGACACAATGTGGATATTATGAGGACTTTCAGCTGCGCTCTGTTACGGTTTTTGCTTTGATGCTCCTCCCACTATTCGAAAAAATCCATTCCAGTCACCTCAGTACCAAATATACATAATGTAGTGGCTAAAATGAGATCCTCAAAAAATCCACTCTGATATAGATGGCTCACTACTGAAGCAGCTAGAACGGAGTGGCTAAAATGAGGTCCTCAAAAAATCCACTACGACACAATGTGGATATTATGAGGACTTTCAGCTGCGCTCTGTTACGGTTTTTGCTTTGAGGCTCCTCCCACTATTCAAAAAAATCCATTCCAGTCACCTCAGTACCAAATATACAAAATGTAGTGGCTAAAATGAGATCCTCAAAAAATCCACTCTGATATAGACGGCTCACTACTGAAGCAGCTAGAACGGAGTGGCTAAAATGAGATCCTCAAAAAATCCACTACGACACAATGTGGATATTATGAGGACTTTCAGCTGCACTCTGTTACGGTTTTTGCTTTGAGGCTCCTCCCACTATTCAAAAAAATCCATTCCAGTCACCTCAGTACCAAATATACATAATGTAGTGGCTAAAATGAGATCCTCAAAAAATCCACTCTGATATAGATGGCTCACTACTGAAGCAGCTAGAACGGAGTGGCTAAAATGAGGTCCTCAAAAAATCCACTACGACACAATGTGGATATTATGAGGACTTTCAGCTGCGCTCTGTTACGGTTTTTGCTTTGATGCTCCTCCCACTATTCGAAAAAATCCATTCCAGTCACCTCAGTTCCAAATATACATAATGTAGTGGCTAAAATGAGGTCCTCAAAAAATCCACTACGACACAATGTGTGAAATTATAAGCACTTTCTCGGCTGCGCTCTGTTACGTTTTTCGCCGTGAGGCTCCTCCCACTCTTCAAAAAACTGAATTTCAGTCACCTCAGTACCAAACTGTACAGAATGAAGGCTACAGGGAGATCCTCAAAAAATCCACTCTGATCCAATATGGTAAGTTATGAAGACTGTCAGCTGCGCGGTTCCGTTTTTCCTTGTGAGGCTCCACCTACTCTTTCAATGTCAGTCCTGCGGCCACGACTCGTGGAAATACGGTAAAATTAAAATTCCAGCAAAACTGAACAATCAGCGCTGTGTGTGATTATTTATATTGTAAAAAGCAATAATAAAATGTAAGTTATAATAATAATGAAAATAAAAATTTGCCCTTTGGAAAAAAATAATAAATATAACAGTGTGAGCATCTAATAAATAAAAACAGGAAATCATTCCAATTAGGCTACTTTCACACCTCCGGTTTTTGCTATGCGGCACAATCCGGCACTTTGCAGGAAAATCGCAACCGTTTTTTTTTGCTGCCGGTTGCGATTTTCCTGCATAGACTTTAATTAGTGCCGCATTGTGCCGCATGGCCTTGCGTTCCGTCCGGTTTTTGCCGCATGCGGCAGATTTAGCCGATGCGGCGGCCGGATGGAACGTTGCCTGGCACGTTTTTTCGTGCGGCAAAAAAAACCGCATCGCGCCGCATTCGGCCGATGCGGCGCATTTTTCAATGCATGCCTATGGCGGCCGGATGCGGCGCGATGCGGCAATAACCGCATCCGGCCGCCGAATGCGGTTTTTGCCACTGCGCATGCTCAGTAGCATGCCGCAAGCGGCAAAAACCGGACTGGCCGCACAGGAAAAACTTATGCAAAGGATGCGGTGTTTTCACCGCATCCGTTGCATAGCTTGCACAGCCGGATTGAGCCGCAGAGCTCAAGCCGGATGTGTGAAAGTAGCCTTATAAATCTGATTCCAGCCCCTGCTGTAGAAACTGAACTGTGTTGTATGGAGAAAAGATCACAGAGATCATCAAAAAATCAACTCTGATCTAGCCACCTCACTGGTGAAGCAGCTAGAACAGAGTGGATAAAATGAGGTGACCAAAAACATGTGACTACAGCGAGGCCTCAAGAAATCAACTCTGATCTAGTCACCTCAGCACTGAACCGTCTAGATCAGAGTTGAAAAAATGAGGACCACAAAAAACCCACTCTGATCTAGACACTTCAGTAGTGAGCCGGCTAGATCAGAGTGGAAAAATGAGGCCTCCAAAAATCAACTCCGATATAGCCGGCTCACTACTGAAGCAGCTAGATCAGAGTTGATTTTTTGAGGACCACAAAAAATCAACTCTGAACTAGACGCAACCCTGCTGCTTCCCGACCACAGAACTGCACGGCACAGGTGAGGCCCCGCCCCTTCCGGTGACATCATGATTTCATGAAATCACTTCTCCCCCTCAAAAACTCAACTCCGATCTAGCCTCTACCTTTCCTGCACGCCAAGACCCAGCCGTGCCTGAATAAGCTCGCAGCAGAAAAGATTGTCTCAGCTCCGAGGGGTTCACATTAAGGAGGCGGTTCTCTGTCTTCACTGCACATCACTACAGCCATGGCGTCTGCTGATCTGAGAGACGAGCTGCTCTGCTCCATCTGTCTGAGCTCTTATACAGATCCTGTAATGCTGAGATGTGGACACAAGTTCTGCCGGGTCTGTATTAATCGTGTGCTGGATATACAGGACGAGTCTGGAGTTTATTCCTGTCCTGAATGCAGAGAAAGGTTTCAGGAGCGGCCGGCGCTGATGAGGAACATAGCTCTGCGGAACATAATGGAGAATTTACTCATTACTCAACCAACACAGACGGAAACCGGAGTCTGCTGCACTTACTGTGTGGACTCTCCTGTACCTGCTGTTAGATCCTGTCTACACTGTGAGGCTTCTCTGTGTGAGAAACACCTGAGGGCTCACAGCAAATCACCAGAACACGTCTTATCTGATCCCAGCACTTCTCTGGAGAAAAGGAAATGTTCTGTCCATAAGAAGATCCTGGAATATTACTGCACTGAGGACGCGGCTTGTATCTGTGTGTCCTGCAGTTTGGCTGGAGAACATCGGGGACACCGGGTGGAGATGCTGGATGATGCCTCTGAGAAGAAGAAGACGAAACTGAGAAATGTTCTCCACAAACTGACCACAAAGAGAGCGGAGACTGAGGAAAGAGCCCGGAGTCTGGAGGAGCGCAGGAGAAAAGCTAAAGAAAAAGCAGCTGGAGAAGTCGAGAGAGTCACTGCCCTGTGTACAGACATCAGGAGACGGGTGGACGACCTGGAGAAGAAGGTCCTGAGTGAGATCTCCAGGCAGGAAAAGGAAGAGTCACTGTCACTGTCTGCTCTGATCCATCAGCTGGAGATAAAGAAGGACGAGCTGTCCAGGAAGATGAGGCACATTGAGGAGCTGTGTAACATGACTAATCCACTGACCGTCTTACAGGAACCAGACACCGGGGACTTGTGTGATCCTGAGGAGGAGGGAGGTGATGAGGACACAGGGGGACATGATAAACAACTCCATGATGGAGATGACCTGGATGTGGCTGTGATCTCACACACATTACACACATTATGTGAGGTAATAACAGGTATAAGGAGCGGGATCTATGTGGAGGGTCCTGCCGACATATTACTGGATATAAACACAGCTGATAATAATCTCCTTATATGAGACGACCGGAAAACTGCAACCTGGACAGAAAGGGACCAGAATCGTCCAGAAACAGCAGAGAGATTCCAGAGATATAATCAGGTGATGAGCAGGAGGGGATTTACCTCAGGACGACATTACTGGGATGTGGAGGGCAGTGGATCAGGGGGGTGGAGGGTGGGGATGTGTTACCCCAGTATAGACAGGAGGGGAGATCAGTCATACATTGGGGATAATAACAAGTCCTGGAGTTTGAGGAGATGTGATAATCAGTATAGAGATCCAGTTACCTGACGAGATCTCCAGTGATAGAGTCAGGATCTGTCTGGATTATGAGGCCGGGCAGTTGTCCTTTTATGAGCTGTGTGACCCCATCAGACACTTACACACCTTCACTGCCGCCTTCTCCGAGCCTCTTCATGCTGTATTATATGTATATGGTGGTTCTATAAAGATATTAAGGGGTAAACAGTAACTGGGAGAAATTATCAATATGTAAGATATCTTGGCAGATGCTGGAGACAGAACTAAGCTTTTATAGCTAAATCATTTGAGCAACTGGATGAATAAGATGGTGGGGTACAGGTGGTGACCCCTACATGGCAGCTGTCACCAGGACTAGATGGCATGTGTGTATGATCAGCCGTGCAGGTATATAGTGATTTTATATATATATATATATATATATATATTATATATATATATATATATATATATATATATATATATATATATATATAGTTGCTACTATAATATACTGGTGATTATATACTCTGAGAATAATGCTCATCTATTAACAATTGAAGTTGGTCTATTTTCTTATTGGGAATTTGTTTTCCTGTGTTTTTATGGGTTTAACTACAAGATTTAAAAATTACAATAAAGTACAATGCAGAGAGGTGTCCTGATGTGAATACACTTAAAAGCAGCTAGAAAAATATAAAAAAGGCACAAAAGGTGGCACTGAGGTATGCTATTGAAAGGGTTAAATGGGCCACGGATTGTTGTTTTTTTTCTCTCCTTTCTGCAGGGGTTGCTAGGTGTTTACTTTTATTGCCATATCTAGCCCTCCTGCAGACATTTCCCCACGAGCGTCTTTCTTTCGCTCTTAAAGGGAACCAAACATCAGGATTTTCGTGTATAAGCTGCAGCCAGTGCAGTGCTGGCACTATCATGCACAGTGTGTACATACCATCAGGGGGCAGCTCGGGTGTTTAGTGAGTGAAATCCAACTTTATAAAGTTTGAAATTTCGTGCACTTTTTGATTGACGTGTGCACCTCTCTGTTAATGTCCGGGCGGGTTATGCACGTGTATCCCCGCCGCCTGTTCCTCCCTCTCCTGATGTCCGGGCGGGTTATGCACGTGTTCCCCGCCCCCCCGCGCCGCCTGTTCCTCCCTCCCTCCCTCTGGCTGTATGTAAATTTCTAATCTTCAGAAACATGGCGCCGGAGTGGGCCTCTGCGCATAGCGCTGATCTCCGGCGCCATGTTTCTGAAGCCCGCATTACACAGCTTGGTGTCTGAGAGGGCGGCGCATGCACCCTCGCTCCTTCAGATCCCGTTGTGACCGCGGGAGCGCGCGCGATCACAACAGGACTGCAGAACAGCTGATCGGAGGACGCGATCAGCTGTAGCTACGATGACGTACCACCTCAGGACACCGGGCCAGGACAGTAGCCTGCCAGCGACATCGGGGGTCAGGTGAGGTAAGTTCACAATGGACTCACATGACCCCGTGACGGTAGTGCTGCGAGACCCGGTCACGGTAGTGATATCGGGCGGCACTGTCTTCACTGGGTCAGGTGAATGAAATTACTAGCACCTGTGATGTCATTGCCCCAGCAGGCACGCACACATTATACACACACACACACACTGCTGTGTGTGCGCCCCTGCGTTGACCTGGGCTCACCTTCTGAGTTCCAGGTCACTGCAGGAAAGCACTCACAGCTGTGTGTGTGTGTGTGTGTGTGTGCGTGCGTGTATAATGTGTGCGTGCGTGTATAATATGTGTGCGTGTGTGTATAATGTGTGTGTGTGTATAATGTGCGTGCGTGTATGCGCGTGTATAGTGTGTGTGCGTGTAATGTGTATGTGTGCACATATAATGTGTGTGTATAGTGTGTGTGTGTGTGTGTCTGGTGTGTGTGTGTCTGGTGTGTGTGTGTCTGATGTGTGTGTCTGATGTGTGTGTGTGTGTGTGTATATCTGATGTGTGTGTGTGTGTCTGATGTGTGTGTGTGTCTAGTGTGTGTGTGTGTGTCTAGTGTGTGTGTCTATTGTGTGTGTGTGTATAGTGCGTGTGTGCGCGCGTGCGCCTCTCTGCTGGGGCAATGACGTCACATGTAGAAGTGAGGGGCTGCTCTCACAATCAATGGGGGACTTTTAGTTCTGCATTGAATGTGCCAGGGAGTATGGGATCAACCCCAGATTTGGATTTCGGCGGACCTGGATTATGGATGTCACAGGGAATTAAATTTGAAAAGATAGCATCTATTGTGTTCTAATTTCTATTGTTATGTCTTTTCAAGGTCAACTTTGGAGAACGTCGGGGGACATCTAAATGGATTACGGCGGACCTTTAGCATTTTAATAATTTTGTTAATAAATTGGTCCGACATCCCCGCACACATCCCGACATTACCGCCAACATTCCCGCACAAAACCCAACATTCCTGCACAAAATCCGACATCCCCGCACACATCCCAACATTACCGCCGACATTCCCGCACACATCCTGACATTACCGCCGACATCCCCGCACACATCCCGACATTACCGCACACATCCTGATATTACCCCTGACATCCCCGCACACAACCTGACATTACCGCCAACATCCCCGGACACAACCGTAGCTCTGCTACATGCCGGCTGACAGCCGACACAGACAGAGTCGCGTGATGAGAATGAACTCGGGTGAACTGCACCCGACTTCATTGTCATACCGCGGCTCTGTCTGTGTGTGGCGTCCCGATTATCATCTTCACCGCACACATCCCGACATTACTGCTTACATCCCCGCACACATCCCGACATTACTGCCGACATCCCTGCACACACTGCGACATTCCCGCACACATCCTGACATTACCGCTGACATCCCCGCACACAACCCGACATTACCGCCGACATCCCCGCACACACCCCGACATTACCGCCGACATCCCCGCACACACCTCGACATTACCGCCGACATCCCTGCACACACTGCGACATTACCGCCTACATCCCCGCACACATCCCGACATCCCCGCACACATCCCGACATTACCGCCGTCATCCCCGCACAAAACCCGACATTCCCGCACACATCCTGACATTACCGCCGACATCCCTGCACACAACTCGACATTACCGCCGATATCCCCGCACACAACCCGACATTACCACACACAACCCGACATTACCGCCGACATCCCCACACACATCCCGACATTACCGCCAATATTCCCGCACAAAACCCGACATCCCCGCACACATCCCAACATTACCGCCGACATTCCCGCACACATCCTGACATTACCGCCGACATCCCCGCACACATCCCAACATTACCGCCGACATTCCCGCACATATCCTGACATTACCGCCGACATCCCCGCACACATCCCGACATTACCGCACACATCCTGACATTACCCCTGACATCCCCGCACACAACTCGACATTACCGCCAACATCCCCGGACACAACCGTACCTCTGCTACATGCCAGCTGACAGCCGACACAGACAGAGTCGCGTGATGAGAATGAACTCGGGTGAACTGCACCCGACTTCATTGTCATACCGCGGCTCTGTCTGTGTGTGGCGTCCCGATTATCATCTTCACCGCACACATCCCGACATTACTGCTTACATCCCCGCACACATCCCGACATTACTGCTGACATCCCTGCACACCCCCGACATTACCACCGACATCCCCGCACACACCCCGACATTACCGCCGACATCCCCGCACACACTGCGACATTACCGCCTACATCCCCGCACACATCCCGACATCCCCGCACACATCCCGACATTACCGCCGACATCCCCGCACAAAACCCGACATTCCCGCACACATCCTGACATTACCGCCGACATCCCCGCACACAACCCGACATTACCGCCGACATTACCGCACACAACCCGACATTACCGCCGACATCCCCGCATACATCCCGACATTACCGCCAACATTCCCGCACACATCCCGACGTTACCACCGACATCCCCGCACACATCCCGACAATACCGCACACAACCCGACATTACCGCCGACATCCCCGCATACATCCCGACATTACCGCCAACATTCCCGCACACATCCCGACATTACCGCCGACATCCCCGCACACATCCCGACATTACCGCCGACATCCCCGCACACATCCCGACATTACCGCACACATCATGACATTACCCCCGACATGCCTGCACACAACCCGACATTACCGCCAACATCCCCGCATACATCCCGACATTACCGCCAACATTCCCGCACACATCCCGACATTACCGCCAACATCCCCGCACACATCCTGACATTACCACCGACATCCCCGCACACATCCCGACATTACCACCGACATCCCCGCACATATCCCGTCATCCCCGGACATGTCCCGACACTACAGCCCTCATCATCACCGCACACACACCGGCATTACCTCAGTGACGTCCCGCTGACAGCGCGATTCACTTCAGTTGCTGCGTGGAGCTCACAGGAGTGGCGGTGTTCTACGGCCGCTCCTGTCAGCTTCATGTAGCAGTGCTGGATGCGTCGCAGGACCTCTGGATTACACCGGACCTGGAGGGGTATTTGGGGATTTTAATAAAGTGGTGAAAGAGGGTGTTTTTTTGTCTTTTATTCCAAATAAATGATTTTTTCGGGTGTATGTGTTTATTTACTTTCACTTACAGGTTAATTATGGAAGGTATCTCGGGGAGACGCCTGACATGATTAACGTAGGACTTAGTGGCAGCTATGGGCTGCTGCCATTAACCCCTTACCCCGATTGCCACCGCACCAGGGCAATTCGGGATGAGCCGGGTAAAGTCCCGGGACTGTCGCATGTAATGGATGCGGCAATTCCGGGTGGCTCCTGGCTGATATTGTTAGGCTGGGGGGCTCAGACAACCTTATATAGATACACCAAGGGGTATTAATGCCAAAAAAGCAAAAAGAACCCCCCATAAAATTTAATACTTTATTATATAACTACAAATTTCAAAAGGTGCAAGTAAAACCAGGCTATTCATAGCATACACTTTAGGAGATGGGGCCCCGGGCCAAATTCCCTAGTATCACCCTTCCTGACCGCGGAGGTTGGCACCCTTGTAGATGACGGATTGGCGCCCCCGCTCACCGAGGACTGGCCCTTATGACCCTACACTCAACCTGTAGGTGCTGCTGGTCTAATTAAGGGCCTTACAAAATCCACAGTGATATCATCACATTCATCCAGAATAGTATTCTTTACTCCTCATACCCAGTATATCATACTTTTTTTTTATTGATTGATTTATTCGTTGTAGACCACAATGATCAAACAATGATTAAGATTAAGGACTAGGAGTATGGATAATAATAGGACTAAATAGTCAGTTTTAGGGTTATGGCAACAAATGATCGCCCGATATGGGGGAGAAACGCGTCGAGCAAGGACAATGAGCTGCTGAATGGGGCTAAGTACTGGCCATTTGGCCTTTTCTATCATCGATTGTGATGGACATTTGTTGCTGCATACACATATGGAGAATGGTGATGTTGCCATAACCTTAAAACTGACTATTTAGTCCTATTATTATCCATACTCCTTGTCCTTTATCTTAATCATTGTTTGATCATTGTGGTCTACAACGAATATCAATAAAAAAGTGTATGATATACTGGGTATGAGGGGTAAAGAATACTATTCTGGATGAATGTGATGATATCACTGTGGATTTTGTAAGGCCCTTAATTAGACCAGCAGCATCTACAGGTTGAGTGTAGGGTCATAAGGGCCAGTCCTCGGTGAGCGGGGGCACCAATCCGTCATCTACAAGGGTGCCAACCTCCGCGGTCAGGAAGGGCGATACTAGGGAATTTGGCCCGGGGCCCCATCTCCTAAAGTGTATGCTATGAATAGCCTGTTTTTACTTGCACCTTTTGAAATTTGTATTTATATAATAAAGTATTAAATTTTATGGGGGTTTCTTTTTGGTTTTTAGGCTGGGGGGCTCCCCATAACGTGGCGCTCCCCATCCTGAGAATACCAGCCTTCAGCCGTGTGGCTTTATCTTGGCTGGTATCAAAACTGGGGGGACCGCACGTGGTTTTTTTTAAATTAATTATTTATTTCTTTTACTGCACGATATAGACCCGCCCACCTGCGGCTGTGATTGGTTGCAGTGAGACAGCTGTCACTCAGCGTGGGGGCGTGTCTGACTGCAACCAATCATAGGCACTGGTGGGCGGGGAAAGCAGGGAATACGAGATTGAATAATGAGTGGCCGGCATTTTCAAAAGAGGAAAAGCCGCCGGAGCAGTGTGAATGCCGTGCAGCGCTGTGCTGGTGATCGGGGATCAGTGAGTATGAGAGAGGGGGAGAGACTGACCGACGGACAGAGAGAGGGACAGACAGACAGAGAGACCGACCGACAGAGAGAGACAGACAGAGCGACCAACTGACAGAGAAAGAGACCGACCGACCGACAGACAGAGGGAGATTCACCGACATCCACAGACAGAAATTGACCGACATCACAGAGACTGAAAAGACCTGCGTGTTGCTTGTCAAAAAAGCATGCAGAACGCAACAAAAATGCAGTCCAAGTGCATTTTGGTTGCGTTCTGACCCACATCATTGATTTCAATGGGTGGAGAACGCAGCTACAACGCACAAAAGAAGTGACATGTTGCTTTTTTTTCCGCACCGATTTTGGGCATCCAAAATGCTGCATTTACAAACGCAGCGTGTGCATTGATTTTTCGGCTTTCTGATAGACTTTGCTGGGGAAGCTGAACGCATGCAGTTACGCTGCAGTTCAAACTGCTGCTTTTCCGCGGAAAAAAACGCAACGTGCGCACATAGCCTAAGGGAAAGGGTACAATGAAAGGAGAAAGGTAATGGGAGAGGGTGGTGGAAGATGGGAAGTGAATAGACTGACTAGCTTGGTGGGCTACCTTTATATCAGACACCCAATCAAACATGGATAAAAAATTAAACAAGGGAGCGCATGTGAAGGTTCTGGGAGATAGCGGTGAGGAGAAGAAAAAGAAACTGCTCACCTGATGTGGTTGTGCAGCCCTCGCACAACCACGGTATAAGACGGGAGTGTGGTGTCAGTAGTCTTCTGACCTCTTAGCCCACGATGTCCATCCAGGGAAGCAATTTCCTGAAGAGCTGGTCACATGACAGATCACTGGGCGTCTCTGGTAATCTCACCTCCGTATCAAGCAGCTCTTGCCGTGAACCCACAGGGGGGAAAAATCAGCAGTAAAGTATAGAAGCACGGTCTGATAGAGCGCTAAGGAGGCCACAGTATTGGATTATTTTTTTTAAAAAATGTATTGTTTTCTATCAGCCACAACGCATTTCGATATACACAATATCTTCATCAGGTGGATATCTTGGATGATGATATCCACCTGATGAAGATATTGTGTATATCGAAACGCGTTGTGGCTGATAGAAAACAATACATTTTTTAAAAAAAATAATCTAATACTGTGGCCTCTTTAGCGCTCTATCAGACCGTGCTTCTATACTTTACTACCCAATCAAACATGGCCCATACAGTGCCCATCCCTGTAACACCTCCACATATTAGTACCATCCAATCAGGTCACAGTCTTTTGAGTTGTTCAGGAATGTGCATATGGCTGCTGATGTCAACACTCTCCTGAAGGAGGTCAATTTTTTAAGGGATTAAGACGAGTCTTAACAAACCTGTGGATCCTGTGGATGTGTCCTGTATATAGCAATGGTCTTTCATATCACAAAGCCTGAGGATAGGTTACACTCCATTCAGGTTGGAGACTTGATGGCCATCTCCAGAACAATGGCTTCTATTCCACTTGAACAAGGGATTGTTTACCAATGTACATTTTAATAGGCTATAAACAGGACATTCAATTCATGAACACCCCAGGAGCTGTGCATCTTCCAAGAGGCTAAAGGCCCCTGCTCAATTCACATGAAGATGCAACCTTTATCATGTTGATAGAACAAAGGTCAGATCATCACAGAACACACAATGGCCTCCTGGCCTCACAGTTTATGAAACTCCTCACTGAACTTAGGGTACCTTCACACTTAGCGATGCAGCAGCGATCCGACCAGCGATCTGACCTGGTCAGGATCGCTGCTGCATCGCTACATGGTCGCTGGTGAGCTGTCAAACAGGCAGATCTCACCAGCGACCACTGAACAGCCCCCAGCCAGCAGCGACGTGCAAGCGACGCTGCGCTTGCACGGAGCCGCCGACTGGAAGCTGCGGAGACTGGTAACTAAGGTAAACATTGGGTATGGTTACCCGATGTTTACATTAGTTACCAGCGCTGTGTGCAGAGAGCAGGGAGCCGCGCACACTGAGCACTGGCTCCTTGCTCTCCTAGCTGCTGTACACATCGGGTTAATTAACCCGATGTGTACAGCAGCTACATGTGCAGAGAGCAGGGAGCCGAGCACACTGCTTAGCGCTGGCTCCTTGCTCTCCTAGCTGCTGTACACATCGGGTTAATTAACCCGATGTGTACTGCAGCTACATGTGCAGAGAGCCGGAGCCGGCAGCACAGGCAGCGTGAGAGCTGCGGAGGCTGGTAACTAAGGTAAATATCGGGCAACCACCTTGGTTACCCGATGTTTATCTTGGTTACAGCTTACCGCAGCTGCCAGATGCCGGCTCCTGCTCCCTGCTCGCTTCATTTGTCGCTCTCTCGCTGTCACACACAGCGATCTGTCTGTCACAGCGGGAGAGCGCCTTTGAAGAAAACGAACCAGGGCTGTGTGTAACGAGCAGCGATCTCGCAGCAGGGGCCAGATCGCTGCTCATTGTCACACACAGCGAGATCGCTAATGAGGTCACTGCTGCGTCACAAAAAGCGTGACTCAGCAGCGATCTCGGCAGCGATCTCGCTGTGTGTGAAGCACCCCTTAGCCGATTCCTTTGATGTACAGTCCTGGTAATATTGGTAGCTCATAGATACAATATGGAGTTCAGTGATTCCTTATGATACATACATTGTCCATGTTGGCTTCCAACATACACCGAGAGAGATAGAAGCTCCTTCATTTTATCTAAAAAAAAAAGCCTCCTCTGTTTAAACTGAGGTACACTGACCTAGAGAAAGAGACCGTCTGCTTTTGACTCCCAAACCTTTATGCGTCCGCCAGGACAATATGTAAACTGAAGTCATCCATCTTTGAAATCTGGGGGGGTGCAGCCATACAGTGTCCCACAAAAGTGCAGCATGTGGTTTAAAAATGTGGTTGTGGAAAGGGAGATGAACGCCTGACATTGTATGCGGACGACTTGTTATTGTTCGCTTCTAGTCCGGATTCCTCCATTCCTAGGGCTGTGGAGCTTATTGACCGATTCGGGGAGTTCTCGGGCCTGGCAATAAACTGGTCAAAGTCATACCTCCTCTTTTTGTCCCGGGACAGAGAGGAAATGGCGAACACCCACATATGCAGGATTCCAGTGGTTGATCACTTTAAATACCTGGGGATTATACTGACAAAAAGCCCTTCGGAGATGATAGCAAGAAATATCGCCCCTCTATTATCACATCTCGGGGAGAAATTTAATAGGTGGAGCCAGCTCCCGCTTTCAGTGGCGGGAAGGATTAACCTTCTCAAAATGATAGTACAACCAAAGTGCCTCTACATTACCCAGCATATATTTGTGCAGATCCCCCGCTCCTTCTTTCGGTCCCTGGACTCTTTAATGATTACCTTTGTCTGGGGCGCCTCTAGATCAAAAGTCCAGCTGGCCAAATTACAGAGGCCCAAAGACCTGGGGGGTATGGCCCTTCCAGATCTCTATTTATACTACCTGGCTGGACAACTGAAATATCTGGGTCAATGGACGCTACCTAGGGTGATGGGCTCTCCGGAGGGATTTTTGGCAGAGTTTATGTCGCGGGCGGGGAGGAGGGTGTCAGCACACCGCGCTCACCCCTTCTGCTCGGGTCCGGCAGCTGCTCAGTGGTGGCTCGAGCTGTGGGCCGGATCCCGGGGTTTCTCGAGTGACACTCCTCGCCCGTGAGTTTGTTGGGTGTGGGGATTGTTATAGTTCGTGACGCCACCCACGGTTGTGGTGATTGCACCACCGCTGCTCAGTATGGGGGTCCCGGGGATGGTGATGCGGAGCAGCCAGGTGTTGTGTTGCCCCTCCGTGGGTAGGGGTTGGTGATCCCGGGGCCCGGTGATGAGATGTAAAGTGTAGGGCCTGGAGGGCGCAGGGACGCGGGGGCAGCGCTGTGCCTTGCGGCACTGTGGTACTCACTCAGCCTGACACACGGACACAGTTTGTACGGTAAACCAACGGCTGGTAGGACGGTCCCACAGACGGCTGCACCTGCACTCCCGGTAGGTGACGGTGATGTCTCTCTTCCTTGCACCTGTGTTGACTGATGGTAGCGGTGGATTCCCTCCGGTTACCCGCTCCCCAACTGCAATCTGGGCCGGAGGAGCTCTACACTTTGCCCGCAGGCGCTGGCCCTGAGAAACTGGTGCCGTGGCGGTGGCGGTGTCTCTCCAATACGGGTTGGGCTGTTGCCTTCAATCGGGACTTGGTTGTTGGGGGATCTGCGTCCCCGTCACTGACGGATTTGGCAAATCTGGCGACTCCTAGCCTTTCCGGGGTCCGAGAGGCCCCTGCCCTGGTGCTGACTGTCCTTCGGAACACTGCTCCAGACCACCGGGCACACAGCCAACGGGGTCCTTCCAGGAACTTCCAAACGGTCCCCCTCCAGACAGTCACCGCCGTCGCTGACCTTGCTGATCTGGCCCTCACAAAGCTGGACCCTTCAGGCTTCTTTCTCCTCTGTCACTTCACTTGCTTTCCTCCTTTTTCCACTTCTCTACTTTCACTTTCCTGTTGACTTTTGCCTGTCTAGACTACTCCTCCACTCCTTCCACTTCCTCCTCCCTGACTAGACTGCACTCAAGCCCTGCCTGGGCTACTCTGCCTGGTTACTTCCTGCCTCCAGAGCTGTGAGCTCCTTGGTGGGCGGAGCCAACCGCCTGGCCCACCCCCTGGTGTGCATCATCAGACTCCTGGAGGAAGGCAACAAGAATTTCTGGTTAGCTGTGATGTGCCTACCTGGAGTGTGGGGTGTGGTGGTGGTGTGACCTGTGTCCCCTGGCTTGCCCAGGGCGACACATTTACGGGTGTGGATCTCCTATGGCTCCTACTGACTGATTACAAGAGAGCCCGTGAGGGTCGTGTGCTCCCGATACACAAACTGGGGGCCAGGGTCTGGAAGGAGGCTAAAGCCATCTTTGGATTCCATGATGTACCAATTGAGACCCCCTTGTGGGGTAACCTAGACCTTCCGCATTTTTGTGGGCTGCCGGGCTTTGGTGAATGGAGGAATCGCGGAGTGGTTTCCCTGGGCTCAATTGTCCGTGATGGTGAACTCCGCCCTTTAGCGCAACTGCGAGCGGAATTCGAATTGCCGGAATCCCATGGGTTTCAGTACCTCCAGATCAGGCACGCCTTTCGGGCTCAGTTGTCTGGTCGTGGGGTTAGATTCTCTTCCTTCCCAATCATCGGAATCATTAGATCACAAGGCCCTGGTGGTTTTATCTCCAAACTATACTCTTCTCTCATTCGGGCCAAAGCCATGAATAACCCTCTTTCTGTCCGGGATAGGTGGAGAGCCAGGATTCCTGAAATAGATGATGTAGTTTGGGACGACATCGTCGAATCCCACACTTTGGTCTCTCCTGCAATTAATAACAGACTGATCCAATTATACATAATTCACCAGAGCTATATCACCCCCCAGAGACTGAAAAAGATGAACAACTCGGCGGGGGAAGGTTGTCCGAGGTGTGGGAGAGACGGTGCGGACTTCTGGCACATGATATGGGAATGCCGGATCATTCACTCTTATTGGGGTGAGGTTATAGCGGTTCTTTGCTCCATACTTGAACAGCCGGTTCCTATGAGCCCGATTTTGTGCTTATTTGGTGTGGTAGATGTACACTCTTGGTCCCAAGATGAGAACCTATTATTAAAAAAGGTCCTTTTTTTGGCCCGTAAGGGTATCATACTAAATTGGATGAGTGTACGTCCCCCATCCAGGGCTTCTTGGATTGCACTGGTAAATGCTATAATACCACTAGAACAATTTGTATTCGAGTCAAGAGGTTCCTTAAATAAATTTGACAAAATCTGGGGCAGATGGCTGGGTTCGCCCTTGACTGGGGGCTCACCCGGTTCCCTGGCTAATAATCTACAAACACTGTTGTCGCCGCAATAATTTTGTTATCATATTGGTGATATGGAAGGAGAATTCTATGGATTATGAAGTTATGTATCTGCAGTGTGACGTGGTCCCCATCACCTAGTTTGCATACTCCTTGTCAATATGAGTTCTTTACCACATGTTAGATATAACTTGTGAACAGATACATCTGAAGTATTTATTGTTTCAATGCCAACCTACAAGAACAGAAAGTGGATCTGATTATGGTTGTTTTATCACTCTAGATATTAATCGATATTTCCCATATCCTGACTGTACAAACTGTTGATTTGATTTCTGATGTAATGCCATACTTAACCTTCAATAAAACGAGTTTAAAAAAAAAATAAAAATGTGGTTGTGAATCTATCACACATCTCACTTCATTTTATTAGGAGAGATCCAACTTCCACATTAGTTTTGTCTGTATATTGTATAGATGTATTTTGACTGTTGTAATCAAAAGAGTTGTGTAAGATATGAAAAACATAGTGGTCTTTTTCCAAAATCAGCGCCACTCTTCTCAAATGGCTGTGACTGGTATTGCAATGGGGTTGCACAGATGGAGGTAAGGTCAGGGCCGTATTTACCATTAGGCACCCGTGGTCCCGTGCCTGGGGCGGCAGGATGCGGGGGGCGGCACCTTCTAGCTGTAAAAAAAAATAAATTTTTTTTTACACATCCATTAAATTCGCTGTATTTTCGGAGGAGGGAGGGGGGAGAGGCGCACCTCCATTTATTTGTATCCGCGTCAATTAAGACGTGAATGCAGACAAACTGCGGCGGCAGGGCACAGAGAGCTGGTTGACCTCGGAACTGCCGGCGCCTGCACTTCCGGGGTCACAGGCACTCCAATCAGCTCCTTCCTCTGTGCTGCATCCAATGCTGTGTGGACGTCACATGCAGAGCTCACAGCAGGACGCCGTAGAGGACGCCGCGATGGAAGCCGGTGTCAGAAGAGGATACTCACATGAGCCAGGAACTTTGTAATGTGCACATAGCGTTTTGCAGATTTAGAGATGGTATCCCTCCCTTCACAAGGTGGGTACTTGCACAAATTGCTCCTTCAAACAGAAGCCAGATTAATTATTAAGTATAAAGCCCAAGGAGCCCTTGGATTAAATGATAAGGTGGATATGTCAGAATTTCTATAAAAAATGCATATATTATATATATATATATATATATATATATATATATATATATATATATATATATATATATACATACACAGTGCCTACAAGTAGTATTCAACCCCCTGCAGATTTAGCAGGTTTACACATTCGGAATTAACTTGGCATTGTGACATTTGGACTGTAGATCAGCCTGGAAGTGTGAAATGCACTGCAGCAAAAAAGAATGTTATTTCTTTTTTTTTTTTTTTTTTTTTAAAATTGAGAAAAATTTATTCAGAGGGTCATTTATTATTCAACCCCTCAAACCACCAGAATTCTGTTTGGTTCCCCTAAAGTATTAAGAAGTATTTCAGGCACAAAGAACAATGAGCTTCACATGTTTGGATTAATTATCTCTTTTTCCAGCCTTTTCTGACTAATTAAGACCCTCCCCAAACTTGTGAACAGCACTCATACATGGTCAACATGGGAAAGACAAAGGAGCATTCCAAGGCCATCAGAGACAAGATCGTGGAGGGTCACAAGGCTGGCAAGGGGTACAATACCCTTTCCAAGGAGTTGGGCCTACCTGTCTCCACTGTTGGGAGCATCATCCGGAAGTGGAAGGCTTATGGAACTACTGTTAGCCTTCTACAGCCTGGACAGCCTTTGAAAGTTTCCTCCCGTGCCGAGGCCAGGCTTGACCGAAGAGTCAAGGCTAACCCAAGGACAACAAGGAAGGAGCTCCGGGAAGATCTCATGGCAGTGGGGACATTGGTTTCAGTCAATACCATAAGTAACGTACTCCACCGCAATGGTCTCCGTTCCAGACGAGCCCGTAAGGTACCTTTACTTTCAAAGCGTCATGTCAAGGCTCGTCTACAGTTTGCTCATGATCACTTGGAGGACTCTGAGACAGACTGGTTCAAGGTTCTCTGGTCTGATGAGACCAAGATCGGGTTCTTTGGTGCCAACTACACACGTGACGTTTGGAGACTGGATGGCACTGCATACGACCCCAAGAATACCATCCCTACAGTCAAGCATGGTGGTGGCAGCATCATGCTGTGGGGCTGTTTCTCAGCCAAGGGGCCTGGCCATCTGGTCCGCATCCATGGGAAGATGGATAGCACGGCCTACCTGGAGATTTTGGCCAAGAACCTCCGCTCCTCCAACAAGGATCTTAAGATGGGTCGTCATTTCATCTTCCAACAAGACAACGACCCAAAGCACACAGCCAAGAAAACCAAGGCCTGGTTCAAGAGGGAAAAAATCAAGGTGTTGCAGTGGCCTAGTCAGTCTCCTGACCTTAACCCAATTGAAAACTTGTAGAAGGAGCTCAAGATTAAAGTCCACATGAGACACCCAAAGAACCTAGATAACTTGGAGAAGATCTGCATGGAGGAGTGGGCCAAGATAACTCCAGAGACCTGTGCCGGCCTGATCAGGTCTTATAAAAGACGATTATTAGTTGTAATTGCAAATGTGAGGAAAGAGTTAACCTTTTTCACTGACTTAGAAAATAATAGAAATTCTTTCTCCCTGGCAAGACCAAACCAGACTTATTTGCGTAATAAACTGTGAGACCAACCTCAAGGACGCAGAATATTTTGACTTAGAGACGACTGAAAAACATCTTGTTATGGGAGTATAAGTCATTATATTAATTTCTCTTGCTGGGAATATGCAATCCACGCCTTAATGAATGTAGATTAATGAATATGTATGTTGCATAGTTACGCCCTAATCAACTTTGTATAACTTTGTAATGTAAACAATACCAATACACTTTCTATTCGGAGCCGCACATCTCCAGTCTTATGTGTATAACGGCGTCCGCTTGTTTTCATTGAGACGGAGTAGCAGAGGGGGGGTCACCGGTACCCTCTCTGCATTCGGACATCGCTGGCAACAGCTGTGACCGTTAGGTCAACCTAACATTATCTGGCGCCCGAAAAGCAGGGACCCGTGTTTGTAATCCCAGGACGCAGTGGATTGTCTTGCCAAGCCGAGGAGGAGGTGACCAGACGTGGGGACCAGAAACACCTGGCCAGGTAAGAGTTGAACCTTATTCTTCTCTTTATGCTCCCCACATCTGATCTCCCCTCTCCTCAACGCGCAAAATGGTACACTGTGAGTAGATACTGGGTTATTGGCGGGTTTCTACTGAACTCTGAGAGAGCCTTGCCAGCTGATGTTTTCTGTGCCTTGTTTGGTTGTTTGCTTGTTTCTCTGTGTTTCTCTGCCTCTCTGTGTGTCGCGGGTCTGCTCTCCTGTGCTTTGCTTCTGTGCTGTTGTCTTTGCTGGTTGTCATAGATCCCATACATCAGTAAGTGTTGAAAGGGAATAGTGTACCTGCTCTGTCCAATGGATGATATTCACTGCCCTAGTGTTAGTGGGAATAGCCCTGTTTGCCAATGCCATCTGATATAGAGTGTACCTTTGGTACAAGAAGGGTAACCCAGCGCCATTCAACATTCTCAGCCCCCTCTGAAGTTAGGACACCACCTTTTAGTAGGAATATAAAAGGAGTTAGTCTCTGAGTATCTCCAGGAAAGGTGGTTCTAGACCTTACCTTAGGTAGGAATACAAAAGGAGTTAGGCTATGTGCACACGGTGCGTTTTTCTCGGCGTTTTTGCGCGTTTTTCGGGTGCGTTTTTGGCCTCAGAACTGCATGACTTTGCTTCCCCAGCAAAGTCTATGAGTTTTCATTTTTGCTGTCCCCACACAGCGTTTTTTTTCAGCTGCGTTTTTGTGGTGACCACAAAAACGCAGCATGTCAATTATTCCCGCGTTTTTCACTGCGCTTTTCATCCATTGAGTTCAATGGGATGTTGAAAGACGCAATGAGAAACGCAAATAGCTGCGTTTTGGTGCGTTTCTAAGACCAAAAACGCAGCTATAAGCGCAGGAGGTGGGTAGTAAAGTGACGTGTACAGGAAGAGGATTCCTTCTGTCAGTATAGACAGAAGCATGAATCCTCCCGGTACCGTCACCGCTGCGTCCACCTCCCGTCCTGTGCATGTATGCTGCCGTGCGGCGCCATGTCTGGGCGGGAGGTGGAAGCGGCTGTGAAAACAAAAGTTAACAGTAGAATAAAAAAAAAAAAAAGTTATACTCACCTGTCTGCAGCCTCGCGGTGCCATGCCCGCTCCCAGCTCCTGTCACGGTATCGCCGCTCCCGCTCCGGCTGTGTGCAGTCTCCCCGGGGCAGGACCTTGCTTGCAGGACCTGGCGATGGATCACCTGATGCAGTCACCTGACGCATCAGCTGATCGAGTCTCGGGCTGACGCGGGCGCCCGGCCGGTATCAGCGGATGCGTCAGGAGACTTCATCCCTGATTACCGGCAGCTGCTGCAGCGATCGGACGGGATCAGACTCCCGCCCCATCGCTCCGGGAGCTGCCGGTAATTCAGCACATAAGTGAGTATTATTTTTTTTTTTTTTTTTCTACTGATGCATCTGCTGATTGTATAATCGGCTTTTATACAATCAGCTGATGTATGATGGGATTCAGGCCCTAGAACCTGACACATCATCTGATCGCTTTGCCTTCCAGCAAACCGATCAGATGATATTGGATCCTGATTGGACGGCGCGGGACCCTAACCCAGGATTACTGCGGAGGGGGGTTTATTTCAATAAAGATGGAGTCACTAATTGTGTTGTGTTTTATTTCTAATAAAAATATTTTTCTGTGTTGTGTTTTTTTTTTATCTTTACTAGAAATTCATGGTGGCCATGTCTAATATTGGCGTGACACCATGAATTTCGGGCTTAGGGCTAGCTGATAATATACAGCTAGCCCTAACTCCATTATTACCTGGCTAGCCACCCGGCATCAGGGCAGCCGGAAGAGTTGGATACAGCGCCAGAAGATGGCGCTTCTATGAAAGCGCCATTTTCTGGGGTGGCTGCGGGACTGCAATTCACAGCGGGGGTGCCCAGAAAGCATGGGCACCCTGCACTGTGGATTCCAATCCCCAGCTGCCTAGTTGTACCCGGCTGGACTCAAAAATGGGGCGAAGCTCACGTCATTTTTTTTTTTAAATTATTTCATGAAATTCATGAAATAATTTAAAAAAAAAGGGCTTCCCTATATTTTTGGTTCCCAGCCGGGTACAAATAGGCAGCTGGGGGTTGGGGGCAGCCCGTACCTGCCTGCTGTACCCGGCTAGCATACAAAAATATGGCGAAGCCCACGTCATTTTTTTTTTTGGGGGGGCAAAGAAATCCTGCATACAGTCCTGGAAGGAGGATGCTGAGCCTTGTAGTTCGACAGCTGCTGTCCTGCATACACTATTGGATCGAGGATGCTGAGCCTTGTAGTTCTGCAGCTGTCTGCTCTTCTGCATACACTAGTGGAGAATGAAGAACACATTGAAGAAGGAAATGACATCAGACCTTTTTTTTTTTTGTTCACTGATAAAAAACGCATAAGGACGCAGTGAGCAAAAACGCAGCAAAACGCAGCAAAAAAACGCACCAAATCGCGGCAAAACGCGTGCGTTTTTTGCCGCGTTTTTTCGACGCAGGTGCGTTTTTGTGCGTTTTTAGCGGCCAAAAACGCACAAAAACGCAGCGTCAAAAAAACGCAGCGTGTGCACATAGCCTTAGTCTCTGAGTATCTCCAGGATAGGTAGGTTTAGTCCAAAGGACGTTCAAGGGTCTAAAAGCTGAAGAAGAGAGAGGAAGAAGAATGGGGCAAGGAATATCAAAAGACAGAAGAGCTGGATGCACCCTGCAACATCTCATTACGTGTTATCATGGCAAAAGAACAGCCAGTCAGTCCAAGGAAGTTTTTAAGACATTTGGATTGAAGGGGAAGGATCAATTGGACCCCAACAAATGGGACACAATAAGAGCTACTAGAGCAGGAGTAATAGTAGATAAATCATGGACTAAACTAGTCAGAACTCTTTCTGACATGGCAAAAACAGCCCACGATCAAGGTTGGATATACCATGAAGAATCAGACACATGGTTTCCATACTTTAGCATTATCAGAGTGCAAACTGTTTTTTTGTATTTTATGTCATGTTCAGTTATGCACCTGTTCACACGTCAGGTTGAGGAGTGCAGTCAGTCTTTTTTGTCTATATGAAGAGGGTCATACCTTCTGACCGTGCACCCTTCCCCCAGTTGCCACAGGTAATCTTATCCTATATAGCAGGTTCCTACTTGCCCATACACAGGAGGTTTTTAACCTAGAGAGAGGCTTCAGCATAGCGTCAGGGACCCAGTTACGAGATATGCCGTGAAGGGGCAACTGGGCAGATATACAAATGGCCATTTATATATGCTAAATATCTCATTTTTCTCAGATTTTCCTTAGCAGTAATGCAGGTCCATGTTCACATATTCATGGTTTCCATACTTTAGCATTATCAGAGTGCAAACTGTTTTTTTGTATTTTATGTCATGTTCAGTTATGCACCTGTTCACACGTCAGGTTGAGGAGTGCAGTCAGTCTTTTTTGTCTACATGGGAAGAAGCTGGGAAGAAGGCTAATAAGGATCAACAGCAGCTTCCTCCGTACCTGTCAGCTACTCCTGGAACAGCTCCAAAAATAACAGGATCCCCGGGATGTACCTGCACAAACTGTGGCCAACAAAATCCGGACTGGAGTGAAACATGCCTAGCCTGTGGAGCCCCACAGCACAAGCTACAAGCCACAGCACCAGTGCCTCTTTATCCCGTAGTGGAAAGAGTCCTGATAAGACCACCTGTTAATCCACAAAACCCAGATGCTCCCAGAGATGCAGTTCCTCGTACGTATGATGACTACGTACCCTGGACTCCAGCCGAGCAGATGGCTTTCCTGCAAAATGCTCCAGACCCGACTAGAAACCCAGTCAGTTTTTCACGTTACCTGAACCAAATACAGGTCTCCTACAGAAGCACTTGGTTGGACATGGAAGGTTTGTGTAGAGTTGAAATGTCTCCCGAACTGTATGCCAAACTCACTGCCCACCTGACAGGACATGTTCCGGACAATACCCGTAATGTGGAATCGGGCCAAGATTTCATGATAAGACTCAATCTCTTCTGCGCCCAGGAGCAAAGAACTAAGGGCACAATGGGACCAGTGCATCAAGGTCCTGTGGAGACTGTCAGCTCATTTTACTACAGATTGATGCAGTCATTCGCAGATGAAGGGCTGGACTTACAAGCAGGTGCAATACGTCGCCTGATGGTAAGATCCTTCATGGATGGAATACATGCACCTCTGGCAGAATGATTGAAAGCGTGCTGCCCAGAATGGAGAAACATGGAAGACATAGATCTTCTAGTCAACAAAGCAAGTGGCTTAGAAACCGACGCAAAGGATAAAAGGAGCAACAAGAAAGTTGTCATAGCAGCAGTGGACGGTCAGCCAGAAGGTACAAGAAGGAAGGCACCGACCTGCTACTATTGTGGGAGTCAGAGGAGATGTGATCAGAGACTGTAGAAAGAAGAAGAGGGACACTCAAAACCAACCCAAGAGTCAGGAGGAGAAGACTGCCTGACTTGCGGCAGCACGGGATAGGGATGCCAGAGGTCCATTTATACGCGTCCCCCTTCACATTGGCAACAAGGAAATAAGAGCTTTGGTGGACTCAGGAGCCTCACGCTCCTGAACCCCAGGAACCTAGTGCCTGAAGGATCCATCTCATCTGAAGCTACTGTAGTATCCGGATTTGATGGACAAGCCCAGATAATCCCAATAACACATCCACTGAAGGTGAAACTGGGACCACACATGTTCGTGTCTAAATTCTTAGTGTCCCCCCTGGGTGGAGATGCCCTAGTGGGAGAAGATCTACTATCAAGACTACAAGCTCAGATTGTCTACAATGAAGATGGATCTGCTATCCTGCAAATTCCAGAAGATATCCCAGAAGAAGTCCTGTGCACCCTCCAGATGATAGAAGATCAACCAGAATCTGAAGTTACACATGAAGTAAACACGGACCCAATACTTCTACAAGTTCCTGCAAAACTCTGGTCCACATCAAAAACTGACCTCGGCACACTACCCGTGCCCACAGTAAAAGTTTCAGTCAAGCCTGGAATTGCGCCACCGCAGCTGAGACAATCCCCCCTCCCGCTACCTCTCGCAGTACATCTACCAGTACGTGGATGATTTACTACTGTGCTGCCCTAGTGAAGAGGAATGTAAAACGGCTTCAATAAGCCTTCTTACCTTTCTGGCAGAAGTAGGATGCAAAGCAAGCAGAGATAAATGCAGACGGTGGATTCCCAATGTGTCACTACTCATGCAACCGCTGTATCATTGCACAAAGAATGTTCCTTTCTCCCTTACAGAAGAAGCTCGACAAAACTTTCAAAAGCTCAAGGAACTAGTGATTGATGCACCTGCTCTGGCACTACCAAACTATGATCTCACCTTTAATCTGTTTGTATCAGAGCTTCAAGGATTTGCCATAGGAGTACTCACCCAGAAGACGGACAAACATCACATAATCGGGTACTACTCCTCTCAACTTGACAACGTCACAAAAGCAGCACCAACCTGTGTCCGTGCTGTTACAGCAGTTTCAAACATACTGAAGAAAGCATCTGAAATCTCACTCGATTTCCCGACTACCATCCTTACTAGCCATTACATCTATGCTGTTCTCAATCAAGTGCAGTTGAAACACCTCTCCATGGCAAGACAAGTCAGACTCCAGTGCACGCTGTTGCTACCCCCAAACATCTCATTTGCTCGAGTTACAAGTCTAAACCTTGCTGATCTGCTGATCTTTACAAGTTTAGGAGGGGGGACAGAAGAGAGGACAGAAGAGAGTGACAAACGTACCAGCGCACCATTTGATCATGATTGTCAGGAACTCATTGAACATGAGGCAAAGCCCCTGCACAATATACAGGCAACACCACTTACAAATCCAGACTTTGAACTTTTTGTGGATGGTAGCAGATACGCTGATGAAGCAGGCAAGTTCCACACCGGATTTGCAGTAGTGACTCTATATGCAGTCCTAGCCAAACAACCGCTACCTCCACGCATATCTGCTCAAGAAGCAGAACTTCTTGCTCTCATCTGGGCAATTGAGTTTCTGGAAGAACAAACAGCGAACATCTACACGGACTCAGCCTATGCACACGGCATTGTGCACGATTTTGGCACTATCTGGCAGACTAGAGGATTCCTTACAGCAACAGGAAATCCCATCAGGCATGGAGCCTCAGTGAAGAAACTAATGGAAGTAGCCTTGATACCAAAACAGCTAGCAATCATAAAGGTTGCTGCCCACACCAAGGCTCAAACACCCGAGGCAAGGGGAAATCGCTTGGCCGATCAAACAGCAAAACAAGCCGCCTTACTCCCTTTGAAGGAGACGGAAACAGTGTCAACGACGGAGGAAGAAATGCAGAACCTCTTTGAGACACAAGAAAACGCCTCTGAGGAAGAAAAGGCCGGATGGCGGGCCAAGGGGGCAGAAAAGGTGGAGGGGATTTGGCGCCTAAACGGACTTCCCGTCCTGCCACGCAGTTGGTTCCCTGCCATTTTCCAAGTACTCCACTATCCCACACACGGTAGCACAAACTCAATCATGAACCAGATGCAACCATATTGGGTAGCCCCCGGCTTCAGACAATACGCCTCCCAGAGAATAAAAGCTCGTCACATCTGTCAACAACATAATCCAGGCCAGCTAACTAAAACCCCGCAAAGACACATGCCAAAGACGTTTGCCCCATTTCAAAGAGTACAAATATACGAGTTTGTACTTGTCTGTGTAGACCTCTTCTCAGGATGGCCAGAGGCCTATCCTGTAAGCTCAGCCACGGCCCGAATTACAGCAAAAAAAAAAATTGGCCTGTGAGCTGGTGCCTCGGTTTGGACTCCCTGAAGTCATAGAGTCAGACCGAGGTACTCATTTCACTGGACAAGTTTTCCAGAACACCTGTGCCCTGTTAGGCATTCAGTCAGCCTTACACATGCCTTACCACCCACAGTCATCAGGGAAAGTGGAAAGGTTAAATGGAACTCTAAAGCTCAAACTAGCCAAGGCAGTGGAGGAGACTGGTAGACCATGGACAGAATGTCTCCCCATAGCTCTTTACTCTGTAAGGACTACCCCGCAGGGAAAGCACAGGCTCTCACCCTTTGAAATACTCTTTGGTAGTGCACCCAGATTAGGATGCTACTTCCCGCAGGAGTTACACCTGCAATGTGATAGCCTAACGTCTTATGTTGTTTCCCTGCAGAAGAGACTAACTGAAACCCACCAAAGGGTCTACTCTTCTCTACCTGATCCTGATGCCATTCCAGGAACCCACTCTCTAAAGCCTGGTGACCGGGTCTACCTAAAGAAGCACGTGAGAAAGACCCTTGAGCCACGATTCGAAGGGCCTTTGACTGTCCAGCTGACCACTCCAACCTCCGTCAAACTTGAGGGGAGATCGACATGGGTCCATGCCAGCCACTGCAAGAAGGCCTAATACTGCTGATAAGTATTTCTATGTGTACTCCCTTTTTGGGGCCTTCTACACCACGGCAGAATTCATTTGAGACCCATCATGAAGTGTTAGCTGAAAAACTTGAGATCACAGACTGCTGGATATGTACACACACACCTGTGACAGCCTCTTCCATGCCATACTTAGCCATACCAGTCCCAATAAACAAAGTGTTTCAATGGGGAGGCTGTTACAACAGATTATCAGTGTTCCAAGTGTTACTCTGTTTACTAGTTGCTTATGTAGTGTTCAAGTTGCTAATGGCTTTGTTTTCCCGCTGCTTGAAACAATGTAGATACAATGATTATTCAGCATCTGTATGAAATCACTAATATGCCTTTTTTCTCTTCTCTACTCTTTCCTCTAGAAATCACCTTGGCGTATCATGATGAGACTCCTATCGAGAGGCATGCAGGCAGTCCTGGGTGACGGATGTGAGACGACACTCCCTGAGCAAACCCGCGGCTCAGAAAGTATCTGGAGGCTAGCCTGCTCTCTCTATAGTCCACAGCTTCTCGATGGCCCCCTGTCCATCAATCACGCCAATAGGGGGGATTGTGAGGAAAGAGTTAACCTTTTTCACTGACTTTGAAAATAATAGAAATTCTTTCTCCCTGGCAAGACCGAACCAGACTTATTTGCGTAATAAACTGTGAGACCAACCTCAAGGACGCAGAATGTTTTGACTTAGAGACGACTGAAAAACATCTTGTTATGGGAGTATAAGTCATTATATTAATTTCTCTTGCTGGGAATATGCAATCCACGCCTTAATGAATGTAGATTAATGAATATGTATGTTGCATAGTTACGCCCTAATCAACTTTGTATAACTTTGTAATGTAAACAATACCAATACACTTTCTATTCGGAGCCGCACATCTCCAGTCTTATGTGTATAACGGCGTCCGCTTGTTTTCATTGAGACGGAGTAGCAGAGGGGGGGGTCACCGGTACCCTCTCTGCATTCGGACATCGCTGGCAACAGCTGTGACCTTTAGGTCAACCTAACACAAACAAGGGTTATTCCACAAAATATTAAACCTAGGGGTTGAATAATAATTGACCCACACTTTTATGTTGAAAATTTATTAAAATTTAACTGAGCAACATAACTTGTTGGTTTGTAAGATTTATGCATCTGTTAATAAATCCTGCTCTTGTTTGAAGTTTGCAGGCTCTAACTTATTTGCATTTTATCAAACCTGCTAAAACTGCAGGGGGTTGAATACTACTTGTAGGCACTGTATATATATATATATATATATATATATATATATATATATATTATATATTTCTATGTATCCTGTTTACAGGTATTTTGTACATTGTTTTTGCATGATGGTATTTTAATTGTTAGATGGCACATTGATGTTTGTATCATGCAGCACATGCATTTTAAATTTGCATTCTTCCCCTGTTTTTAATTGACAGTGACGTAGACCTCACACAGCCCTATCATAAGGCGACGGTTTATGCCTGTCAATATGGACCCGAGGAAGCGTATCCATACGCGAAACGTCCGTCAACGGTGAGGGGGCCTGCTGAGAGCTCTACTCCTGCCTTTTTATTGCATCGACTAAATAAAGAATTTCCTGGATCCTGATTTTTCTCTTTAGATTTTTTGAGTAAAATGTAAATTGTTCTTTTATTCTATAAACTACTGACAATGTCTCCGAATTTCCAAACAATACATTTTGTATTTATTTTCTGAAATTGAGAAATGGTTAAAATAACAAAAAAATGCATTGCTTTCAGACCTCAAATAATGCAAAGAAAACAAGTTCATAATCATGTAGAAACAATAATATTAATAATGTTTTAGCTCAGGAAGAGTTCAAAAATCAATATTTTGTGGAATAACCATGATTTTTAATCACAGCTTTTATGCGTCTTGGCTGCTTGCCACCTGTCTTTCACACTGCTTTTGGGTGACCTTATGCCACTCCTGGTGCAAAAATTTAAGCAGTTCTTTGTTTGATGGATTGTGACTATCCATCTACCTCTTGATTACATTCCAGAGGTTTTCCATGGGGTTCAGGTCTGGAGATTGGGCTGGCTGTGACAGGGTTTTAATGGGGTGGTCCTTCATCCTCACATTGCTTGACCTAGCTGTGTGGCATGGCACATTGTCCTGCTGGAAAAAAACAGTCCTCAGAGTTGGGGTACATTGCCTGAGCAGAAGGAAGCAACTGTTTTTCCAGGATAACCTTGTACGCGGCTTGATCCATACGTCCTTTGCAAAGTTTAATCTGCCCAATTCCAGCCTTGCTGAAGCATCCCCAGATCATCACCGATCCTCCACCAAATTTCACAGTGGGTTCCAGACACTGTGGCTTGTACGCCTGTCCAGGTCTCCATCTAACCATTAGACGACCAGGTGTTGGGCAAAACTGAAAAGGACAATGCACCATGCCATACAGCTAGGTTAGTAGTGGAAGGTGTCTATAAGACCCCCCCATTACTAACTTGTAAGTGAAAAGAAATAAACACAAACATCAAAAAAATCCTTTAGATATTAATAAATATAATACACACACCTCAGTTGAGGTCACTGAGTTCACAGACCTGCATCTCCTGGCAGAAAACCGAGGGTTGTTTTGCCAAGAGATGCAGATTTGGTTCTGAAGTTTTTACACCATATTCCTGCACCCAATGTATACCTCCAGGCAAAAAAACTCATCAAAACACCATCTGGTTTTGATACGTTAGTGATGTGATTTTTATTTTTGCCAGGAGGTGTAAATTGGGTACAGGAATATGGTGTAAAAATTTCTGCACCTAAATCTGCATCTCTTGGCAAAAAATGAACAAAAATGTTTTTGACGTCATTTTGGTTCGGTTTTCTGCCACCTCCATCTCCACCAAATTTGGTACTGAAATGTCTGTCAATCACAAGCCTATCCTCACCATCAGAGGTTCTAGTGAAAACGAGGTAGTCGCTTAGTTACATCCCTCTGGTCGAGCCATTGCTGCGACCCAGTGGGTCCACTCCCACTCACACTCGCGAGCATAACAAAGTTTTTTGGATATATGAATTACAGACTTCTCTTAAGGCTGGAGTCACACTTGCGTATTGCTTCTAATGCAAGAGCATTGGATGTGATATGCTAATGACCCTTGACTCCCACTCTGCTGCAAGTGTGAGCCGATTGTTATGCAACTGTGGTCTGTTCCTGAGATCATATCACAGCTGTGGAGGAGAGGGAGGGATTAATCCCCCTCATCTCCTCCATTGTCAGCCTGTGCGTATATCGCACTGTGCTTGGATAACATCTGAGTGCAGTCCGATGTTTCTCTCTCACCCATTGACTTGTATGGGTACAAGTGACACGGCATGATTCAATTTTTTTTCCTCAGTCCGTTTAGGGCTGAGGAAAAACTCAGATGTGAGCTGCAGCATTATCTTAAATGTGGCCGAGTGCCTATGCAAAATCTTCTCATATTGCATTCGCGCGAGACATACACAAGTGTGACTCCAGCCTTAAGGTACCGTCACACTAAGCGACGCTCCAGCGATCCCACCAGCGATCTAACCTGGCAGGGATCGCTGGAGCATAGCTACATGGTCGCTGGTGAGCTGTCAAACAGGCAGATCTCCACAGCGATCAGAGATCAGGCACCAGCGACTAGTGTAACGACCCTGTGCTTGGTAACGATAGTTCACATCGGGTTACTAAGCAAAGCGCTTTGCTTATAGTTACCCGATGTGTATGTACCGCCCCACGCTCGGACGCAGCCGAGCCGCTCAGATCCGGGCTCGTGTGTCGGTGGCTCGAGCGCCTCCGGACCGGGGTCACTTTGCTCTGAAAGGGGCTGGCGCTTGGAAGGGGGGGTTTTAGGGTTAAAGTTCTTGACGCCACCCACGGGTTGTGGTGAACATAGACACCACCACTGCTGTTTACTAGGCACCCCGGGGGAGATGTTGTGCAGCTTTGGTGTTAACCCCTCCGTGGGCAGGGGTGGTGGCCCCGGGACCCGTTTGGTGTGATGTGTCGGTGCTTGGCAGTGCAGGGCGATGCGCGGCCCGAGGGCACAGTGGTACTCACTATTAAAAGATGAACAGAGTCTCTGGTAAACCAAAAAGATGGTGGTCGGTGCCCGCAGCCGGCTGCGTCTGGTTCCCAGTCGGGTTGGTGGTCTCCGCCTTTCTCCTGCACCTTTGTAGTGTTTGGACACCCATGCTTCAGCAACGGGAGCCCCGCTCCCCGGCGTTGTGTGTCGGGAGAGCCCGTTTGCCCGCAGACGCTGGCCCGTGGGATCTCTAAGCCTGGGCGGTGGCGTTTATCCCTCTTGGTGGGCTGTTGTCTTCTTTCGGGACTTGGGTGGGAAAGGACCTAGAGTCCAGACCTCAATCAGTTAATTAACGGGGTTCGGTAGTTTCGGAACCGCGTTTCAGGGTCTGAGTACCCCCACTTGTGCTCCGGCTTCCGGTCGGTTCCCCGGTTCGGTTCCGGCGGGCCACTACCCTGTCCCGGTCCCTTATGGTTCCACCGAGCCATCTCCCCGGCTCCTGCAGGCTGAGGCCACCGTCTGCCTCCTAGCCAGAGGTGACTCAGCTACGACCCAGACACCTGGAGTTAGACTGCGGCAGACCTGCCTCTGCACTTTAACTTGACTACTCCTCTCCAATTCACTGTCAAAACTTAACTCCTTTCCTCCTCTCCTCCAACTGTTTTTTCCTGCCTCAGGACCTGTGAACTCCTCGGTGGGCGTGGCCAACCACCTGGCTCCGCCCCCTGGTGTGGACATCAAATCCTGAGGGAGGTGACTAGGGTTTTAAGGGTGGCTGCTGTTACTCTTTTTAGGGGATGGGTGTTTGTGCAAGGGCCTACCTGTGACTACCTGGCTAGTCCAGGACGTCACATGTACCTTGGCTACGTGTGCAGGGAGCAGGGAGCCGGCTTCTAGAAGTTGCGGACGCTGGTAACCTTGGCTTGGTTACCCAATGTGTACCTTGGTTACCAGCGTCCGCAGAAGCCGGCTTCCTGCTCCCTGCACATTCAGATCGTTGCTCTCTCGCTGTCAAACACAGCGATGTGCGCTTCACAGCGGGAGAGCAACGACCAAAAACTGGTCCAGGACATTCAGCAACGACTGGCGACCTCAAAGCAGGGGCCAGGTCTTTGCTGGATGTCACACACAGCGACATCGTTAGCAAGATCGCTGTTGCGTCACAAATAACGTGACTCAGCAGCGATGTCGCTTAGTGAGACGTGGCCTTTAGGGTCTCAATAGAGAGTAAGACTTGCAGGCATTTATATAACAATCCTTTTTATTTTCATTTTTTCCTAAGTGCGCTTTCTTAATTTTCCTCTGAATCTTTTGTTCTATTTGCCTCATTTATTGATCTTTTATCCTTTTACTTTTCTCCCTTTTCCCTTTAGCCTCATCGTAACAACTCAGTCATGCTCCAGTTATTCATGTTACTGGTACGTAGATTGTCTCTTCAGGGAGGAAGGAGATGAACTCTAGTACCACCTATTGGAAGTGTGACACCCTGGACTAACCAGGTAGTCACAGGTAGGTCCTTGCACAAACACCCGTCCCCTAAAAAGGGTAACAGCAGCCACCCTTAAAACCCTAGTCACCTCCCTCAGGATTTGATGTCCACACCAGGGGGCGGAGCCAGACTGTTGGCCACGCCCACTGAGTAGTTCACAGGTCCTGAGGCAGGAAAAACCAGTGAGATGAGTTTCTAGTTTGGACTGTGAGCAGTGAAGTTCAAGTGCAGAGGCAGACCTGTGCCAGGTCTGCCGCAGTCTAACTACAGGTGTCTGGGTCGGAGCCCAGTCACCTCTGGCTAGGAGGCAGACGGTGGCCTCAGCCTGTAGGAGACGGGGAGACGGCTCGGTGGAACCGTAAGGGACCGGGACAGGGTAGTGGCCCGCCGGAACCGAACCGGGGAACCGACCGGAAGCCGGAGCACAAGTGGGGGTACTCAGACCCTGAAACGCGGTCCCAAAACTACCAGACCCCGTTAATTAACTGATTGAGGTCTGGACTCTAGGTCCTTTTCCACCCAAGTCCCGAAAGAAGACAACAGCCCACCGAGAGGGATAAACGCCACCGCCCAGGCTTAGAGATCCCACGGGCCAGCGTCTGTGGGCAAACGGGCTCTCCCGACACACAACGCTAGGGAGTGGGACTCCCGTAGCTGAAGCACGGGTGTCCAAACACTAACAAGGTGCAGGAGAAAGGCGGAGACCACCAACCCGACTGGGGGGCCAGACGCAGCCGGCTGCGGGCACCGACCACCATCTTTTTGGTTTACCAAAGACTCTGTTCATCTTTGAATAGTGAGTACCACTGTGCCCTCGGGCCACGCATCGCCCCGCACTGTCAAGCACCAAGACATCTCACCAAGCGGGTCCCGGGGCCATCACCCCTGCCCACGGAGGGGTTAACACCCAAAGCTGCACAACATCTCCCCCGGGGTGCCTAGTAAACAGCAGAGGTGGTGCCTATATTCACCACAACCTGTGGGTGGCGTCACAAACTCTAACTCTAAACCCCCTTCAAAGCGCCAGCCCCTTTCAGAGCAACGTGACCCCCGATCCGGAGGCGCTCGAGCCACCGACACACGACCCCGGATACAAGCGGCTCGGCTGCGGCCGAGCGCAGGGCGGTATAGAAGTAGCAATCCTAAAAGTCAAAAGTGGCCCTTTAAGGCCGGCGTCACACTTTGATTGACTCGCACGACTGCAATGTGAGAAAATCTCGCATTGCACTCGAACCAATATTAATCAATGAGGCAGCTCTGATCTGCTTGCTGCGATTTTTAGAGTTTCTCGCGCGAGACTCTCCAATGCAAGTCTATGGGTGCGAGAAAAAAATGGATGTCACATGGACAGCACACAGACCATCCTAGTGACATCCGTTTTTCTAAATACAATTCTATCATGTAGCAGAGAACACTGTAAATGCTCCTGTACAGGACTGTAATGACTAAAAGCTGCTGTGAAAAAAAACAGATCACATACAGATTGAATACGATTTGCTCACGGACTACTATCATGAGAAAAATCACAGACTTGCATTGCAATTGCATTGCACATGGATCAACACTCGGATAGAGCTCATCCTACTCTCAGGCATGAGAACTGGACCTATTTTTCGAACCCAAGTGTGACTCCGGCCTAACAAGCCTTTTCGCATGACTTAAGCAGGCTTTACACGCAACGACATCGCTAACGAGATGTCGTTGGGAGTCATGGAATTCGTGACGCACATCCGGCCTTGTTAGCGATGTCGTTGCATGTGAAACGCACAAACGACCGTTAAACGATCAAAATTACTCACCTAATCGTTGATCGTTGACCGGTCGTTCTAATCCCGATTATTGTTGCTGTTGCAGGACGCAGATTGTTTGTTGTTCCTGTGGCAGCACACATCGCTATGTGTGACACCGCAGGAACGAGGAACATCACCGTCCCTGCAGCCGCCCGCAATGAGGAAGGAAGGAGGTGGGCGGGATGTTCGGCCCACTCATATCTGCCCCTCCGCTTCTATTGGGCGGCCGCTTAGTGACGCCGAACGAACCGCCCCCCTTAGAAAGAAAGCGGTTCGCCGGGCACAGCGATGTCGCTAGGCAGGTAAGTATGTGTGACGGGTCCGAGCGATGTTGTGCGCCACGGTCAGCAATTTGCCCGTGACGCACAACCGACAGGGGCAGGTGCTTTCACCAGCGACATCGCTAGCGATATCGCTGTGTGCAAAGCCCGCTTTAGGATTTATGCTAGATCAGAAACTCAATTTGCAGACACGGTGTTTTGGGATGATTGTCCCTCGTCAGTGTGAAGCCCCACAGGTGTAGTGTCGGTGCATTACCTTCAGGGACTCCACTCGGCTGGATCTTGTCACAGGTAGGAGATCTTCTTCTTGTCGTGACGCCACTCTCAGTATTGCGGCCAGTAGGGACCGCCACTGCAGGTTAAGGGACGCCTGGGGCTGATGGTGAGTGCAGTTAGTTGGAATAGCCTCCTGAGAGTGAGGCAAGCCCCAGGGCCCTGTGTAGGTGCGTAGTACCACAAGGCGCAGAATAACTCCACACAGGCAGAATGTCTTTCAGGGGTTTTACTCACAGTTGATAGGGTGAGTAACCCGGGCGTAGCTGGGATGAACCAAGTGGGAACCAGGTATCCTTCAGGCTGACTTCTGATGGTGACTACCAACTCGCCTTCCTTAGCCCTTGGTGGTTTGGGGTAACCCCGACTTTTAGTCCCTATGGGGGTCACCCAGGGAAGTTGCTGAAGCCTCACTCCCCTTCGTTTGCCGTTTGCTTGTGGCCTGGACCAGCTCACTCCAGCTGCTTGCCTCCTGTGAGCTATGGGCCCTAACTGTGGCTACGTGGCTGCGGCTTTTGTGGTGTTGTGGTGTGGGCTTTGAGGGCCCCACACCGGCAGGTTTAGCAGGGAAAGGTGGATCTATCCCCACTCCGGGATCTGCCGCCCGTTTGGGCCTGGTTCTCCCTAGCAGTCTCCTTACTTCCCACTCTGTGCTCTCTCTCTAGCTGGAGATGGGTTTCGGGTAGCACTCCTAGGTGACCGTTCTCCCCCGTCGGTAGCCACTGCGCGGACGCTGTCAGACTACAGCAGCCCAGGGGAAGGGGTCAGCTCTCCTCGGAGCTCCCTGGACTCTGCTCTGAACCGGCTCACATCTGGGACCTTCACTGCTGCTCCTGTCAGAGCTTCACTTTCCTGCTCCTCACTCCTCCACACTCTGCTGCAGACTCTAGACTGTTTACTCCTCCTTCTCTTTTCCCTTTTGTGCCTGCCTACGCCACCTAGCAACCAGATTCTCTTACCACACCCCTTGAGAGGAGATGGAGGCTTTTGGCCCCCTCCACTATTCCAGTGAAGGTGAAGGCTTTTCCCCCTCCTGGGATCCCCAGGGGTCCTCTCATGGGTACATGTGTGAGACCTGATCACTATGCGCCTGTGTTCCACACCTCGGTCAGCCTTCTGGATTACCTGTATTGTACTGTCCCCAGCATGGGTGCAGTACTCAGTGGTGCCTGACCAGGTCAGGGGTGCCACATTCCCCCTTAGTTATCACCAGCACGTCCTCGGGCTGCAAGACAACATTTTAAAATGCATAAAACATTAAAACATGGTAAAACATTTTTAAAAGCACCAGGTACCATACATCACCACCCTCCACCCACAAGTCCGTTAACCCACCCAAAACCCTTTCACGTTGGCCGCGACTTCAGCCACTTCTGGCAGGATGTAGAGGCGGCTTTCATGGGCTGGTGGTCTTCAGGGTATACCTGGCCTGGTGGATCCGCGCCTTCAGCCTCTTCTGGCAGGATGTAGAGGCGGCCTCCACAGTTGGTGCTGACCAGGTACCCTCTTTGTGGTGGAGAGCCAGGCCCCATAAACAGGCATGCTCTCTGGTCGCAGGTGAGCCAAGGCCCTATATACGGACGGGCTCCTCCTGGTTGCAGACGAGCCAAGCCCCTAAACAGGCTGACTCTGGTGGTGGTGGTGCCCTTTTGGTGTAACTATTTACACTGCGAGAGTTTGTGGCTATAGCCAGTTCATAGCCTTAAGGTTTATTTCTCACAATAGTTTATGTGGGCACATTCTTGAACTTTAAAACGTTGCAAAACAAACTTTTCAAACTGGTCAAAACTTGCTGTACTTTACTTGAACTTATGCAGACTCCTCTTCACCAGGGCTTGGGCCTGTAGGGCTGCGGCACCTGTTGCTTTCTTGACCTTTTTCCTCATCTGTAGTGGTCTCATCATTAGGTCTTTGGTCTTTTCTTTCTTTATTACTGTCTTTCCTTTCTTCTTTGGGACATGGTACTACATCTAGGGCATACCAGCCTCTTTCGCCTCGATGCAGGGTAAACTGTACGGAGTCTCCCATTTTTAAGTTTCTGCCAGGGTGTCCTCTGGGCAGATGAGCTCTCACATCTCTTCTATTGACGAAGATACCTTCTTTGATACCAGGTGCAACAATGAACCCGTATCCTGACTTTAGGCTGAAGTCCTCCACTACTCCTTTACAAAGGGGTCCTCTGACCTGGGCTTTGGACCTTCTCAGGAACCGTTTTTCTTGTAGGTCTCTGGCCGTGACTTCTCTCTGCTCTGGGGATGGCGGTGCAGGGAAAGACTGGGTTCTACTGCGGCGCTGTGTCTTGCGGGCTGGATTCTGCGAAGTGCAGCTTACAAGCTCCCAGGTGAGGCTTTGGGGCAGATCTTCCTCAGCAGAAGGTGTCAGGTCTTCCTCGTCCCAGCGGGAATAGGGCAACATCTCCGGCTCGGGATATGAATCCACTGCTGGTGGCTCCTGAGTCAGCTCCTCAGCTTCCTGGCCTCCTCTCCCCCTTAGTTCTTCTTGGCACTCCTTTGGTGGCAGTGCTGGGGACGGGCTTTCTTCAGCAGGCCCAGGCGGGGGACTCTTTGGCGTGGTTGCTGCAGGGGTTGCCGGAATCCTCTTGGGGGTGTGCGGAGGGAGCAGATACCGATCCACCATCTCTTGTGGGAACTGGGCCTCTAGATCAGCCTTCAGCTTCCAGTATTCGGGGTCCTCCCCCAGCGTGGGCTTTCCAGCAGGGACCTCTTTGGACTGGGGAGCGGTGTCTGCTCTGGCCTTGCAGGCCGGGGAAAATGGTGATGCAATCTCTTGGCGGGCCGCGCCCTGTATGGCGGCGGCCCGGTCTTGGCGGGCCGCGCTCGGCATGGCGGCGGCCTGGTCTTGGCGGGCCGCGCCCTGTATGGCGGCGGCCTGGTCTTGGCGGGCCGCGCCCTGTATGGCGGCGGCCTGGTCTTGGCGGGCCGCGCCCTGTATGGCGGCGGCCTGGATCGGCGTCGCAGCTGCGATGGGATCTGTGCAGGCTGGGCTGGGCGTCGCTGCAGGGACCGGGTCTTGGTGGGCCGAGCAGGGCATCGCTGCGGCGGCCGGGGCTTGGCGGGCCGAGCAGGGCATCGCTGCGGCGGCCGGGGCTTGACGGGCCGAGCAGGGCATCGCTGCGGCGGCCGGGGCTTGGCGGGCCGAGCAGGGCATCGCTGCGGCGGCCGGGGCTTGACGGGCCGAGCAGGGCATCGCTGCGGCGGCCGGGGCTTGGCGGGCCGAGCAGGGCATCGCTGCGGCGGCCTGGGCTTGGCGGGCCGCACCTGGCGTGGCTGCGGCCTGGATCAGCGTCGCCGCGCCGGGCGCCTCTTCAGGGACCGCGGGCGTGGCAGCAGGGGTCGGGGCATCCGGGCCGGCAGGGGTAATACTGGACTCACCCATCGGTGGCAGCATCGGGGTCTGAGTCGTCGCCGTCCGGTCTGGCACTCGTCGTGCGGTTCCCCTCTCATAGGCCTGAACCGCGGCAGCCATCTCCAGAAGTTCCATGCGTTCTTCTCGGATCTGCTCCACGACCCGGGTCTCCAGTCGGTCGCAGAACTGGGCCAGCTCCCGATACCACCAGGCAGCGGAGCCCGGTTCTGGGTTTCTGCGGTCAGACGCCATTTCTTCTGCGCCGTCTTCTGCACGATTTCCCAGCAGTGGACTCGTCGTTGCCTCTAGTAGCAAGCTGTTCAGTTTCCGCTCTGCCTCTTTCAGCAGCTCCTCTCCCAGCAGCAGGCTTCTGGCTCCCTTTCTGTCCCGACGTCTCTGAACGCCTCCGCTCTCTTCACAAGCGAGGTCAGACCTCTGCAGGGGATCTCTGGGTAGCCACACCTCTTCGTGGGCGGTAACTTCTCCCAGCGCGGGCTGCTGTTGTTTTTCAGCGCGCTTTTCATGGTGGCAATATGGCGGCGCTTCCAATTTTCCAAGCGGATCGCCCAGGCACATGGTCACCTGTCTGAACAGGTCTAGTCCTTATCCTGTTCACAGCGCCAGATGTGAAGCCCCACAGGTGTAGTGTCGGTGCATTACCTTCAGGGACTCCACTCGGCTGGATCTTGTCACAGGTAGGAGATCTTCTTCTTGTCGTGACGCCACTCTCAGTATTGCAGCCAGTAGGGACCGCCACTGCAGGTTAAGGGACGCCTGGGGCTGATGGTGAGTGCAGTTAGTTGGAATAGCCTCCTGAGAGTGAGGCAAGCCCCAGGGCCCTGTGTAGGTGCGTAGTACCACAAGGCGCAGAATAACTCCACACAGGCAGAATGTCTTTCAGGGGTTTTACTCACAGTTGATAGGGTGAGTAACCCGGGCGTAGCTGGGATGAACCAAGTGGGAACCAGGTATCCTTCAGGCTGACTTCTGATGGTGACTACCAACTCGCCTTCCTTAGCCCTTGGTGGTTTGGGGTAACCCCGACTTTTAGTCCCTATGGGGGTCACCCAGGGAAGTTGCTGAAGCCTCACTCCCCTTCGTTTGCCGTTTGCTTGTGGCCTGGACCAGCTCACTCCAGCTGCTTGCCTCCTGTGAGCTATGGGCCCTAACTGTGGCTACGTGGCTGCGGCTTTTGTGGTGTTGTGGTGTGGGCTTTGAGGGCCCCACACCGGCAGGTTTAGCAGGGAAAGGTGGATCTATCCCCACTCCGGGATCTGCCGCCCGTTTGGGCCTGGTTCTCCCTAGCAGTCTCCTTACTTCCCACTCTGTGCTCTCTCTCTAGCTGGAGATGGGTTTCGGGTAGCACTCCTAGGTGACCGTTCTCCCCCGTCGGTAGCCACTGCGCGGACGCTGTCAGACTACAGCAGCCCAGGGGAAGGGGTCAGCTCTCCTCGGAGCTCCCTGGACTCTGCTCTGAACCGGCTCACATCTGGGACCTTCACTGCTGCTCCTGTCAGAGCTTCACTTTCCTGCTCCTCACTCCTCCACACTCTGCTGCAGACTCTAGACTGTTTACTCCTCCTTCTCTTTTCCCTTTTGTGCCTGCCTACGCCACCTAGCAACCAGATTCTCTTACCACACCCCTTGAGAGGAGATGGAGGCTTTTGGCCCCCTCCACTATTCCAGTGAAGGTGAAGGCTTTTCCCCCTCCTGGGATCCCCAGGGGTCCTCTCATGGGTACATGTGTGAGACCTGATCACTATGCGCCTGTGTTCCACACCTCGGTCAGCCTTCTGGATTACCTGTATTGTACTGTCCCCAGCATGGGTGCAGTACTCAGTGGTGCCTGACCAGGTCAGGGGCGCCACATCAGTGCAACGTATGAGATCTGATTTGGCTGTATGAGAATCTATAGTGGGGACCATGGTGAAAACTTTTATTTCCCAGAGGAGCATTGCAGCTATAAGACTCCTCACCACTGACAGCCAGATTAGTTTGTCAGTCTGATACATGTAGAGTCATTTTTGCCATTTATTCTTTACCCTTGTCATTAGGCTATGCTCAGACGAGCGTATGACTCGCATGAGTGCAATGCGAGGAAATACCACATTGCACTCAGACAATGTTAGCCCATGAGGTGGAGCAGTTGGTCAGCTTTTTTGTCATCCAGATTCTGGATAAGTGAAAAGTCACAACATGCTGCGATTTGTTGCCGAAATCGTGTGAGTCTCGCCAATATAAGTCTATGGGTGCGAGAAAAAAACGGACGCCACACAGACCGCCCTAGTGGTATCCGTTTGTATGGATACAATTCTATCATGTAGCAGAGATCACTGTAAATGGTCCTGTACATGACTGTAAATGACTAATGACTGCTGAGAAAAAACATATTGCACAAGTGAGAAAAAATCACCCACTCGCATAGGATTCGCATGACACATGGACTACCACTCGTCCAACTTTTCAGGAGGTGGCTCCAGCCTTATCCTGAGAATTCTTTTATATCACACTTCTACCTGCTTTACTTCGCTTATTTGCATTTGTTTATAGGCTATTATTTGCATGTGTTTGTTCTATTCTCTAATATGCTCTTTTTTTCCTTTATGGTATGTGCACACAGTGTGTTATTTTCGCATTTTTTGATACTTTTTTTGGTGCAGTTTTGTTATAAGTCAATCCTAATGCCATCAAAGTCAATGAGAATCCTGATGTTTTGTGCACATGTTGCTTTTTCTTCTCCTTGCAGATTTGGTGCAGAAATAAATCTGGCAATCTGTCAATTCTTTCAGTGTTTTTGCAGTGTTTTTCTACCCAAGAATGCCTCGAAAATGCGTCAAAAACTTTTTTCTGCCAGGAGATGCAGCTTTTTGGTGCAGATATGCCATGTTTAACCTGTGGGATATCAGCCTGCACTCCCTGCTGTTTATCAGCCCTGCTGCTCCATTCACAGTAGGGTCTCCTATTGCTGACCCCAGACTCTTATCACCACCCATCCTCCGCACTGCTGCCTTCCTGGTCTCATGTCATCAGGACACAAGCCTTTATGATGTCTGCACTGGCCTCCTAGCCTGTGTGGCCGGACATTGCTACTTCTCCCTTTCTGGACCTGCCCCCACTCTAATGTCCATACCAGCCCCTATTCACACTCATGGTGATTGGTCCAGCCGCACAGTGTGCAGTCATTTAAACCAGAGGCGCCTGCTGTGTGTGTGTCTCTCAGTAAGTGGTGGACGCTGCAGTTCAGCTCTTTGCCCTGGTCCTGGGAGCGATCATCCGGTAATATAATCTCTACTCTCTATATTGTGCTTATATTATGCTTCTAACTGGCACTTCTTTTTTTCCTTCTTTTTTCTTTCCTCCTTTTCTTTTGCTTGTATTTCCTCTTCATTTTGTAATGAGATTTCCTTTACATGTTTTATATTATGCTACTTTCTTATGTCATGTATTGTACTAGTGCTTTGTAATCATTGCAGTGTTAGGCTACGACCGCACTTTGCGTTGGAGTACCTGCAGTTAATTCTGCACGTTTTCCTGCCCTTGGTTTTTGACAAAATGGCTTTTGACCATTTTTTGGCGCTAAAAACGCATGCGTGTTTACCGCGTTTTTAGTGCGTTTTCAGCGCTTTTTGCCTGCTTTTTCACCTGCGTTTCTGCAGACGCATTTTGTAGATCAAGACACTGGGAAATAAAGTTGAAATACCCTGTTTTTCCAAAAATAAGACCTCCCCCAAAAATAAGCCCTAGCGGGGATTTTAAAGCATTTTCAGAGCAAGGCTTAAATATAAGCCCTACCCCGAAAATAAGCCCTAGTCGCGGTTCAATAATGAAATGTCCGTGCAGCTAAAAAAGTTAAAGATACTGCAGGACACTTCATTATAGACAGCGGGCACCCCGGAATCACACTTACAGATGCAAAGGCAGAGGACCTGCATTAATCGCACACCACACACACACACATCTGATCTCACACACAAACAGATCGTACACGCAAACATCGAATCATACACACATCAGATCACACACGCACACACAAACACCACCGATTTCTTCTCGCCGGCAGAATCCTGAGATACTGTGCAGTAGAGCGCAATGACCTGACACAATGCTAGCTTACAGGACCTGCGGACATGTGACTTCCTCCCATCATTCCCTGCGGCCTGAAGCATTCTGTAACGCTGGATGTGATGAATGAGTGTGTGTATGTGTGTGTGATCTGCTGTGTGTGAGTGTGTCAGTGATCTGCTATGTGTGTGTGTGTGTCAGCCAGAGGCAGGGGAGGACGGCGTGCAGCACCCACCGGAGATCACAGGGAGGATCTGGGAGCCACGCAGATGTCTGGGTCTGGTAAGTATGAGTCTCCTGGGAAGTGTGTGTGGGGGGGGGGGGGGTGGGGGGTCTGCTTTTTTGGGGGGTAAACTTACCCCTAACCGTGTTTCTCCAAGAATAAAACCTCCTCCAAAAATAGGCCCTGGCGCTTTTTTGGGGAGCAAAAAAAGTATAAGACAGTGTCTTATTTTTGGAAAAACACGGTAGTCAAAAAGAATGAAAAAAGAGAAAAAAAGGATAAAATTAACTTTTATTAAAACTATATGGAAAATCATCAATTATAATGAAATAATAGCGGTTAAGCACATTTTAACAGAAAAATAGGTGAAGTTTATTATTTTGTAAGATTTAAATTTTCGGTTATTGTGTGTGTGTAAAGGAACATTATAACCCTTTAATTTTGTGCCAGAAAAGCATGCATTTTTGAAGCCAAAAACGCAGTGGAAAAGCAGGTAAAAAGCAGGAAAAACGCAGGAATTTAGATTTTGGTTGCATTTTGCCTTTTCTCATTGACTCCAATGTTATGGAAACGCTGCAGAAATGGCAAAAACAACTGACATGCTGCTTCTTTGGACGCATGGTTTTTGACCCAAAATATGCAAATTAAACGCTGCAGAAAATAAAGCAAAGTGCGGTCAGGATTTCATCATTTCCCATAGACTTTGCTGGAAAACAAAAACGCATGCGTTTTGGCACAAAAACGCTGCCGCTAAAAAGGCAGCGGAAACGCGGGTAAAAACGCAAAGTGCGGTCGTAGCCTCATACATTGACTTATTTGGGTTTTCATTGCCAATGTCTAAGGCGGGCTTTACACGTTGCGACATTGCTAGCGATGTCGAGCGCGATAGTACCTGCTCCCGTCGCACATGCGATTTCTTGTGATTGCTGCCGTAGCAAATATTATCGCTACGGCAGCTTCACACGCACTTACCTGGTCGGCGACAACGCTGTGACTGCCGAACTATCCCTCCTTCAAGGGGGAGGTACGTTCGGTGTCACAGCGACGTCACCGCGACGTTACTAATCGGCCGGTCAATAGAAGCGGAGATCAGCGGGACATAACATCCCGCCCACCTCCTTCCTTCCGCATTGCCGGTGGAGGCAGGTAAGGAGATGTTTGTTGCTCCTGCGGGTTTACACACAGCGATGTGTGGAGCTGCAGGAACGACAAACAGCATCGTACCTGCAGCAGGAGCGACATTATGAAAATGAACGACGTGACACAGATCAGCGATATTGTTCGCTTCTGCGCTCGTTCATTGTTCCATCTAGAATTTACACGTTGCGATGTCGCTACCGGCGGCGGATGTGCGTCACTAACGACGTGACCCTGACAATATATCGGTAGCGATGTTGCAACGTATAAAGTACCCCTAACACCGTAATGACCGCCCATACGCCTTTTTAATGGTGGTTGTTCAGTGAAGTGCCTGTGGAATAAAAATGCTCAACCCTCTACCCCTGAATAAAATCCTTAAAGGGAACCTGTCACCATTCTTTTGCCCTATAAGCGCGGCCAGCACCACTGGGCTCTTATATACAGCATTGTAACATGCTGTATATAAGAGCCCAGGCCGCTGTGTAGAACATAAACACTTTATAATACTCACCTAGAAGGTCACTTCGATGCACAACAGTCGGATGGGTTTCTCCGGGACCGGTGCCTCCCCTTGGTCTTCCTTATTCTGAAACCGTGGTGCATGACGCGCCTATGTCATACACACGCGCTGTCATTGATGTCCTGCGCAGGCGCACTTTGATCTGCCCTGACCAGGGCAGATAAAAGTATTGTAGTGCGCCTGCGCGAAACCGGCGAATGTGTATGATTTAGACGCGGCTTCAGAATAAGGAAGACCAAGATGGCCGAAAGGGGAGGTTCCGGTCCCGGCGAATGGCGCCATCCACCCGATTGTTGTGCACCGGAGCGACCTTCTAGATTAGAGTATTATAAAATGTTTTTTATGTTCTATGACTCGCCCACCCCAGGGCTATGGGACACCCGGTGCCGGGCCGGACCAGTCCGGGGGACGTCAGTGGTGGCTGGGCCCGACTCCGTACCCTGGTGGGGTCAATTAATATGGCTTCAGTGGGGGTGATTAAAGTTTATATTTGTCGTGACGCCACCTGTGGTTTGCGGCTATTAAGCCGCCGCTGCTGTATGGGGCCTGGGGCCTCCGGGGCTGATGGAATGGCAGCTTAGATGGTCCTGCTCCCCACAGGTGGAGCGGTACCCCGGGGCACAGTTGGTGCTTGTAAGTGTCTATGCAGTGATGGAAGTCTATGTAGATGAAATAACAGAGGCAATGCCAGAGGGTGCAATTTCAAGGTGTTTACACAGTTTCTGGTAGGTGCACACTGGTGCCTCTGGACTGCTGAGACCCACTGTCAGGGACCTCCGCCGATCCTGGGTAGATCTGGGGGTAAAAGCCAGTACACCCCTCTGTGTTCTTTTCTTCAGCTGTCTCCTTAAGCCTAGCCCTTGTTGGCTGAACCTGGCTCGGCCTCCACTACAGCCTCCGGGCCAGGGGCTTGCCTGTCGGTAATTTACCCCCTTTCTAGAGGTTCTGCTGTGGGCTGTGGCCCGGGGAGTTTGCAGCTCTCCCTGGGCCTCGGTTTTTACTTTTGGAGATGACTTTTCCTCCTCCAGTGTCTAGGGACCGTCCCCTGTGTGCAGCTTGATCCCTCCACCGAACCTTCTTATTGTGGAACAGGCCACGAGCCTGAAAGCTATCTGTGGCCCTGGAATCCCTTCTTTTCTCTACTTGGTGTCACCTGGACCCTCTGAGTCCCAGGGTCTTCACCAGGAAGCGTCACTTTCTTCTCTTGCTCCTGACTGACTAGAGCACTTCTTCTTTCAGCTCTCTCTGCAGACTCTCACTTCTCACTTCTCTGCCTCCTGCAGACTTCCTCACTCCCCTCCTCCCTGAGGTAAAACTGAAACTCTCTCTCTCTCTCTTGACATTCCTTACTACTCTGCTCTCCGGTGGCTCCTCCATCCCCCCCAGTTGCTAAGCTACCACCCTATGGGAGCAGGGATGGGTCTTACGGCCCCTCCCAGCATGCAGCATGGGAGGGTTCCTGCCACTGTCCCTGGTCCCTGTGTGTACCTTACAATGGGTGTAGTGTGAATTTGCCTGTGGACCGGCGTTCACCCCTTTCCTTACCCAGGATGGGACATCACACCTCTGGATGGGGTGCAATGTTCCTGTGGCGACGGAAGCCTCAGGGGCGCCACATCTACACAGTGGCCTGGGCTCTTATATACAGTATGTTAGAAAGCTGTATATAAGAGCCCAGTGGTGCTGGCCGCAGCTTATAGGGCACAAAAGTGGTTACAGGTTCCTTTTAAAAATTTCCAAACTGGGGGTCACTTGTAGGGGGTTTCTGCTGTTTAGGCACCCCAGGTGCCCTGCAAATACAACATGGTGCCCACAATCTATTTCAGCCACATTTTTGTACCAAAATTCAAATCTCGCTCCTTTCCTTGAGAGTCCGTCCGTTTGTCCAAACAAAGGTTTTTGAGCACTTACGGGGTATAAGCTCTCTCATAAGAAACTGGGTAAGAAATTTTGGAGTGGATCTTGTGCTATTTCTTGTAAACGTGCATAAATTGGGGCTAAATCAACATTTTGAGGTAAAATGTAATTATTTTTTTTTACCCATTCCACTCTGCATTTATTTCTGTAAAGCACCTGAAGGGTTAGCAACTTCTTGAATGTGATTTTGAGGGGTACAGTTTTTAGAATGGTGTCACTTTTGGATATTTTCTGCCACCTCGCCCTCTCAATCACTTCAAATGTGATGTGATCCCTAAAGAAGAAGAAAAAAAGGTTTTTTAAATTATTTTTTTGTTGGAAAAATGAGAAATTGCTGATTAAACTTTAAACCCTTCTAACTAACTAACAGAAAAATTATGTTTTAAAAATTGTGCTGATATCTCCACAAAATTGAAATTTAAAAAAAATAATTAAAAATAAATATTCCCCTCCAAAGCTACTATTACATGTCCCAATTTGAACCTTGGCCTTGGTGAATATTACTACTGCTTCATTATTTTTGAAAAAATGAGAAAAATGAAGGTTTTCATTTTTTATTTTACATGGTATAAAATATTTTACAAAGTTCTGTTATTGTCAACTGTTAAACACTAGGGGGAGCAGCTGATGATATTTGCCATGAAATCCTTGCTTGCTGCTATTACTACAGCAGTAAATGTGGGCAGGATCTGCTTGTATGTGTTTGATGTCACCTCTCCCCTCCTATTCTGGGTGTTAGTAAAAGTATAAGACTTATGTGCGCACGCTGCGGATTTACCACGGATTAATGCGTTTTTTTTTTACCGCAGGTGCGGGATTCTTTCAAAGGGTCTGTTTTTTCCTTAAGAAAAAGTCAGTTTCTAGTGCGCACATGGTCTTAGGGCTCATGCGCACGTTGCGTAATTACATGCATTTACGCTGCGTATTGCACTGCAGCGTAAATGCATGTGTCCTCCGTCCCCACCACAATCTATGTAGATTGTGCATGAGACGTGCGCACGTTGCTTTTTTGAACGCAGCGATTTGGGTGCTAAAATTTTTACCCAAATCCATGCGTTCATAAAAGCAGTATGTCAATTAATTTGTGCCCTTTGGATGCAGCTCCCGCTCTGTCTATGGTGGGGGCAGCAGTCAGAGCGCATGAAATCGGCTTTTTTTCGACAGAAACTGCATCCATTATGCAGTGTTTCTGCAGCGATTTGAAGAGCACATGTGCTGTCAAATCGCTGCAGAATATTCAGCAGGTGCGTGCGAACAAGGCCTAAGGGTGAATTAAGTTTAGAATCAGAGTAGCGTCCTTCAGTTGGTGATTGCAAAAAGATACTGACATGCAGCGTCAAACCTGTTAGTTAATCAAGACGATATCAAGACGATATGCTGCACTGATTATTGTTCCTAAGGGTACCGTCAGACTTTAGCGATGCAGCAGCGATCCCAGCAGCGATCTGACCTGGTCAGGATCGCTGCTGCGTCGCTACATGGTCGCTGGTGAGCTGTCAAACAGGCAGATCTCACCAGCGACCAGTGACCAGCCCCCAGCCAGCAGCAACGTGCAAGCGACGCTGCGCTTGCAGGGAGCCGGTGTCTGGAAGCTGCGGACACTGGTAACCACGGTAAACATCGGGTATGGTTACCCGATATTTACCTTGGTTACCAGCGCACACCGCTTAGCGCTGGCTCCCTGCACTCGTAGCCACAGTACACATCGGGTTAATAAGCAAACCTTTGCTTATTTACCCGATGTGTAATCCGGCTATGCGTGCAGGGAGCCGGCACTGGCAGCGTGAGAGCTGCAGACGCTGGTAACGAAGGTAAATAACGTGCAAAAAATGGCAAACACATACCGGCGGCACGGATGTGTGTCACAGGCCTTACACAAACAAAAAACCAGGTGCATTCACACTAAAATCAGGGCACAGGTGGTTACCATGGCAGAGAGGAACTTCCCGGGAAGAGTGAGTCATCTAGAGAGAGGGGGCAGTAGAAGCAGAAAATAAATCACGTCAGAAAAGACACAGACTTCAGCCCGAGGCAGAGCACTAACAACAGCTCCCTGGGGGAGGTCTGTGACCCAGTTCCCTCCCCAAAGGGGGGACCGACCAAGCAGAACAGCCAGCCAGAGACATGGAAGGAGAGAGGGAGTACCAGGACATCATGGACTTGTGGACGCTGGCAGACTGGAGGGAACTGGACCCGGGTGGACCGCGAGTAGCGGCAGACGGTCGGGTGAGCCAGTGAGACTGAGGAGGACACGGTTGCTGAGGGGAAGCTTACTGAACCACTCCCTTGGTGGCTGGCGCAGACAGGCTTCAGATCCCTAGGATGGACCATACTTCGTGTTGCTTCAACGATTCTGCAGGGCCGCGGGTCGACTAGGTACTCCCCGGGCTAACCGCATTTGAATGGGACACAAGGTTGAATTGAGTCCCCAAGTCACTTCATGCCAAGGGGACCCATATTACACAATGAGCGCAGACTCTGTGCCTCAGCTTGTTATTACCATCGCCGTCGCCTCGCACTTCGGCGCCAACGGCCCACTCCCCCCGGTCGCCACCATCCTCGCCGGAGCTCGCTCCACGTGTGGGGAGCTGGACCATCTGGGCTGCGTTAACATCAGCCCTGGAGGAAGGTAACATCTCGCAGTGGCGGCTAATACCTGGCCGCGCACCACGGGTGGCGCTGCAAAGCATCCCCCATCCTCATCCAACAACGCTCCTGGGAGAGAAGTCGTAGGAGGGATCGCTGGCCGAGTCCCTCAGTCACCACCGCCACCGGTGATGCTCCCCAGGGACCCTTCACCCTCCTTCCAACCCCCTCTACATCGGACAACCTTGCACCCACCTGTTTGTCTTTTCACGGAGCCGGGTCAGGCCAGTCACAGCAGCAACCCCAAATATCACTGGTCTGGTGACGAGTAAACCCCTTAGGCCCGTGGGGTGCTACACTTGTACTGTATAGTTCAGCATTTTGGACGCAGCGAAACACGCTGCAAACACTTATTGTGGGAGTAAGGGGCAGTTTGCACACTGCGACATCGCAAGCCGATGCTGCGATGTCGAGTGTGATAGTCCCCGTCGCAGGTGCGACATCTTGTGATTGCTGGCGTAGCGAATTTTGCGCTCGTTAATCGTATCAAAAAGGATTTGCACACTACGATATCGACTGTGACGCCGGATGTGTGTCACTTTCGATTTGACCCCATCAACATCGCACCTGCGATATCGTACCGTGCAAAGCCCGCCTAAGGCTATGTTCACACTGCATTTTTTTTGTCGCTTTTTTCCCCCACATTTTTCAGATGCAGTTTTGATCCCAAAACTGCATGCATTGCCTTCCCCAGCAAACTCTATGAAATTTCATTGTTACTGTGTGCAAAAGTTTCTTTTGGCTGCATCTTCGTGGTGACCACAAAGATACAGCATGTCAATTCTTTTTGCATTGTGTCCCTGCGTTTTGGAGGACTGGCAGATCAATCCCCCACTGACTCTGGGTCGGCGGGGGAATTGATCTCTGGTATCTGGCCATAGACTGCTCCCCATATAAAGTCTATGGGGACCAGAATCCGGCGCAAAGGGGTAGGAGTAAGTGCTTCATACTTACCAATTCACTGGGGCAACTGTCACACTGCTCCTGCAGACTCTCATTCTTCTTCCAGGGCCGCTCATTAGGCTCATACATATATACTGCTTCCCCTGCTCACCGGCATCTTTGATTAGTTGCAGTTAGACAAGCTCCCATGCTGAGTGACAGCGTGTCTGAGGCTGCCAATCACAGACAAAGGTGCGGTGACGTCACTCAGGTTAGTTGCGGCCACAGCTGAAGTCCTCCACCTATGACCACAAATCACCTGAGTGACGTCACCGCTGATCGCGTGGCTCACTTCAGTTGCTACCTGGAGCTTACAGTGGGCAGTCATGTTCTATTGCGATCGCTGTGAGCTTCAGATGTAGCAGTGGTGGAAGCGTTATCGGACCTCGTGTGGATTATGTCGGACCCGCAGGGGTGTTTTTGGAATTAATAAACGAGTGAAAGAGGGTGCTTTTTTTGTCTTATTTCAAATAAAAAAAAATTTCCGTGTTGACTTTCATTTACAGATTAGTGATGGGGGTGTCTCATAGACGCCTGCCATTACTAATCCAGGACTTAGTGGCTGCTATGGACTGCCACTAACTCCTTATTACCCCGATTGGCACTACACCAGGGCAACGAAGAGCCAGGTCCAGCGGCAGAATTGCATCTAATGGTTACGCCACTTCTAGGGCAGCTGTAGGCTGCTATTGTTAGGCTGCAAAAGGCCCAAATAACCATGGACCTTCCCACTTTAATAATATCAGACCCCAGTCGTGTGCTGTACCTTGGCTGGTTTTAGAAAAATGGGGGGGGGATTCTACGTTTGAGTTAATTAAAAATGTAAAAAAGGGTTTGATCCCCCTCTAGTTTTCATAACCAGCCAAGGGACAGCAGACAGCTGAGGGTTGCTGCCCACCGCTGCTGCTGTTCCTGTGCTGGATATGAAAAATGGGGGGACCCAAAGTCATTTTTTTACCAAAAAAATAATGAAAAAAAAAACAGCGGGCCAAGCTAGTTATTGTTCTATTTATCAAGGTATCCTGTTATTTCTTTCTATCAATAGATTTGACTTGGCATTTTTGGGGGGGTCAAAAATGTGCATCTTTGTGGTCACCACAAAGATGCAGCTTACACACCTAGCCTAATTGTATTCCCGATCTCTGTCTTTCATTAACAAGTATAAACTCACCCAATGTTTGAGTGTCAGAAAATTAGTTTTCTTTCTCTTTTCCTCTTTCAGCCATGGCGTCTGCTGATCTGAGAGACGAGCTGCTCTGCTCCATCTGTCTGAGCTCTTATACAGATCCTGTAATGCTGAGATGTGGACACAACTTCTGCCGGGTCTGTATTGATCGTGCGCTGGATACACAGGACGAGTCTGGAGTTTATTCCTGTCCTGAATGCAGAGAAAGGTTTCAGGAGCGGCCGCCGCTGATGAGGAACTTAGCTCTGCGGAACATAATGGAGAATTTCCTGATTACTCCACCAACACAGACGGAAACCGGAGTCTGCTGCACTTACTGTGTGGACTCTCCTGTACCTGCTGTTAGATCCTGTCTACACTGTGAGGCTTCTCTGTGTGAGAAACACCTGAGGGCTCACAGCAAATCACCAGAACACGTCTTATCTGATCCCAGCACTTCTCTGGAGAAAAGGAAATGTCCTGTCCATAAGAAGATCCTGGAATATTACTGCACTGAGGACGCTGCTTGTATCTGTGTCTACTGTTCAGCAGGAGAACATCGGGGACACCGGGTGGAGATGCTGGATGAGGCCTCAAAAAAAAAGATGGAGAAACTGAGAAATGTTCTCCAAAAACTGACAACAAACAGACTGGAGACTGCGGAAAGAGTCCTGTGTCTGGAGGCACAGAGAAGAAAAGCTCAAGAAAAAGCAGCTGGAGAAGCCGAGAGAGTCACTGCCCTGTGTACAGACATCAGGAGACGGGTGGACGACCTGGAGAAGAAGGTCCTGCGTGAGATCTCCCGGCAGGAAAAGGAAGAGTCACTGTCACTGTCTGCTCTGATCCATCAGCTGGAAATAAAGAAGGACGAGCTGTCCAGGAAGATGAGGCACATTGAGGAGCTGTGTAACATGACTGATCCACTGACCGTCTTACAGGAACCAGACACCGGTGACTTGTGTGATCCTGAGGAGGAGGGAGGTGATGAGGACACAGGGGGACATGATAAACAGCTCCATGATGGAGATGACCTGGATGTGGCTGTGATCTCACACACATTACACACATTATGTGAGGTAATAACAGGTATAAGGAGGGGGATCTATGTGGAGGGTCCTGCCGACATATTACTGGATGTAAACACAGCCGCTAATAATGTCCTTATATCAGACGACCTGAAAACTGCGACCTGGACACAAGAGAATCAGAATCATCCAGAAACAGCAGAGAGATTCCAGTATCATCAGGTGATGAGCAGGAGGGGATTTACCTCAGGACGGCATTACTGGGATGTGGACGGCAGTAGATCAGGGAATTGGAGGGTGGGGATATGTTATCCCAGTATAGACAGGAGGGTGCCGCAGTCACTGATTGGAGATAATAACAAGTCCTGGAGTTTTTGGAGATGTTATGATCAGTATTTTGTGATACATAACAATAAAGAGATCCAATTACCTGACAAGATCTCCAGTGATAGAGTCAGGATCTGTCTGGATTATGGGGCTGGGCAGTTGTCCTTTTATGAGCTGTGTGACCCCATCAGACACTTACACACCATCACTGCCGCCTTCTCCGAGCCCCTTCATGCTGTATTATGTGTATATGGTGGTTCTATAAAGATATTGGGGGGTAAACAGTAATTGGGAGAAATTATGAATATGTAAGATATCTTGGCAGATACTGGAGACAGAACTAAGCTTGTAATTGCTAAATCATTTCGCCAATAGGATGAATAAGATGGAGGAATACAGGGGATGATCGCTACATGGCAGCTGTCACTAGGACTAGATGATATGGGTGTATGATCAGCTGTGCAGGTATATAGTGATATATCTTCAGTTGCTACTACATCCTGGTGATTATATACTCTGGGAATAATGCTCATCTATTATAGATTCTGAAGTTGGTTTCTTATTTGTCTGTTTTCATATTGGGGAATTGTTTATTTTATGGGGGTTATTTTTACAAAATCACAATAAAATACAATGTAATGTGGCGCCCTGATGTGAATACACTTAAAGCAGCTATTAAACAATTATACAACCGGCACAAAAATACACATCAAAGTGAGCACTAATGGATGGTATTGAAAGGGTTAAATGACCTTGGGCTACTGATGTCACATCCCCAATGCACAGATAGTGATGCCTCACATCAAACTCAGGTCACTTCAGCCTGGCCCAAATGGGTTCTGGGCATCCGAACTGGCATCAAAGTGGGCAGACAGCTGATTTAAACAATTTGCATATGTAAAGCTGGCTTTACACACTTCAATAGATCTTTCAATCCGTCGTCGGGGTCAAGTTGTAAGTGACGCACATCCGGCATCGTTCGTGATGTATTTGCGTGTGAAACCTACATGCGATCGATATTGAACGAAAATACGGTGATCGCATACACGTCGTTTATTCCTCATACATTGGACGTTTAGTAGTACGAAACTAGTCAATTGTAACGTGTGACATCCCTCATACGATTTTGATATCTGAGGCTATGTGCGCAGGTGTGCGCTCTGCACCGCAGCTTAAAAAAGGTCTGCTTCAGAGCGCAGCTGAAAAGCTGCGTTCTGAAGCGCCTCACAATGTCTGTCATTCACTAATCTCTGTCAGTCCGTCACTATCTCTGTCCCTCTCTCTCTGTCCATGTCGGTCTATCCCTCTTACCCCCTCTCTCATATACTCACCGATCCCCGGCGCTGCACGGCATTCACACTGCTCCGGCGGCTTTTACTGTTTTGAAAAAGCCGGCCGCCCATTAAACAATCTCGTATTCCCTGCTTACCCCGCCCACCGGCGCCTATGATTGGTTACAGTGAGACACGCCCCCCCACGCTGAGTGACAGGTGTCACACTGCACCCAATCACAGCAGCCGGTGGGCGTGTCTATACTGTGTAGTGAAATAAATAATTAAATAATTAAAAAAAAAACGGTGTGCGGTCCCCCCCAATTTTAAAACCAGCCAGATAAAGCCATACGGCTGAAGGCTGGTATTCTCAGGATGGGGAGCTCCACGTTATGGGGAGCCCCCCAGCCTAACAATATCAGCCAACAGCCGCCCAGAATTGCCGCATACATTATATGCGACAGTTCTGGGACTGTACCCGGCTCTTCCCGATTTGCCCTGGTGCGTTGGCAAATCGGGGTAATAAGGAGTTATTGGCAGCCCATAGCTGCCAATAAGTCCTAGATTAATCATGTCAGGCGTCTATGAGACACCCTCCATGATTAATCTGTAAATTACAGTAAATAAACACACACACCCGAAAAATCATTTATTGGAAATAAAAAACACACACACATTCCCTGGTTCACCACTTTAATCAGCCCCAAAAAGCCCTCCATGTCCGGCGTAATCCAGGATGGTCCAGCGTCGCATCCAGCGCTGCTGCATGGAGGTGACCGGAGCTGCAGCAGACACAGCCGCTCCGGTCACCTCCACGCAGCTAATGAAGGGAATAGCGCGATCAGCTGATCTGTCAGTGAGGTTACTCGCGGCCACCGCTGCATCCACCGCTGGATCCAGTGACAGCGGGTAACCTCACTGACAGCTCAGCCGATAGCGCGGCTGTCTTCATTAGCTGCGTGGAGGTGACCGGAGCGGCTGTGTCTGCTGCAGCTCCGGTCACCTCCATGCAGCAGCGCTGGATGCGACGCTGGACCATCCTGGATTACGCCGGACATGGAGGGCTTTTTGGGGCTGATTAAAGTGGTGAACCAGGGAATGTGTGTGTGTTTTTTATTTCCAATAAATGATTTTTCGGGTGTGTGTGTTTATTTACTGTAATTTACAGATTAATCATGGAGGGTGTCTCATAGACGCCTGACATGATTAATCTAGGACTTATTGGCAGCTATGGGCTGCCAATAACTCCTTATTACCCCGATTTGCCAACGCACCAGGGCAAATCGGGAAGAGCCGGGTACAGTCCCAGAACTGTCGCATATAATGTATGCGGCAATTCTGGGCGGCTGTTGGCTGATATTGTTAGGCTGGGGGGCTCCCCATAACGTGGAGCTCCCCATCCTGAGAATACCAGCCTTCAGCCGTATGGCTTTATCTGGCTGGTTTTAAAATTGGGGGGGACCGCACACCGTTTTTTTTTTAATTATTTAATTATTTATTTCACTACACAGTATAGACACGCCCACCGGCTGCTGTGATTGGGTGCAGTGTGACACCTGTCACTCAGCGTAGGGGGGCGTGTCTCACTGTAACCAATCATAGGCGCCGGTGGGCGGGGTAAGCAGGGAATACGAGATTGTTTAATGGGCGGCCGGCTTTTTCAAAACAGTAAAAGCCGCCGGAGCAGTGTGAAGGCCGTGCAGCGCCGGGGATCGGTGAGTATATGAGAGAGGGCTGCTCAATTCAGTTACTCAGGAGTTTAGCGGTCACCGGTGAGTCTTCACTGGTGACCGCTAATCAGGACGCGGCACAGACAGAGCCGCAGCATCACAATGAAGTCGGGTGAAGTTCACCCGAGTTCATTCTGACAGTGCGGCTCTGTCTATGTCTGCTGTCATCTGCCATTCACCGCTGCTACATGGCTGTCTGTGTCTGCTGTCAGCAGCCATGTAGCAGAGCTGAATGGCAGATGACATAGTAAAAACGCATCCCTACACATTACACACGCTTGTCAAGTCAATAAATAAAAAAAAAAAGGGTGCCCAATGCATACGTCACAGAACACATGATCTAAAGGATCGCACACAAAATTGATCAATTTAACATAGACTACTAACGCTCGTGTGACAGCAAATGAACGACCTACGTGCAATCTCATTCAATCGCATATGCGACTTGGGCGTGTCACATCGCATACGAGATCGCACACCTAATTGTAAGGTGTAAAGCTGGCTTAACTGTTGTTTTAATGGGTTAAATGTCTTGGGGGCCCAGAACCCATTTGGGTCAGGCTGAAGTGCTCTGAGTTTGAGGTAGGGCATCTCTATCTGTGTGTTGTTGGGGTGAGATGGCTCATGTAATATTTTTTTTTTTAGTTGTTTGTAAGTATAATCACATCAGGACACCTCACTGAATTGTATTTCATTTCTGCGCTTTTCAATTTTTGATGCTAAACCTGTTAAAAAAAATATCCTGAAATTAAATAATTCCCGAATATGAAACCAACCTCAGCATCGTCATCTATTATCCCTGTGTAACATTGTGGATAATTCTCTGATGTGTCTTGGTTATTATTCCCAGGTATTAAACATTATGATTTGGCCTTTTTTTTTTGGTGATCACACAAATCCCTTTAATTATTTATTTCTGCTCTAATTGTTTGGACCAGTGAATAAATGTATTCAATCATAAATTGTATAAACCAGCTTCTTACCTACTGTTACTGCACGATTATCAGGATGACGTGTTCTGAAACTAGATGCCAATTAGCTGCTGAACTATAGGCATCACTGAGCTACCACCATCCGTCAGTGTCGGCATCACTGAGCCACCACCATCCGTCAGTGTCGGCATCACTGAGCCAGCACCATCCGTCAGTGTCGGCATCACTGAGCCAGCACCATCCGTCAGTGTCGGCATCACTGAGCCAGCACCATCCATCAGTGTCGGCATCACTGAGCCAGCACCATCCGTCAGTGTCGGCATCACTGAGCCAGCACCATCCGTCAGTGTCGGCATCACTGAGCCAGCACCATCCGTCAGTGTCAGCATCACTGAGCCAGCATCACTGAGCCAGCACCATCCGTCCGTGTCGGCATCATCAAGCCATCGCTATTTTTCTCTATAAGTATCATGGAGCCTGCACCATTCTTCACCTTAAAGCCATGTGCGGATTTACAGCGAATTTTACCCCGGATTTGCTGCAGAAAATGTTTCTAATATTTCTGCAGTCATTCCCCAGCAAAACCTATGGGTATAAAAAAAATACTGTGCTCACACTGCGTTTTTTGATACCTGCGGAATTTCCGCTGCGCAATTAATGTTCATGTCATTTTTTTTCCGCAGGTACCTGCGGTTTTTGCCATAAATAATGGTAAAAAACCGCAGGTACCAACCCGTGGATAAACCACGGCAAAACTCGGCAAAAACGCGAGTGTTGTTTTTGCCGCGGGTACGGTATACTGTCAGAGGGTGTGGATTTTTCTTAAGAAAAGTCCATTTTCTAGTGCGCACATAGCCTGAGAGTTTTCTTTGCAGCAGATGCTTCATCCTTGTTCCATCACACATACCACTGATCTATAGGCCTGAAAAGTTTGGTTTCTCTCATCCCTCCCAAAACTTCTGTTGTTTACGTGGTTTTCAGCAGATTGGAGCCAACCTTTTTATGCAGTCATTTGAGGCGTACGTCATTTTTGGGGGTGGAGTGGCATGGCAACTTTCCTTTTCATTTAGTATGTGAATTATGCCTCACTCATTTTTTTTGCATACGAGTTTTATCTGTGGTTTTCACAGATGGCACTGGTGCCTATTATAGTCTTTACAGCTGTTCACAGGTCCGTGTATTTTTGTGGACTGAGTGGTCTGTCCAAAATCACGGTGACCTGTCTGATTTTCATCTGAGCCTGGATCAATCTCCCCAATAGAAGGCTGTGTGTCCGTGAAAACATCAGATGGCACTAGAATGTCATCCATGTGCTGTGTTTTTTCCGGAACTAGTTGATAGCAGAAGTCCGGTTTTTTGGGGGTTTTTTCCCCTGTCAGAGAAAAGCCGACCCTCGGCCACCTCAGAAATCTGGGGGGATCCCGAGATGGAGGCTGATATTCTCTGATCTAACCTGAGTAGTTAGTATGTTATTGTGGTAACTCTATATTACTTACATCTATATATTAATGATTACTGTTTTCCTATGGTGTATTACATTACCCTAGCATTTACACTGTGTCCTAATGTTCCACGTGTTATATACAGTGTGTCCACCCATATCCTGTCCACCGCCATTAACTTGAGAATGCAGATGTGCATTGCAGCTGACGGGGGCCGCTTTGAGCATCAAAGTTAAATGAGCGCAATATGCGTGACCGGCATTCATTGTTTTGGGGGCGTCATGGGTTTCATATCATAGCATTTCTGTATGCAACGTGTCAATTCGTATTGAATTGCTGATGCCCTACAGCTTTGTAATTCACTTTTTTTCTCTATCTCGTTCCGTTTTCGAGATAAAAATGCTAACTTTGTTTTCCACCAGGTGGCGCTATAGGTGGTCTCATTGCGTAGCGTATGGATACTTTACTATACCTAGACACCACTTCTATGCCTATAGCTGCTGTCGTTCTCAAGTTAATGGCGGTGGACAGGATAGTGGTGGACACACTGTGTAAAGCCACAATTATTTTACTAATCTTTTGCGATCTAGTCGCTCATTTTGGTGTTGCGTCATAATATATTCTAGTTGGTATTGTGCTCTGTATCAGCCTCCCTTTGTTTGTGCATCTTCTTCTATAAATGTTTTTTTGTATGAATTGTGCTATATTTTTCAGCAAACTGTTCAATTTTTATATTTTTTTTTATCTGTTTTATTTTTGGAGTGACTCATGATATGGTTTATTATCTGATAGGAACCTGTCAGTACGTTTCTCTTATTGGAAGCAGCAATATAGCTGTATAGGCGTTTAATATATTTTTCTGCAGAGAGCTGATCACTTAGCCATATGCAAATTATGTAGGAAGAGCACTGGTGCCGCTCAATGCACTTGGACAGCTTCTTGGTGGGATATTGATTGTGTAAAGCTCATTATAACACATTGAAGTCAAATATCCTTCATAGTACACATAATTTATGGACTACAACTCCCAGCAAGTGTGGCGCCACAGTGGTCCATTTGCCACAGTAGCGTTGCCCTCCTCACAGGCGGTGATGCTATGCTTGGAAGCAAGAATGGAGGTCCCCCATGCTAGGTAACACCAGCAGTCAACACTTTCCTCACTCCATGCCAGAAGGGGGAGCTCTAACCCAGTACATGGGAAGCTTCCCTATGCATTCTGGCCTGGGAAAGTAGTTGGGGAGAGACAGGAAGTGAAACTGAAAAAGGAGTTGAAAGTAAACGGTCACTGAGAAGGGAGCTAGGACTGAGCTCCTAAGGGTCGAGCACAGAGAAACAGGACACCTGGGTCCAAGGCTATGTGGGTGCTAAAGTCCCCGCAGCTGAATCCAGAGGGCAGGAGACTGCAGGTCTTCTGGCCCCACAGAATGCTCGGGCCATAGTAGAGCCAAGAGCCGTGACAGGAGGAGCGGTACCAGTAAGGGGCTCGCGCTACCTGCCATACGGGTGAGAACGAGTACCGACACAAGGGAGAGCGCCACAGAGTAGCTTCAAACTGCAGGGACCCATAAATTCAGTGCCAGAGGGAAGGCCTCTGAACATACCCGGCTTGGTGAATCCTCTCAACTGCTTCCAGGCTGACCGGACCTCCATCACTAGCTGGACCTGTCTCCCGGGCCTGTACCAACTATTACCGAGTAAAAGGTAACGGAAACTACGGTCCCTGTGTTGTTCAGTTATTACCGGCGTCCTCACTCCTGCACCCCAACGATTGAGTCCCTCCATCAACTACAAAGACTACTACTCCCAACAGCCCTAGGGCCTAGCTCTACCTGTGGAGAGCTATTCCAACTCAGCTGCATCACCACCTGCCCCAGCGGTCCCATCCTGCAGTGTCAGACATTTGTGGCCGACTACCACAGGTGGCGTCGCGAACTATCATCCCCTGTAAATAACCCCCTCATCTTTAACGACACCGCTGGGGTCACGAAACCGGGTCTTGCCGCCACGACAACCTCTAGACAGACACCGGCTCCGTAACAAGTGTCCCACGGTCCCGTTGGGCGTGTCAACTTGGCATCACGAACAGGATTTCGTGTCCGCTACAATGGGAACGGTGCGCCTTAAAGACTGTGTAAATAGCGTTCACTAACAACAACGCTTGCCATTAACCACGTGACGCGGGAAGAAAGGGGGCAGGCTATCATGGGTGGAACCCAAAAAAGCACGTGAAGAGAAGCCCCGCCGCCAGAGCGGCTGTGAGTTAACCCCGGATTCCCCAAGAGGGAGACGCGGAGCCTGGCTGAGGTTCACTAGAGGGGAGAAACATGTCCAACCCGGCTGGAGATCAGGCTGCTGCTGTAGTTGCAGCGCCTGTAATGCTGCTCTCTATGCCGTCTATACCGAGAGAAACGTGGTTACCAGGGGATTCGCATAGCCTGAGAGACTTCCAAGAAAGACTGTGTAGTTTATTTGAAGTATACCCCCTGGCTGAGGGCCACAAAGCGAGCATTCTAATTGGCCAGTTTACCTCCCTCTGGGCCGCATCGGTTAAGTCCTTGCCGGACACTGACAAAAGAACTGTAAAACAAATTCTGGCCAGGCTGAAGGACACCTTTGATACTCGCACGGCTGCGGAGATAAAAATGAAGTTCTTCGGGTGCAAGCAAAGGGTGCAGGACAGCGTACGGGGCTATGCTCTGAACCTTCAAGAGACGATGAGGGCTGTTAAGCAGGTGGATCCCGACAGTGTGCATGATGAAGACCGGCTGCTAACTGAGCAGTTTATGGAGGGGCTCCTGTCTAACGCCTATCGGACACAGCTGCGCATTATGGGCCTAAAAAATCCTGACCTCGACTTTGCACAATTCAAGGATCAGGCCATCCGGGTGCTGCGAGACTCGACCCCAGGTGACGCTACACCCCTCCGGCTCCCTGCTATCACGTACACAGAGGTGATGCCCTCAACGCGGACCACCGTGGGGGCAGATACAAAGACTCTAGGTAATGAAGTCGCGGGTGGAGGGGTTGAGAACGCCGCTCGCCTGGGAATCGCTGGCACTCGGGTCCGGTGCTGCTGCTGCTCCTCGGTGGCTCGAGCACGGGGCCGGACCCGGGGGCTCGAGCAGCGACTCCTCGCCCACGAGTGAAAAGGGGAGGTTTGTGGTGGGATGTCGGTCGTGACGCCACCCACGGGGTTGTGGTGATAGTTGGGCACCACCGCTGCTGGTGACGGGGGTTCCCGGGAGCGATGGCGGAGAGCAGCTGAGGTGTTGGCCCCATCATGGGGAGGGGATGTTGGTCACGGGGCCCCAGTTGGGGAGGGAAGGTATAGGTGCAGGTGCAAGGGCCGGATGTGGGGAGGCAGCGTGGGCGCGGGTGCAAGGTTAAGATGCAACGCAGTGCCGAATGGCACTGTTGTACTCACTCAGACACGGACAGAGTCTCTGGTAAACCAAACGGCTGGATGGACGGGGCCCACAGTCGGCTGCGGTGTTTTCACTCTCCCCGGACGGGTTGATGGTGGCTGTCATTTCCCTGCACCTGTGTATGTGTTTGACTCCTATGGCTTCCCACGAGTAGTCCGCTCCCCGGCGTATATGTGTCGGGAGAGCCCGTTTTGCCGGCAGGCGCTGGCCCTTGGATCTCTGGCCCATGGCGGTGGCTCTTATCCGGACGGGTTGGGCTGTTGCCTTCTGACGGGACTTGTTTGGGAATGAACCCCTGAGGTCCAGACCGCAATCAGTGAATTTGACCTTTTCGGCGGCTCCTAGCCTAGTCGGGGTCTGAGTACCCTGTCTTGGTGCTTGGCTTCAATCTGTTTCCCGGTTCTGTACCGGCGGGCCACCGCCCGACACCGGTCCTACGGTTCCGCTGACCTCCACCAACTCCTGCAGACGGCCACCACCGTCTGCCAACCTTGCTGATCGTGCCTGGGCTCCAACCCAGACACGCACAGTTTTTGCTCCTCTCACTTCCACCTCTCAACTTCACCTTTCTCCTCAACTGACTTTATCCGGCCTCCAGGCCTGTGAACTCCTCGATGGGTGGGGCCAAACGCCTGGCTCCACCCCACCTGGTGTGGACATCAGACCCTGGAGGAGGCAACAAGGATTTTGTTTGACTGAAGTACCTGGCCGGGGGAGGGTGTGTGTATGTGTGTGTTGTTAGTGTACTGTGACCCCTGGGGTCCAGGGCGTCACATTCCCCCTTGGTAAAATGCAGACCGTCCATGGGCTGCCCGTCCATCACCGTTTTTCTTTTCTGAAAAGATAAATAACAGAAAAAAACAAACAAACGGTATGCACTTTTGTCAAATCTTCCCTGACAGGAGGAATGTTACTTTAAACGTTGCAAAAAGTAGTAAAACATTTTTAATAACAACAGACGGGTCCCAGTTCTTCCGCTTTCCCACCCAAACAACCTAAACCTTGATGCTGACCCTAAGAAGCGGGCAGCACCCCTTTTCCCCAGTCCGGAAAACAGAACCTGGTTCAGGTTGCCCAAGCGGGAATGGGTACAGTGTCTCGCACCGGGCTGTCATTCAGGGGGCCCCACGTTCAGGGGGACCCCTGACCCCGGAGGATGGTCACCAGTCCTGGTGGTGACCGGACCCCAGCCTGCTCTGCTGCGGGTCCCTCCTCCAACCTGCCTCTCCGGAGGCGGTTAACGGAACTCCAGCCCGGAATTATTTACAAGCCCACAAGTTCGTGGGTGGCCTGCTAGTTCTCGGCCGTGTTCATGAGCATATAATTAACCCAGATACCTCAAACAAATGCTGGAGAAACTGTGAAAATTCAGGCAACATAACTCACATATTTTGGTCGTGTCCAAAAATTAAGAAATTCTGGAGAGACATTCAATCACTTATAAGGTCCATTACACAGCTAGATGTAGCTCTAATTCCAGAATTAGTTCTTCTCTTAAACATTGAAGCAATACCTAAACATTTTAGGCCCATAGTAATACATATTCTACTAGTGTCCTGTCCACTAATCTCATTGCATCCAAATGGAAAAGTGAGAAAGCTCCTAATATTCAAGAAGCTAAGGAGAAACTAACTCTGCATAAAACTTGAGTACTACTATGCCATAAAAAATAATACTCAAACAAAAGTACCTCACCAAATGGGACCCATGGCCAGAGCCCAATCACCGAAAGACTACCGTATTTTTCGGACTATAAGACGTACCGGACTATAAGACGCACCCTGGTTTTAGAGGAGGAAAATAGGAAAATAAAACTTTAAACAAAAAAATGTGGTCATGACACACTGTTATGGGGCGAGGATCTGCTGCTGACACTGTTATGGGGGTAATGTCCTCAAATTCTCTACTAAGGTACCCCATCCTGGTAATGATCCTTCTGACTTGTATATGATCCTGCTATAAACCCCCATCCTGCTCATATACCCCTATCCTGCTCATATACCAGCATCCTGCTCATATTACCCCTTCCTGTTCATATACCCCCATCCTATTGATATACCCCCCATCCATCCTGCTCATATTCCCCCATCCATCCTGCTCATATACTCCCATCCTGTTCATATACCCGTATCCTGCTCATATACCCCATCCTGTTCATATACCCCCATCCTGTTCATATATTCCCATCCTGTTCATAAAATACCCCCATCCTGTTCATATACCGACCATCCATCCTGCTCATATACTCCTATCCTGTTCATAAAATACCCCCATCCTGTTCATATACCCCTTCCTGTTCATATACCCCCATCCTATTGATATACCCCCCATCCATCCTGCTCATATTCCCCCATCCATCCTGCTCATATACTCCCATCCTGTTCATATACCCCCATTCTGCTCATATACCCCTTCCTGTTCATATACCCCCATCCTGTTCATATACCCCCATCCTTTTCATATACCCCCATCCTGTTCATATACCCCCATCCTGTTCATATACCCCCATCCTGTTCATATATTCCCATCCTGTTCATAAAATACCCCCATCCTGTTCATATACCCCCCATCCATCCTGCTCATATACTTCCATCTTGCTATATGCCCCCATTGTGCTCATATACCATCCTGGTATATGGCCTGTATCCTATAGCACAGAGAAAAAAAAAATAAACGTTTATACTCACCTTTCCCTCACTCCCTCCAGCACCGATCATTTTCCACCCTGCACCACTGACCTGTGTGTGTGGAGCCGTTCCCCTGCAGCATCGCGATGTGTTCCTGTCTGTGCCGATCAGCTGATCAGCACAGATCAGCTGACCGCCACAGACAGGAAGACATCGCGTGCTGCAGGGGGACGGCTCCACACACGGGGACGGGTGAGTACACTGATTCACTGCACCCTGCGCTGATGATGACGCGCGAAGAGCAGTGAATACAGCCGCACATGATCACTCCAGGCTGTAATTGCCAGGGATGATCATGCGGACCGACTCTTTACTATGCACGCGTCCCCGCTCGTCCTCCCGCCCACCTGTCGGTGTCGGCTTCTGCACTGAGAGATGGGCGGAAAGATGGGCGTGCATATGTAATGAGCGGGCCCACGTGGTCACGGCAGGCGCTGCTACAGCCTGCTCGTGCCCCCGATGACACGCTCCACCGCAGCACCCTCATTCCTGGCCGCAGCCCTATAGTCAGACCATAAGACGCACCCCCAACTTTCCCCCAACATTTGGGGGGAAAAAAGTGCGTCTTATGGTCCGCAAAATACGGTATATAGCCCATCCTACGTTAAGAAAACACTAACTATATTCGAGAAATACAAGCTCACTATTAATTCCAGGCTTGAAGCTCTAGTCTTTGATACCTCCCTGATCTAAAACTCACTAGAATTATATGTTTCTGATCTCGCAAATTTGCTGGACTGTCTACGGAATCCATGTCAGGAAGTTGTTAATTTTATTTGTTGTTTAGTTATGTTTTGCAAAAAGTTAATTCATAAGCAATTGTTTTGACCAACAAAATATACTGCTTGATGTATCAACACTAACAAACTGGAGGGTCAAAATATGTGCATTTTCTTAACCTTGTTATTACTATCTATATGTCCTTAAATTTTGTAACGCATGATTTCAAGATTTGTTAACTACAAAACCTAATAAAAATCATTTGAATAGAGAAGGTGTGTCCAAACTTTCGGTCTGTACTGTGTGTGTGTGTAAAGATATATGTATATAATGTATATATATAATGTATATTTTATATTTACAGTATTTGTCCCTTCCTGATTTTTTATTTTGCATGTTTGTCACACATAATATGACAAAATTACATATTTTTATTATATACTAGACACACAGAGCAAGAGGTAGAACCTCATAAAATCATATACAGAAAAACAGTGCAGTGCGGTCAGACATATACAGTGTTTATATTCAAAGTATACCCAAACACAACATGGTTCCTGAATAATCAATGATTTAACCCACTGGGAGGATGTTAGCTAAGTATAAAGATATTGTGACATATATGCAATGTTAGATAACAAATAGAAGACTCCAAACCCCGTAGGCATCATAGGAGGACAATACTCACAATAAAGACCATAAAAAGTGTTTGTGCTATAATGCATTAGATAAGGAAACCTTTGAATAAGGAGAAATCATGGACATACAAAACCAACATATAGGGACTATGTCCAGCTAGCCCCAGAAGTTATAAGCAGCATATTAGCCCCATGTCCTGATACCAACCAGCGGCAGCCATTGACCCAGTGAAGACCACACTGCCCTGCACCTCGACGTGCGTTTCGCCAGAGCTTCGTCTGGAGGCCTGTGACATTACAGTATGGTTGTCGTTCTATTTATTTTGAATTTGCTAGTCATCATTTTGATTTGTTATTTTATGTCTGTATTTACTTATTCTTACCATTTGTCTTAGTTCAATACCATCCAGTTTGGTATTTAATACCATCTTACTGTTCATTCTGTGTGACATCTGTACACTGCATATTTGTTTATTTGTGCCTCAGCATCTACTTTGGGGACATATCAAGGATTATTATATCCATCCCCTATCCCAGTACTGCTCGTTCTGTTGTTTTTCATGTATTTTTAACCAGTGTGTTTGTCAGTTTTTTTTGCATTTTGTTTGTCAATAAAAAACATGTTTTTCGTATGATTATTGGGAATGCACAGTTTCTATGCTACTTCTTTCTCACTACCATTAACAGCTTACTGGTGATGGCCACAGTTTCTAGTGGACAAATCTGGTGACAGGTTCCCTTTAAGTGTCAGGGAGTAATTGTGTGCACCTGAACTCTGTCCTGTATTAACAAGTATAAACCGCCATTGTTTCCGAGTATCAGAGAATTAGTTTAGTTTCTCTCTTCCTCCTTCTGTCAGCCATTGTAACGGGGGCAGGGGGCGCCTCAGGGGGTGTAGTCGGGTCCCCTCGCCTTGTGGGCCGCAGGCTTAACCCCGGCCCGGCCGTTACTTGCAAAACAGGTGTGTTGTTGGGGCAGAGTGTGGATGGCAGGGGCACATACATGTCAGCATTCTTTCTGTGCTCTTCACCCACTTCCACACTCTGCCCCGTCACCTCAGACAGAGCTTGCTTGCCTCTCACATCTCACTGCAGTGCACACTGGACTCTGCATTCAGAACCCTTCCTTCCCCACCTAGGCTGCCCTGCCTCTTCCTTCCCTGCCACTGTTACCAGGGGAACCACTGCTCTACACTGGCACCTAGTGGGGTAACAGTTTATGACAGGTAACATTTTACTATCAACATTTGCCACCACACCATGTGGCGTCTTCAGGGGGGGGGAAACGTCTTCTCCACACTAGGGGTCCGTCCACCCCTTACACCATGGCGTCTGCTGATCTGAGAGACGAGCTGCTCTGCTCCATCTGTCTGAGCTCTTATACAGATCCTGTAATGCTGAGATGTGGACACAACTTCTGCCGGGTCTGTATTGATCGATACATGGATACACAGGACGAGTCTGGAGTTTATTCCTGTCCTGACTGCAGAGAAAGGTTTCAGGAGCGGCCGGCGCTGATGAGGGACATAGCTCTGCGTAACATAATGGAGAATATCCTGATTACTCAACCAACACTGACAGAAACCGGGATCTGCTGCACTTACTGTGTGGACTCTCCTGTACCTGCTGTTAGATCCTGTCTACACTGTGAGGCTTCTCTGTGTGAGAAACACCTGAGGGCTCACAGCAAATCACCAGAACACGTCTTATCTGATCCCAGCACTTGTCTGGAGAAAAGGAAATGTTCTGTTCATAAGAAGATCCTGGAATATTACTGCACTGAGAACGCGGCTTGTATCTGTGTGTCCTGCAGTTTGGCCAGAGAACACCGGGAACACTGGGTGGAGATACTGGATGAGGCCTCAGAGAAGAAGAAGAAAAAAATGAGAAATGTTCTTCAGAAACTAATCAAAAAGAGACAGGAGACTGAGGAAAGAGTCCGGAGTCTGGAGGAGCAGAGGAGCAAAGCTCAAAAGAAAGCAGCTGTAGAAGACAAGAGAGTCACTGCCCTGTGTACAGACATCAGGAGACGGGTGGACGACCTGGAGAAGAAGGTCCTGAGTGAGATCTCCAGGCAGGAAAAGGAAGAGTCACTGTCACTGTCTGCTCTGATCCATCAGCTGGAGATAAAGAAGGACGAGCTGTCCAGGAAGATGAGGCACATTGAGGAGCTGTGTAACATGACTGATCCACTGCCCGTCTTACAGGAACCAGACACCGGGGACTTGTGTGATCCTGAGGAGGAGGGAGGTGATGAGGACACAGGGGGACATGATGAACAGCTCCATGATGGAGATGACCTGGATGTGGCTGTGATCTCACACACATTACACACATTATGTGAGGTAATAACAGGTATAAGGAGGGGGATCTATGTGGAGGGTCCTGCAGACACATTACTGGATGTAAACACAGCGGGTAATAATCTGCTTATATCGGACGACCGGAAAGCTGCAACCTGGACAGAAAGGGACCAGAATCGTCCAGAAACAGCAGAGAGATTCCAGTGTAATCAGGTGATGAGCAGGAGGGGATTTACCTCAGGACGACATTACTGGGATGTGGAGGGCAGTAGATCAGGGAATTGGATGGTGGGGATGTGTTACCCCAGTATGGACAGGAGGGGGCACCATTCATATATTGGGCATAATAACAAGTCCTGGAGTTTGTGGAGATATAATAATCAGTATTCAGCGATGCATGACAGGAAAGTGATCCGGTTACCTGACGAGATCTCCAGTGATAGATTTAGGATCTGTCTAGATTATGGGGCCGGGCAGCTGTCCTTGTATGAGCTGTGTGACCCCATCAGACACTTACACACCTACGCTGCCACCTTCTCCGAGCCCCTTCATGCTCTATTATGTGTACATCATTGTTCTTTAAAGATATTGGGGGGTAAACAGTAACTGGGAGAAATTATCAATATGTAAGATATCTTGGCAGATGCTGGAGACAGAGATAAGCTTTCATAGCTAAATCAATTGGCCAATGGGATAAATAAGATGGTGGGATACAGGGGATGATCCCTACATGGCAGCTGTCACTATGACTAGATGATATGAGTGTAGGATCAGCTGTGCAGGTATATAGTGATATATGTCCGGTTGCTTCAATATACTGGAGATTAAATACTCTTCTGAATATGTTTTTTTATGTGTCCATTTTCTTATTGAGCAATTGTTTATTTTCTGGGGGGGGTTTACAGGTTTAACAAAAATTAAAATCACAGCAATGAAATACAATGCACTGAGGAGCCCTGATATGAATACACTTAAGCCAGCTTTACACGCTGCAATGTATCTTACAATGTGACGGCGGGGTCACGTCGTAAGTGACGTACATCCGGCATCATAAGGTACATTGCAGTGTGTAACAGCTACATGCGATTGCGATTGAACGGTAAAACGTTCATCGCCCGCACGTCGTTCATTCCTCATGAATTGAATGTCAGATTGTTCATCGTACCCGGGGTAGCGCACATCGCAGTGTGTGACACCCCAGGAACGATGAACAGATCTTACCTGCGTCCTGCGGCTCCCGGCCGGTAATGCGGAAAGAAGGAGGTGGGCGGGATGTTTATGTCCCGCTCAGCTCTGCCCCTCCGCTTCTATTGGCCGTTTGCCGTGTGACGTCGCTGTGACACCGCACGTCCCTACCACTCCAGGAAGTGGACGTTCGCCGCCCACATCGAGGTCGTATGGACGGGTACGGTAAGTACGTGTGACGGGGGTAATCGTTTGTGCGGCACGTTCAACAAATTGAACGTGCCGCACATACGATGGGGGCGTTGCAAATCGCATACGATATCGTATGCGAAATTGCAACGTGTAAAGCAGGCTTTAGATACAACTAAAAAAAATGTAAAACTGGCATAAAAATGGGCATCAAAGTGGGCACTGAAGTATATTATTGAAGGGTTAAATGACATGAGCCATTGATCTCACATCACCATTACATACATAGTGATGCTCCGCATTTAACTCACCAAGCCACCGCCATTCTTCACTATAGGCATCACTGAACCTCCGCCATGTTTCTTTGTAGACACCACTGAGCCCCTGCCATGTTTCACTTCAGGGTTTTCTTTTAAATGGATGCTTCATTCTTCTTCCATCAAATATACTTCTGATCCATAGGCTTGAAAACTTTGGTTTCATCTCTCATCACTCTCAAAACTTCTGTGGCTTACTTACATGGTTTTCAGCATATTGGAGACAACTCTTTATGCAGTGATATGAGGTGTCTTTTTTGGGAGGTTGGAGGAGCATGGAGACTTTTCTTTACATTTAGTACGTGTTTTAGGTCTCATTCAGACGTCGTTTATTTGCGTACATGTTCTATACGTGGTTTTCACAGATAGCACTGGTACGTATTATAGTCTTTACAGATGGTCACATGTCCATACATTTTTGTCGACCAAGTTGTGCCGCCCCGGAGGCCTCTGATGTCACGGTAGTGGCTCCGAGCAGCGATGTGGCCGTACCGGGCGCGAGCAACAGGCTTTTTGTAATGGGCAGTGAAAATAATATTTAAAAATGGGATAAAGAAAAGAAAATAAAGAGTTTGTGACGCCAGTTGGAATGTTTGGCTGCGGTATGGCCGGGCACTGCTGGTGACCCCAGGAGTTAGGTGGTGATGCGCAGTGCCGGAGGGTTGTCCTCTTGGCCCCCCCAACTAGTGCTGGTTCCTGGGGGATGTGTTGTGGTAGGGACAGGGCCGTATTTGCCACTAGGCACCCGTGGTCCCGTGCCTAGGGCGGCACGTTGCGGGGGGGCGGCACTTTCTGGCAGCAAAAAAAAAAAAAAAAATATATATATATATATATATATATATATAATTTTTTTTTTTTTTTACATCCCCGCCCCCCGCCCCTCCCTCCGTTGCACTTCGCTGTGTTCTCGGGGGGGGGGGGGTGAGAGGGAGGAAAGGCGCACTTCTGTCTCTTTAAATACACGGAGGGCGCCAGGCATAGTGAGCTGATTAACCCCGGAAGTTCCAGCGCCTGCACTTCCGGGTCAGAGGCGCGCGGGCGCGCCAATCAGCTCACTGCCCCGTGCTGCAGCGTCCAATGCTGCAGACGACACACTCCGCGGAGGAGGACGCAACTGGAGCTGGAGCCAGCCAGAAGAGGATTATCAGCAGAGCAGGGCAGCAGGCACCGGAGCAGGTATGCGTAAGGCAGAGCCTAGAATGTATGGGCACCTTACAGGTTAGTTGATGATCGTTGCGATGCCTCTTTTTGGCTGGGGGGAGGCTGGGAAAAGAGAGAGGCTGGGGGGAGGCTGGGAAAAGAGAGAGGCTGGGGGGAGGCTGGGAAGAGAGAGAGGCTGAGGCTGGGGGGGAGGCTGGGAAGAGAGAGAGGCTGAGGCTGGGGGGAGAGAGAGGCTGAGGCTGGGGAGAGAGAGAGGGGGAGGCTGGGGGGAGAGAGAGGCTGAGGCTGGGGGGAGAGAGAGGCTGAGGCTGGGGGGGAGGCTGGGGGGAGAGAGAGGCTGAGGCTGGGGGGGAGGCTGGGAGGAGAGAGAGGCTGAGGCTGGGGGGAGAGAGAGGCTGAGGCTGGGGGGGAGGCTGGGGGGAGAGAGAGGCTGAGGCTGGGGGGGAGGCTGGGGGGAGAGAGAGGCTGAGGGGAGAGAGAGGCTGAGGCTGGGGGGGAGAGAGAGAGGCTGAGGCTGGGGGGAGAGAGAGGCTGAGGCTGGGGGGGAGGCTGGGGGGAGAGAGAGGCTGAGGCTGGGGGGAGAGAGAGGCTGAGGCTGGGGGGGAGGCTGGGGGGAGAGGCTGAGGCTGGGGGGAGAGTGAGGCTGAGGGGGAGGCTGGGGGGAGAGAGAGGCTGAGGCTGGGGGGAGAGAGAGGCTGAGGCTGGGGGGAGGCTGGGGGGAGAGAGAGGCTGGGGGGGGAGGCTGGGGGGAGAGAGAGGCTGAGGCTGGGGGGGAGGCTGGGAAGAGAGAGAGGCTGAGGCTGGAGGGAGGCTGGGGGGGAGAGAGGCTGAGGCTGGGGGGGAGGCTGGGGGAGAGAGAGGCTGAGGCTGGGGGGGAGGCTGGGGGGAGAGAGGCTGAGGCTGGGGGGGAGGCTGGGGGGAGAGAGGCTGAGGCTGGGGGGAAGGCTGGGGGGAGAGAGAGGCTGAGGCTGGGGGGGAGGCTGGGAAGAGAGAGAGGCTGAGGCTGGGGGGGAGGCTGGGGGGAGAGAGGCTGAGGCTGGGGGAGAGAGGCTGAGTCTGGGGGAGAGAGAGGCTGATGCTGGGGGAGAGAGAGGCTGATGCTGGGGGAGAGAGAGGCTGATGCTGGGGGAGAGAGAGGCTGATGCTGGGGGAGGCTGGGGGAGAGAGAGGCTGATGCTGGGGGAGAGAGAGGCTGATGCTGGGGGAGGCTGGGGGAGAGAGAGGCTGATGCTGGGGGAGAGAGAGGCTGATGCTGGGGGAGGCTGGGGGAGAGAGAGGCTGATGCTGGGGGAGAGAGAGGCTGTTGCTGGGGGGAGAGAGGCTCATGCTGGGGGAGGCTGGGGGAGAAAGAGGCTCATGCTGGGGGAGGCTGGGGGAGAGAGAGGCTGATGCTGGGGGAGGCTGGGGGAGAGAGAGGCTGATGCTGGGGGAGGCTGGGGGAGAGAGAGGGTGATGCTGGGGGAGAGAGAGGCTGATGCTGGGGGAGGCTGGGGTGAGAGAGGCTGATGCTGGGGGAGAGGCTGCTGCTGAAGGCGGGGGAGAGAGGCTGCTGCTGGGGGAATGGGAGAGAGGGGCCAATGCTAGAGACAGAGGACAAGGGTTGAGGGATAGTGCAATGACAAAATCTATGGGGGGAGTGTAAGGACTCAGAATAAGAGGGGGGCAGCATTGGGAGCTCATTATGGAGAAGGGGCAGCATGTGTGGGCTCAGTATGGAGTGGAGCAATGTAGGGGAGTCAATATCAAGAGTGGGGTAGTGTGTGTGTGGGGGGGGGGGGGTGTCTCAGCATAAGCGCTAGTGTGGTGGTCTTAGTATGATGAATGGGGCAACATGGAGGTGACATTATGGAAAAGAGTAAGGCAGCATTAGGAGCTCATGGAGAGGGGCAGCATGCATGGGACACTGTGAGGAGGGGGCAGCATGCATGGGACATTGTGAGGAGGGGGCAGCATGCATGGGACATTGTGAGGAGGGGCAGCATGCATGTGACACTGTGAGGAGGGGCAGCATGCATGTGACACTGTGAGGAGGGGCAGCATGCATGGGACACTGTGAGGAGGGGGCAGCATGCATGGGACACTGTGAGGAGGGGGCAGCATGCATGGGACATTGTGAGGAGGAGGCAGCATGCATGGGACATTGTGAGGAGGGGGAAGCATGCATGGGACATTGTGAGGAGGGGCAGCATGCATGTGACACTGTGAGGAGGGGCAGCATGCATGTGACACTGTGAGAAGGGGCAGCATGCATGGGACACTGTGAGGAGGGGGCAGCATGCATGGGACACTGTGAGGAGGGGCAGCATGCATGGGACATTGTGAGGAGGGGGCAGCATGCATGGGACACTGTGAGGAGGGGGCAGAATGCATGGGACCCTGTGAGGAGGGGGCAGCATGCATGGGACCCTGTGAGGAGGGGGCAGCATGCATGGGACCCTGTGAGGAGGGGGCAGCATGCATGGGACACTGTGAGGAGGGGGCAGTATGCATGGGACCCTGTGAGGAGGGGGCAGTATGCATGGGACCCTGTGAGGAGGGGGCAGTATGCATGGGACCCTGTGAGGAGGGGGCAGTATGCATGGGACCCTGTGAGGAGGGAGCAGCATGCATGGGACCCTGTGAGGAGGGAGCAGCATGCATGGGACCCTGTGAGGAGGGAGCAGCATGCATGGGACATTGTGAGAAGGGAGCAGCATGCATAGGACCCTGTGAGAAGGGAGCAGCATGCATGGGACATTGTGAGGAAGGGGCAGCATGCATGGGACCCTGTGAGGAGGGAGCAGCATGCATGGGACATTGTGAGAATGGAGCAGCATGCATGGGACACTGTGAGGAGGGGGCAGCATGCATGGGACACTGTGAGGATGGAGCAGCATGCATGGGACACTGTGAGGATGGAGCAGCATGCATGGGACACTGTGAGGATGGAGCAGCATGCATGGGACACTGTGAGGATGGAGCAGCATGCATGGGACATTGTGAGGATGGAGCAGTATGCATGGGACATTGTGAGGAGGGAGCATCATGCATGGGACACTGTGAGGAGGGGGCAACATGCATGGGACACTGTGAGGGGGCAACATGCATGGGACACTGTGAGGAGGGGGCAGCATGCATGGGACATTGTGAGGAGGGATCAGCATGCATGGGACACTGTGAGGAGGGGGCAGCATGCATGGGACACTGTGAGGAGGGGGCAGCATGCATGGGACACTGTGAGGAGGGGGCAGCATGCATGGGACACTGTGAGGATGGAGCAGCATGCATGGGACACTGTGAGGATGGAGCAGCATGCATGGGACACTGTGAGGATGGAGCAGCATGCATGGGACACTGTGAGGATGGAGCAGCATGCATGGGACATTGTGAGGATGGAGCAGCATGCATGGGACATTGTGAGGAGGGAGCATCATGCATGGGACACTGTGAGGAGGGGGCAACATGCATGGGACACTGTGAGGGGGCAACATGCATGGGACACTGTGAGGAGGGGGCAGCATGCATGGGACATTGTGAGGAGGGATCAGCATGCATGGGACCCTGTGAGGAGGGGGCAGCATGCATGGGACACTGTGAGGAGGGGGCAGCATGCATGGGACACTGTGAGGATGGGGCAGCATGCATGGGACACTGTGAGGAGGGGGCAGCATGCATGGGACATTGTGAGGAGGGGGCAGCATGCATGGGACACTGTGAGGAGGGGGCAGCATGCATGGGACATTGTGAGGAGGGGGCAGCATGCATGGGACACTGAGGAGGGGGCAGCATGCATGGGACACTGTGAGGAGGGGGCAGCATGCATGGGACATTGTGAGGAGGGGGCAGCATGCATGGGACACTGTGAGGATGGGGCAGCATGCATGGGACACTGTGAGGAGGGGGCAGCATGATGTGAGGACAGTACAGATCATATTTCATAATTGAGGAAGGTGTGGTGGGTATAATTTATAAGGGAGGGCAGTGTGACAGTCACAGTATATAAGTGGGGACGGTGTGGTGGGAATATTTTATACTCATGCTATGTTTTGCTGTGCCTGTGGTGATCCCCATTGGGGGGGGGGGGGGTTAGTGCCCTTCATTTCTCATTTATACTTTTTAAAGTGTTTTACAGAGTAGATCTGCCTTAAACAGATGTCGAGTGCAAAAACTCAGTTTTACGCTGTCACTAAGGGGCGCGACCACTTAAAGTGCCCAGGGCAGCACGAAGGCAAAATACAGCCCTGGGTAGGGATGGCACAGCACAGAATGATTCAGCCATAGACAGGACAGGGAGCTTTTACCTTTTACTGAAGCTCTGCAGGGTGTTATCACAGCATACAATGATGGGGTACTTCCTGCCCTGATGAGAGTTGGTTCCTCTGCTGTTTAGTGATGGCGTACTTTCCCTCTGCCACTATTTCCCTACCTGGGAGTAGGTACCTTGGTAACCTGGGATTCCCAAGACAATAACAATCTGGACTGATTATCCCTTCTGGCGAGCAGGTGCCTGGAGTCCTGAAGGAAGACTCTCTATTTCTTCTAGAAACTTCCAGACTCACACGTGCCACTATACATCCAGAAGTTCACTGCCCCTTGTAATAAGGCTGCAGTCTCTCAGTTTTGTCACCGACCTTGAAGGCACCGGTGACCTAGGGACTGATGCCCCTGACAGGTGTAGCCGCCCCTCCAGAGGTTTTTAGAAATCACCTCAGGACAGGACGTCTCCTCAGTGCACTCCTCACTTCACCTCACACGTCACTAACTGACATTTTACCTCAGAGCTAAGCTCCTCCCATTTTTCCTTTTAGGCCTCTGCCTCGAGCGCTGGTTTTCTCTCAAGGGAATAACCCCAGTAAGTGAGTGTGTGTCAAATGTCTTTTATAATGCATAAAATTAGAAGCCATATGCAGATTATGCTGGAAGAGCATCGGTGGCTGCTCAATGCACTTTTAACGGCTTCTTGGTGAGATATTGATTGTGTAAAGCTCATTATAACACATTGAGGTCAAACGTCTTTTGTAATGCATACAATTACAGGACTACAACTCCCAGCATGCCCTCTGTACCCATTGTCCAAGTACACTGAACAAAAATATAAACGCAACACTTTTGTTTTTGTTCCCATTTATCATGAGCTGAACTGAAAAATCTAAGACTTTTTCTATGGACACAAAAGGGCTTTTTCTATAGAAAATGTGTCCACGGTAGAATGTACCTGCGGATTTTTCTGCATGAAAATCCGCGACTTTCACGGCAAATCTGCACCTTATTTTTGCCGCGGATTTGCCGAGGATTTGCCACGGATTTACCGCGAATTTGCCGCAGATTTTGATGCGGATTTTTTTTTTCCCCCATTCTATACCCAAAATCCGCACCAAAATCCGCAACAATAATTGACATGCTGCAGATTTTTCCGGATCAAAATCCGCGGCAAATCCGCCGCGGAAAAATACGCAGCATGGACACAGCATTTCCAAAATGCCATTGAAATGGCTTGGAAGTGCCGCTGCTGCAGATTTTCGGAAAATCCGCGGTAAATCCGCGGCGTGGGCACATAGCCTAAATCTGTGTTAGTGAGCACTTCTACTCTCCCAAAATAATCTATCCGCCACAGGTGTGGCATATCCAGACGCTGACTAGACAGCATGATTATTGCACAGGTGTGCCTTAAGGCCCCATCACACTAAGCAACATCGCTAGCAACATCGCTGCTAACGAACAACTTTTGTGACGTTGCTAGCGATATTGCTGTGTGTGACATCCAGCAACAACCTGGCCCCTGCTGTGAGGTCGTTGGTTGTTGCTGAATGTCCTGGGCCATTTTTTAGTTGTTGCTGTCCCGCTGTGAAGCACAGATCGCTGTGTGTGACAGCGAGACAGCAACAACTAAATGTGCAGGCAGCAGGAGCCGGCTTTTGCGGAGGCTGGTAACCACAGTAAACATCGGGTAACCAAGAAGCCCTGTCCTTGGTTACCCGATATTTACCTTTGATATTTACCTTTGTTACCAGCCTCCGCCGCTCTCACTGTCAGTGCCGGCTCCTGCTCTGTGCACATGTAGCTGCAGGACACATCGGGTTCATTAACCCGATGTGTGCTGTAGCTAGGAGAGCAGGGAGCCAGCGCTAAGCATTGTGCGCTGCTCCCTGCTCTGTGCACATTTAGCTGCAGTACACATCGGGTAATTAACCCGATGTGTGCTGTAACTAGGAGAGCAGGGAGCCAGCGCTCAGTGTGCGCTGCTCCCTGCTCTCTGCACGTGTAGCTCCGTGCGCTGGTAACCAAGGTAAATATCGGGTTGGTTACCCGATATTTACCTTAGTTATCAAGCGCAGCATCTTCCACGCGGCGCTGGGGGCTGGTCACTGGTTGCTGGTGAGCTCACTAGTGTGGAGGTTGAGTGGCTGTGACATCAGCATCTTGCACCTCGGCTGCAGCCATCTTTATGAGGAAGGCTCACCACATTCTGTGTGTGCACATATCATTTGTCTTGGCTCCTTTTTGGTGTTTTTTTGATATAGTTCTTTGTGGTTTTTCTAACTAATTCAGTGTAGGGACTCGCAAGTGTGAGAATCCTTGACGAACGGATTGCGAGCTTACATATTTTGGGCCAAAATGTAAACTAATATCTCACCATTTGAGGTATGGCACATTTTATCCATTTTTGCAGGATGTGTGTGGACCTTTTGAATTCAGGTGGTTAAATGGTGAGCCTGTCATGTGTTATGTACTCATAGTGCTAACTGACCCGCCTGGACCTGGTGTTGTGCGTCATTTATAGGCCATTATTCAGACACTGTGCGTCTCGTGTATCCGTGCGAGATGCACCTATATAGTGCTGTTTTGCCCGCCTGACCTGGGTTTCTGGCGTCATTTATAGGTCACAGTTCAGACACTGTGCATTTCACTCATTATATGATGGGCTCCCAGTGCAAGCCTTATTAGTGTGCATGTCTTATGCTAAGCAGCCGCCCCTCCCCCCTAGTGTGGAGGTTGAGTGGCTGTGACATCAGCATCTTGCACCTTGGCTGCAGCCATCTTTATGAGGAAGGCTCACCACATTCTGTGTGTGCACATATCATTTGTCTTGGCTCCTTTTTGGTGTTTTTTTGATATAGTTCTTTGTGGTTTTTCTTGCTGGTGAGCTCACCAGCAACTCGTGTAGCGACGCTCCAGCGATCCCTGCCAGGTCAGGTTGCTGGTGGGATCGCTGGAGCGTCGCAGTGTGACATCTCACCAGCAACCTCCTAGCAACTTACCAGCAATCCCTATCGTTGTTGGGATCGCTGGTAAGTTGCTTAGTGTGACTGGACCTTTAGGCGGATGAGCATGATTATTGCCAGGTGTGGCTTAGGGCGATCAGCATGATTATTGCACAGGTGTGCCATAGGCTGATCAGCATGATTATTGCACAGGTGTGCCTTAGGCTGACCACAATAATAGACCACTCTAAAATGTGAAGTTTTATCACACAGCACAATGCTACAGACATCACAAGTTTTGAGGGAGTGTGGAACTGTCATGCTGACGGCAGGAATGTCCACCATTGCTGTTGCCTGTGATTTGAATGTTAATTTCTCTACAATTCCCCTTGTCAAAATATGGCTGAATTGTAGTTTTTTAATATCTCCACAGAGTTTCACATAAGCAATGCTAAAGGTACACTGGTAAAAAGACTAGAATGGAATACACAGAGATACAGTATGTATATAAGCTTGAAGGTAGCAAATAGTAGGTCCAAGCTACAAAATATAAAGTGGCATGTGTATATATATATATATACACATACACACCGTGTAGGGCTTATTTTTGGAGGAGGTCATATTCATGGAGAAACACGGTTGGGGGTAAGTTTACCCCTCAAAAAAGCAGACCCCACACTTCCCCGGAGACTCATACTCACCAGACTCGGACGGACGTCTGTGTGGCTCCCAGGTCCTCCCTGTGATCTCCGGTGGTGGCTGCATGCCGTTCTCCCCTGCTGCTGGCTGACACACTGACACACACAGCCTGATCGCAGACACACACATCAAATCACACACACAGCAGATCGCAGGCACACACAGCCGACCGCAGGCACACACAGCCGATCGCAGGCACACACAGCCGATCGCAGGCACACACAGCCGATCACAAATACACACAGCCGATCACAGATACACACAGCCGATCACAGAAAAACACACAGCAGATCACTGACACACAGCCGATCGCACACACACTCAGCCGATCGTACACATCACATCACATCCAGCGCTTACGGCCTCAGGGAATGATGAGAGCAAGTCACGTGTCCCGCCGCAGGTCCTGTTCATTGCGCTCCATTGCACTGCCTCTCAGGATTCTGGCGGCGAGAAGAGATCGGTGTCGCTGGATGAGGTGAGTGTATATGCGATCCGATGTGTGTGCGATCCGATGTGTGTGCGATCCGATGTTTGTGTGTGTGATTTGATGTTTGCGTGTGATCCGATGTTTGTGTGTGTGATCTGACTGTGAGTGCGATCCCATGTTTGTGAGATGAGGTGTGTGAGTGAGATCTGATTGTGTGTGTGTTTTTGTGTGAGATCTGATGTGTGTGGGTGTGTGATCACTGCAGGTCCTGCCGCTCAGCATCGGATGAGTGTAATTGGCGGGTGCCGCTGTCTATAATGAAGTGTCCTGCAGTATTTGTAACCTTTTTTAGCTGCACGGACACTTCATTATTGATCCGGGACTAGGGCTTATTTTCGGGGGAGGGCTTATATTTAAGCCTTGCTCCGAAAATGCTGAAAATCCCTGCCAGGGCTTATTTTTGGGGAAGCGCTTATTTTTGGAGAAACACGGTATATGTGTATGAATAAAAACAAGCAATGGTAAAAACCTAGAATAGCTATTAAGTCCAAAAAGTCCACTAATGTGTCCACTTGTGTGAGTGTTGCAAAGGGGGGGAGTAATTGCAGGTACTCAAACCAAGTTAGCTCCTCAGATGAGGACGTCCGCCCATGTAGATCCGGACTGGCAGACGCTGTGTGCATAGTGGGAGTTGAGCCTCTGGTCTGTGATGCGATCCGATCAGTGGTGCATGTTGCTGGCACATCTGTCAGTGTGTGATGACGTCACTCCGCAGCAGAGTCATGGAGTGGAGAAAAACCCAATATATTTTTAGAGGAATGCAGTCCTCCTTTCTAAAAAAAACAAAAACAAAGGAAAAAACCTACCTTTAAGGCTAGCTTCCCACTTGCGTTGAACGGCATCCGTTGCATTGCGTTGTGTGACGGATGCAACGGATGTGTTGCATTTAGTGGCACCACGGATGCAACGGATGGAATTTTTTATTTTTTTTTCTTCTTTACAGTTTTACCGGCGGCAGACTATTGTGAACGATCAGCTGATCGCTCACAGCAGCCGGTCGCCGGGTGATCAGCTGATCGCTCACAGAAGCCAGCCGCCAGGTGATCAGCTGATCGTTCGGTCGCCGAGAATGTGTGCGGGAGGCGGAGTGCGGGGTGGGTGGATCCGAGCGGGGCCATGGCGCTGAGGATGTCAGTGCCGCAGGGACTGCATCGCTGGGGACAGGTGTGTGTGTGTGTGTGTACATGCGGAATTCGGGAGGGGGCGGAGCCGAGCGGGGGAAGTGTCGGGCTCCCTGCACACGTAGCCAGGGTAAATATCGGGTATCTAATCAAAGCACTTTGCTTGGTTACCCGATATTTACCTTGGTTTGGTTACCAGCGTACACCGCTTAGCGCTGGCTTCTTACACCCGTAGCCAGGGTAAATATCGGGTAACTAGGCAAAGCGCATTGCTTAGTAACCCGATATGTACCCTGGTTACGAGTACAGGGAGCCAGAGAGAGCATGCGCAGCGAAATCCTACGGATTGCGCTGCTCAAAAAAGTTACATGCTGCGTTCCTTCCGCCCGTCGGAAGCAACGCAGCGTCACCCAGCGGAAGCAATGCAGGTACTTCACTCGCAATCCATCGTCCACACAAGTTTATGGGAAGCAGTGGAATCCGTTAATGGATTCCGCTGTTTTACAAAACGGCGGATTGCAACTGAAGGAAAACAACTCAAGTGTGAGTACCCTAAGCCCTATTTTGACAAGGACCACACCTCCATTAGCGCAGTATCATTATATTGTGTTTTTATATATATATATATATATATATATATATATATATATATATGTATATATATACATACTTCAGTACGTTCACTGCCAAGCTCCGCAATAACCAAATTAAGATATTATACAGGCTGCTCAGGCAACATTTCCTGGCAACGTATGGCCTTAGAGGCTTCAAGGGTATGATTTATAGAGCAAGGGGAATGAAGCTGTTACATTATATATATTTAATTATTTACTCCAACCATTAGGCAGTGTTTACTAAAATATACAAAAGATATTACAAAGGGGAGAAAACAATACCGTATATATAGTTACATAAAAATAAAAGGAATAAACAAAAACAATTACTAGATCTAAGATCTCAGGAATAGTGCAGATTTTTGTGGAGTGAAGCAGTCCGATTAGTAAACAGCGCAGCCTTATAGCATGCTGAATCTCTCAGAATTGAACAATGGCTCTATACCAGAATCTGCTTTTACTAGGTAATAGTCACACCCCTTGATGACCTGAGATGGTGGCTGTTAAATTGAATGTGACTCAGGTACCAAAAATTACGAGATCACCCATTTTAAGGATATGAACCCACCTGGAGGCCCCAGATCATAATGTTAGCTTCCTATAAAAATGAAACATGGCACATACAACGTTATCCATCTGGCCGATAATAATTGAGAGGTGATGCACAGACCGCAAGTAAATTAGTAAGTGCGTTGTGTTCTCCGCTTTGTTACAACATTGAAAATACAGTATGTCTTACATAACTATAAGACCTACACCTGTCACACAAAAAAAACAATATTCATAACTGGTATCTCATGTCAAAGTGTTTGACATTTTTCCTTTGCAGGAAGAAAAACGTATTTGCCCAGGTGAGAAATGTGTCATTACACAGCCTGTTGTACATTACATGAAGTCCTATAGACAACTGCAGTATATCAAATAACATGTACCATAATATTCAAGTAGAGTAGAAATGCAAAAGACACAAATGCTACAGGAAGAATGTTTGCGATCAATGTCAGAGATAACTGTGCGATAAGGTAGAACCAAAGAATACAAAGTTCAGAATCTTGCTCCTAAGGAAAGAGCAGAATATGGTGGAACATACCTTAACGATACTGCGAAAGTTTCATAACATAGGTGCAAGATGCAAGATGTATGGCCAATAAGGCTATGTGTCCACGGTAGAATGTTGCTGCGGATTTTTCTGCATGAAAATCCGCGACTTTCCCGGCAAATCCGCACCTTTTCAAAGGTGCGGAATTGCCGCGGATTTTGGTGCAGATTTTTTTTTTTCCCCCAATTCTATAGCCAAAATCCGGATCAAAATCCGCAACAATAATTGACATGTTGCAGATTTTTCTGGATCAAAATCCGCGGCAAATCCGGCGCGGAAAAATCCGCAGCATGGGCACAGCATTTCCAAAATGCCATAGAAATGGCTGGGAAGTGCCGCTGCTGCAGATTTTCGGAAAATCTGCGGCTTTTCCGCGAGAAATCCACGGCAAAATCCGCGCATTTTCCGCAGCGTGGACACATGGCCTTAAGATAAGATAACTGCAGCAGCAATAAAGAAATGAAGCAAAGAACCAGCTGTGCTGTGCTCAGGATCAGCTTTGCACAGGCTGCTGGTGAGTAAGGTGAGAGACTGTCACAGCCCCACGCATATCGCCGGAAGGGCAGAAGTTCTTATATATCCTACAGGTTTTATCAAAGAAGATTTGTATAGCCAGAAAAAGAACAAATGAAGGTGTAGCCTGTGAGAGAAGTCTTCTATTGAAAACGGGCCGCTATGACACAATCTTTTTTGCTCTATGCCACATGCTCCTTTGTGCCAAGGTAATCTTTGGAGTGTTTAGGCCCCTTTACACACTGAGACTTTCTAGTGATCCTAACCTGGCCGGGATCGCTACAAAGTCTCTGGTGAGTCGCTGGTGAGCTGTCAAACAGGCAGACCTGGCCAACGACGCAACAGCGATCCGGACCTGCAGAACGACCTAGCTAGTCATTGGGGACGTTGTAAAGCAGCTTTTTGAAAGGGAAGTCGCTAACGGAATCGCTGTAAAGTCCCCTTTACACACTGAGACTTTCTAGCGATCATGCTGCACAGCGGGAAACAAAGGACCAAAGAATGGTCCTGAACGATTTGTAGCGATCAGCAACTTCACAGCAGGGGCCAGGTCGCTGATGTGTTTCACACACTGCAATGTCGCTGGGGAGGTCGCTATTACGTCACAAAACCGGTGACGTTACAGCGATGTCGTTTGCGATGTTGCAGTGTGTAAGGCCACCTTTTTAGGTGCCCTCCTTCAACTTTGCATTATATAGACATTAAAGGGAACCTGAAATGTAAAATAATGCTATTAACCTGCACATATGGGGCTAATCTGCAGGTTAATAGTCTTCTCAATCTGCCCAGCGCTGGCACTTTGAGGAAAATAATTTTTGGCAGCATTTGGCTTCCACTTATAGTGGAGACGAGGGAGAGTTCAGTCACTGATCAGTAACTGGAAGCCGAATGCTGCTGGGAGGAGTAAAGATCATTTCCTCCTGGCAGTGAGGCTCAAACTGCTGGCGATGGGCAGATTCAGAACACTAGTAACCTGCAGATTAACCCATAGCTGCAGTTTAAGGCCTAAGCCACACAGCATGAAAATCAATGCGAGTGGAGTGCGATAAAAAAAAATCGCATTCCACTCGGACCAATATTAGCCTGTGTGTCAGCACCCATGAGCAATTATTTTCTAAGCCCTAATCGGAACGAGAAAACAATCGCAGCATGCTGCGACTGTTATGCGATCCTGTTTTCTCTCGCACTCATTCAAGTCTATGCGGCGAGAGAAAAATCGCACTGCACTCGCAGTACACCGGTGTACCGCGAGTGCAGGGCAAGAATGGCAAGGCGAGAATGACACTCGCAAGACACTCGGCTCTGCTGTAATGCTAGCGTGAGTCGAGTGTCATGCAAGCGGATCGCGGTAATCCCCATGTGGCCCCGGCCTAATAGTGGCTTTTTCATGTGACAGTTTATCTTTAATTAAATATATAGCTCTGCTAAGTGTATCACACATGATAGGATTACATACATAGCTCTGCAGACTGCATGACACATGATAGGATTAGATGCTCAGCAGAACATCACTGTGATGCATGTCATTGTGGTGATGATGAGCGCTTACCTGGTATTACTGTGATCTAAGCACTGCAATGATATGACTGCTCTGCTCAGATCACAGGAATTGCAAGTGAAAGAGGGAAATTGTAATGCAGCGCAAAACGCTAGGCTAAAATTAAAAAAAAATTTAGGAGACAAAAAGTGGCAAAACAATCTTCATAAATGAATAAAAACTCACTTTATTTCTTTTCCATCAGGAACACACGGACAGGATAGTGGATATTCTGTTGATGCGTTTCGAACGCTCCACAATCTTCATCCTAATCGGCGTGTTGGAAACGCATGAACAGAACATTCACTATCCTGTCTGCGTGTTCCTAATGGAAAAGAAATAAAATCTTTTTATTCATCTATGAAGATTTTTTTATATTTGTTTGCTGAAATTTTGTTTTGTCTAATTTTGCTGGAACTGGCGATGAAACTGTGGGTTTCTACCATATACGACAAAATGCCTTCTATTTCAATGAGATATTATAATTCCTTCTGTCTGCTAAAATAAAAATGACAGGCCCCAACAGCTCCGTTAATAAGTTCTAAACAATGAATTTCACGATTTAAATTTTATACATTTGAAAATAAACTTTTTAACAAAGTCCAAAATGTAAAACAAAAATACATTTTGTGACATATTCCCTATAAGAAACTTTACTGTAACTAACAACCCAGTTATTTATATGCAAACACAATGTAAGTCCTAAAAAATCATACGATATTATATATGGGTACATTAAAGGGAACCTGTCACTAGATTTGGCGACTATAAACAGCGGCCACCAGTGAGATCTTATATACAGTATTCTAGAATGCTGTTTAAGGCCCCCTTCACACGCACGTGAAAAACACGTGCGTGTCTTACGTTCCGTTTTTCGGGTCAGTTTTATGGATTTTATGTCCGTTTCTCCGGTACGTGTGACATCCGTGTGATGGCGTATGCTCGCCGTGTGTGCGTGTGTAATGTCCGTGTGTGTGTGAGATACGTACGTGTAATGTCCGTGTGTTGTCCGTGTGAAATGTTCCATGTGTGATGCACAATGTCGTTGCTACATGGCCGCTGACAGCAGACACAGACAGAGTCGCGCGATGAGAATGAACTCGGATGAACTTCACCCGACTTCATTGTCATACCACGGCTCTGTCTGTGTGTGGCATCCTGATTAGTGGACATCCGTGATGGAATCACCCTTGACCGCTAATCCCCTGAGTGACTGAAGTTAGCGTCGCGATTAGCGTTGCTGTCACTCAGGTTACCCGCGGCTAGCTGGAGTCCTCCACCCGAGACCGCAACTCACCTGTGACTTCATCGCTGATCGCGCAGCTCACTTCAGTCACTTGGGTGACTCGCTGTCACAGATGGAGGATCCAGCGGTGGCCGCGAGTAACCTGAGTGATGTTATCGCTGATCGCGCGACTCACTTCAGTTGCTGCGTGGTGCTGGCAGGAGCGGCGGTGTTCTACTGCAGCTCTTGTCAGCTTCATGTAGCAGAGCTGAGAGCGTCGCGGGACCTCTGTGGATTACACTGGACATGGAGGGGTTTTTGGGGCTTAATAAAGTGGTGAACGAGGGTGTTTGTTATTGTTTACTATTTCAAATAAAGGATTTTTTGACTGTGTGTGTTTATTTACTTTAACTTACAGGTTAATCATGGAAGGTATCTCGAAGAGACGCCTGCCATGATTAATCTTGGACTTAGTGGCAGCTATGGGTTGCTGCCATTAACTCCTTATTACCCCGATTGCCACTGCACCAGGGCAATTCGGGATGAGTCGGGTACAGTCCCGGAACTGTCGCATCTAATGGATACGGCAATCCCTGGCAGCTGCTGGCTGATATTGTTAGGCTGGGGGGGCTCCCCATAACGTGGAGCTCCCCATCCTGAGAATACCAGCATTCAGCCATGTGGCTTTACCCTGGCTGGTATCCAAATTGGGGGGGACCGCACGCCGTTTTTTTTAATTATTTATTTTTTTTACTGCTCGATATAGACCCGCCCACCGGCAGCTGTGATTGGTTGCAGGGAGACAGCTGTCACTCAGCGTGGGGGCGTGTCTCCCCTGTAACCAATCATAGGCGCCGGTGGGCGGGTAAAGCAGGGAATACGAGATTGAATAATGAGCGGCCGGCATTTTCAAAATAGTAAAAGACGCCGGAGCTTTTTTAACAGCTTTGCAGCGCCGCGCCGGTGATCGAGGATCGGAGAGTATGAGAGATGGGGGGAGACCGACTGACAGACTGAGGGAGATTGACTGACATACACAGAAAAAAGAGAATGACCGACATCGCTACAAAAAAGCACAAAACGGACATGGACCATACGGAGATGCATCCGTATCACGTACGTGTGCTCACGGACCCATTGAGTTAAATGGTTGCGTGTGTGCGTGTTCCGTGAGGAAAACGGACATGCATCGGTGTTTTACGGACAAACAAACGTATCGCGCACACGGACACACGCACCGTATGGAATAACGCACGTGTAACTCCATACATTAATTAACATTGGCGTACGTGTGTCTGTGTCTCCGGTACATGCAGGAATGGACCTAACACGTACCGGAGACACGTGCATGTGAAGGGGGCCTAAGGCTGTGAGCACATGCTGCGTTTTTTTTCACTTCATTTAATGCGTTTTTTGTTGCTAATTTTCAGAAATCTGGAAGGATATCCTGATGCCAGCAAAGTCTGTGAGAATTCTGAAGGGCTGTGCACAAATTAAGGCATTTTTCCATGCAGATTTTGGTGTTGAAAAAAATCTGTAGCATGTCAATTCTTTTTGCGTTTTTTCCTTAATTTTGACCATTGAAAGCAAAGAAAAAACGCATCAAAAAATGCGGCAAAAAGACAGAAAATCGTGTAAAAATGCACATTTATTTTTCCGCAGCGTTTTTCCTGTCAGAACATGCAGATTTGTGTGTAGATTGTCTGCAACCAAATTTGCAACGTGTGCACATTGCCTATAAGTGCCCAGACCATTCCGTATAATGTAAAAAAAATCTTTTATTATACTCACCGGTGGTCCGGTTTCAGGGGTGTCGCTGGCCTCCTCTCTTTCTTGTGATATTCGCCATCCTCCATTGCGTTCCTGCGCACGCGCACTTTCTCTCTGCCCTGCTTAGGGCAGATCATAGTATTGTAGTGCGAATACGCGGGCGGTCTGCGTGCGCAAGAGCGCAATGGAGGACGGCTATTGCAACTAGAGAGGAGGCGCTAGACCGAGACCAATGATGCCCATCGGACCAGACCGCAGTGCAGGTGAGTATAATAAAAGCTGTTTTTTATGTTATACAGAGTAGCCTGGGCACTTATATATAGTATTTTTTTAAGGGCTTACTGGTGTTGGGCCCAGCTTATAGGGGACATATTTGGTGACAGGTTCCCTTTAAGTGTCAGGGAGAAAGAATGTGCACCTGAGCTCTGCCCTGTATTCACAGGTTTAAACCGCCTATTGTTTCTAAGTATCAGAGAATTAGTTTTGTTTCTCTCTTCCTCCTTCCGTCAGCCATGGCGTCTGCTGATCTGAGAGACGAGCTGCTCTGCTCCATCTGTCTGAGCACTTATACAGATCCTGTAATGCTGAGATGTGGACACAACTTCTGCCGAGACTGTATTGATCAAGCGCTGGATACACAGGACGGGTCTGGAGTTTATTCCTGTCCTGACTGCAGAGAAAAGTTTCAGGACCGGCCGACGCTGATGAGGAACATAGCTCTACGCAATGTAGCAGAACGTTTCCTGGATGCTCAGCAAGAACAAAAGAAGATCACCGGGATCTGCTGCACTTACTGTGTGGACTCTCCGGTACCTGCTGTTAGATCCTGTCTACACTGTGAGGCTTCTCTGTGTGAGAAACACCTGAGGGCTCACAGCAAATCACCAGAACACGTCTTATCTGATCCCAGCACTTCTCTGGAGAAAAGGAAATGTTCTGTCCATAAGAAGATTCTGGAATATTACTGCACTAAGGACGCGGCTTGTATCTGTGTGTCCTGCAGTTTGGCCGGAGAACATCGAAGACACCAGGTGGAGATGCTGAAAGAGGCCTCAGAGAAGAAAAATAAACTGCAAAATGTTCTCCACAAACTAATCAAAAAGAGACAGGAGACTGAGGAAAGAGCCCGGAGTCTGGAGGAGCGCAGGAGAAAAGCTCAAGAAAAAGCAGCTTGAGAAGCCGAGAGAGTCATTGCCCTGTGTATAGACATCAGGAGACGGGTGGACGACCTGGAGAAGGAGGTCCTGAGTGAGATCTCCAGGCAGGAAAAGGAAGAGTCACTGTCACTGTCTGCTCTGATCCATCAGCTGGAAATAAAGAAGGACGAGCTGTCCAGGAAGATGAGGCACATTGAGGAGCTGTGTAACATGACTGATCCACTGACCGTCTTACAGGAACCAGACACCGGGGACTTGTGTGATCCTGAGGAGAAGGGAGGTGATGAGGACACAGGGAGACATGTTAAACAGCTCCATGATGGAGATGACCTGTCTGTGGCTGTAATCTCACACACATTACAGACTTTATGTGAGATAATAACAGTTATAAGGACCGGGATCTATGTGGAGGGTCCTGCCGACATATTACTGGATGTAAACACAGCTGGCAATTATGTCCTTATATCAGACAACCTGAAAACTGCGACCTGGACACAAGAGGAGCAGAAACGTCCAGGAACAGCAGATAGTTTCCAGTACAATCGTGTGATGAGCAGGAGGGGATTTACCTCAGGACGACATTACTGGGATGTGGAGATCAGTAGATCAGAGGGGTGGATTGTAGGGATGTGTTATCCCAGTATAGCCAGGAGGGGACGTCAGTCACTGATTGGATATAATAACAAGTCCTGGTGTTTGTGGAGATGTGACAATCGGTATTCTGTGAGACATGACAGTAAGGAGATCCGGTTACCTGACAAGATCTCCAGTGATAGAGTCAGGATCTGTCTGGATTATGAGGCCGGGCAGTTGTCCTTTTATGAGCTGTGTCACCCCATCAGACACTTACACACCTTCACTGCCGCCTTCTCCGAGCCCCTTCATGCTGCATTATATGTATATGATGGTTCTATAAAGATATTAGGGGGTAAACAGTGACTGGGAGAAACCATCAATATGTAAGATATCCTGGCGGACACTGGAGACAGAACTAAGCTTTTAATTGCTAAATCATTGGCCAATAGGATGAATAAGATGGTGGGATACAGGTGATGTTCCTTACGTGGATGTCACTCACTATGACTTGTTGATATGGGTGTATGATCCCCTGTGCAGGTATATAGTGATATATGTCCAGTTGCTACTATATACTGGAGATTGAACATACTCTAGAAAGAATACAGGAGTAATTACGTATTAGGCTAAAAATATACATTTTTTTTTAGAGAATTTAAAAATAAAATTATTCAGTGCACAAAACACAAACAAGGACTAAACACGCAGACGGACCACTAATGTAAGATCTTACACTGAGAATCATATGTTAAAGTAATAGACACTTCAACAGATTTTTAACGGACACCTTATGTTTGTGGTCCTTCTGCGTGTTTAGTCCTTGTTTGTGTTTCGTGCACTGAATAATTTTATTTTTGGTTTTTAAATGATCTCTAATAAAATGTATATTTTTAGCCTAATGCGGAATTACTTCTGTATTCTTTCTATAAAATGTTCAATGTCATGTGGAGTTAGTACATAACAGTTAATCTATATGCAGATCTGGAAATTTCTGGGTTTGTTTATATACTGGAGATGATATACTCTGGGAATAATGCTCATCTGTTAACGATTCTGAAGTTGGTTTCTATTTTGTCTATTTTCTTATTGTCCAATTGTTTATTTTCTGTTTTTTACAGGGGTTTTTTTCTAAGGTATTTATATTGAGGGATTTTAAATAATAACTGGGAAAGGGAGGGGTTTGGGAACATGATAATTTATTTTACAGGTTTAACAAGAAAAATAAAAAACATCTAAATTTTTTTTATAAAACCGGCACAAAAATGGGCATCAAAGTGGGCACCGATGTATGTTATTGAAAGGGTTAAATGACCTTGGGCCACTGATGTCACCCCACCGATACACAGGTAGTGATACCCCACATCAATCTCAGGTCACTTCAGCTTGGCCCAAATGGGTTCTTAGCATCAGAACTGGCATCAAAGTGGACAGACAGCTGATTATAACAATTTGAATAAGTAACTGGTGTCTTTAAGGGGTTAAATGGTTTGGGCCAGAACCCATTTGGGCCCAGTTGAAGTGCCCTGAGTTTGATGTGAGGCATCACTATGTATGTAAGGGTAATCTCACACGAGCGTAGAACTGGGACCAATGTCATCGAGAAACATGTCACTCGCACCCTTACAAGTCTATGGGTGCGAGTGAAAAATTGAACTCCACACGGATGACATTGGAGTGCAGTGCGATAATCACATCAGTTGACAGTTGACAATGGAGCATATGGACAGAATAATCCCTCCCTCTCCTCCGCAGCTGTGATCCAATCACAGGATTGGATCACAGTATAATGACACTTGGCTCAACTGGCAGAACAGGAGCCAAGGATCATTAGCATATTGCATCCGATGCACTCACATCGCATGCCATACGATCATGTGAATCCAGCCTAACGGTCTTAGTATTGGGCTCTGTATCAGCCTCACTTTGTTTGTGCAGATTCTTATATAAATGTTTTTCAATAAACTATTACATTTACATATTTTTTCTTTTATTTTTGGAGTGAAACTTTATTTTCTGGGAACCTGTCAGTACATTTCTCCTATTGGAGGCAGCAGTATAGCTGTATAGGCGCTTGTCTCCTGATAAATATGACGCCTTTTTCTGTAGAGATCTGATCACATAGAAGCCATATGCAGATTATGCTGGAGGTGCACTGGTGCCGCTCAATGCACTTGGGCGGCTTCTTGGTGGGATATTGATTGTGTAAATCTCATTATAACACATTAAGGTCAAACGTCTTTCGTAATGCATAAAATTACTAGACTACAACACCCAGCATGCTCTCTGTATCCATTGTCCAAGTACACTGAACAAAAATAACGCAACACTTTAGCTTTTGCTCCTATTTATTGTAAGCTGAACTCAAAGATCTAAGACTTTCTATAGAAAATTGTTCACAAATTAGTCTAAATCTGTGTTAGTGATCACTTCTCATTTGCCGAGATAATCCATACATGTCCCAGGTGCGGCATTTCAAGATGCTGACTAGACAGCATGATTATTGCACAGGTGTGCCTTAGGGTGGTCAGCTTGGTTATTGCACAGGTGTGCCTTAGGCTGGCTGCAATAAAAGGCCACTCTAAAATGTGCAGTGTTACAATATTGAGGGGCTCTGAGGAGGTCAGAAAACCTGTCAGCATGTGGTGTGACCTCCATTTGCCACCAGTCTGTCGTCTGCACTGTACAGTTAAAACTGGGATTTATTCGTGAAAAGAAACCACTCCAATGTTCCAGACACCATCGAATGTGAGCATTTTCCCACTCAAGTCGGTAGCGACGATGATCTGCTGTCAGGTGGAGACCACGATGAGGATGACGAGCAGCAGATGAGCTTCCCTGAGACAGATTCTGACACTTTGTGCAGAAATTCTTTGGTTATGCACGGATTGTTGCAGCCGCTGTCTGGGTGGCCGCTCTCATATTATCTTGGAGGTGAAGATGCTGGATGTGAAGGTCCTGGGCTTGTGTGGTTACATGTGGCCTTGCAGTCATGAAACTCCTTGGATATACTTCCAAATTTAGTGAAACACCTTTGTAAATGGCTTATGATAGAGAAAAGAACATTCAATTCACAGGAAACAGCTCTGGTGGACATTCCTGCAGTCATTAGCCAACTGCACGCTCCCTCAAAAGTTGTGATCTCTGTGACATTGTGCTGTGTGATAAAACTGCACTTATTAGAGTGACTTTTTGTTGTGGCCAGCCAAAGGCGCACCTGTGCAATAATCATGTTGGTCAGCCTAAGGCACACCTGTGCAATAATCATGTTGGTCAGCCTAAGGCACACCTGTGCAATAATCATGTTGGTCAGCCTAAGGCACACACCTCAGGTTTCTCACACTGACCTGGCATATCCGGGTTTGATTATGCTGGGAGGGTTGTTTGCAATCTCGATAGGTCATGGTGTCATTATCTCACAGCGTGCACCATGATCTTTGCAGGCACATGCATAGAACCTTTCCCTGGCCTAATCAAATCCTGAAATCCCCGCCTAGCGTTAGAGGCTTCAAAATTTCAACATGAGTGGTGGTGATGTCAAGATGCAATGAGGACTGCACAGGTGACGGTGAGAAGCGGAGGGATCGAAGAGGTGAGTGATAACATTTTGATGATCTTTCATGGTTCCAGAAAATGGCAGACAGCGACTTCCATTTTGCTGAATCCACGTGGAAAGCAAATTTCAAAATGCAGATTTTTGTAGAAAATGTAGATTTGTTTAAAATTTTACTCCACTCATCTCTCTCTAACAAAATGTAAAGCCTGAAAAGAAAGCCTTTAGGTGGCACGTAAATGCCGGGTGTTGCTGAGATAGGAATAAGAGGGCAGAGGATTTAAAAAATGAGTATTTTATTGCAAAATTCTATAACAAAACCACTTGTGTCAGTACAGAACTTGCACCTTCCTTAGGTTTCAGAAGACTAAACATATCCACAGCAAGTAAATTTCACTTATATGTATATATAATGTCATGGAACAGGCAGGGGATCTTGCAGATATCCCACCGCTACCAGCAATTTGTCACGAATAGCACTCTGTGACCAACAATCATCGGAATAATGACACAATTGACTGACTATTGATGGACAAGACAACTGCTGCTTCAGCTAGTACGTTATGCCGGTTATTGGGAACTTCACTGTGAAAGTATAGTATATTCATATTCGATTACAACAAACGGATAAATATACATATACTTCGGTATGTTCACTGCCAAGCTCCCCAATAATTGAATTAAGAACTAGCTACTACCACTAATCGTTTATTCGTTTATACAGGCCACTGGACAACCCTTTCTGGTAACATAAGGCCTCAGAGGTTTCAGGGGTGCGATTTATAGAGCAACAGTAATGAAGCTGTTATATTTTATATATTTAATATTTTATGTATTAGACATATAGAGGGCCGCATATACATTCTGTTAAAATGGTTAGCTAGTGGGAATGCTACACTCATAAAGGCCATGCATTAAAAGCAGGGGCTGCCAAAAATTAGTAAGAACTGCAATACCCCCTGGAGCACACGTAGAGGAGGGCCTCAGACAACCTTTTTTGACCATTTTTAAGGAGTGTGACTCCTAAATTGTGACTCCTAGATTGGTAAAGCCTATGAATGAAATGTTAGGACTGCCAAAAAGTAGAAGAAGGGACAGGAATATAACCATATTATAGCATTAGCCTCCCCTCCCCAGTCTATAGCATTAGCCTTCCCCCTCCCCCCTTCTGAATCTTTAGCTATATGAGCTCTTACCTGCTTGTGTCTGTCCTCATCCTGGCTCCGGTGTCTGTCCTCCTGGCTCCGGTGTCTGTGCTCCTCCGCGGTGGCCTGCTGTGACACCTGCAGTGTGATGCAGCAAGTAGCTGATTGGCGTTCGTCTGACCTAGAAGGGCAGAAGCTGGTACTTCCTGAGTCAATCAGCTGCGTGTGTCAGTAGTTTATTTGTATTTGTGTCTTAAAGATGAAAATATAAGTAAATGATTTCTTATACTGTCTAACAGACTGATGTTACAAAATAAATTTGTCTCCCTCCCTTTTGGTGCCGCCCCCGCAGCCTGCCACCATAGGCACCAGACTGCCGCTGCCTAGTGACAAATACGGGCCTGTATACTGCACTACCTCAAGGCTTCACAGGAGTAATCTCACTGTGTTCTCCATTTTCTCGCAGTAAGACAAACAAACTCCATTCTTAATAAAGACAGAGAAAACATTCTTAATTTTTATCAGTCGAACAGAGACAGAGAATCTTCCAGATATCCCAAGTGGAGTGAGAGAGGCAGCATCCTCCATTATGTGTGAGACTGTTAAAAAAAATATACTCTTAAATATATTCTTCTTTAAATACGTAAAAGCGCATGAAAGAAAAGACTTCAAAAATGTAAAAAATAAATGTATTTTATCTATTTAAAAAAATGGTTGCCAGGGTTCAGTTACAGAAAGGAAAAATAATATACTTTGATAGCTTACGCAAAGAGAAGAGTTCATTTAGTCCATACTGATCAATGGGAAGTCTTTACCCATCTTTCTTTGGGTCCTGAATGGCAAGGCAGGGGATGTCTTCTCTTAGGCCGGACAGCGTGTCTTCATCTTGAACAGGAGTCTTCAGACCAGCAGGCAATGTGGAGGAGCCCCCCAGTAGCCCCCTCCATCGTGTATTATATACCAGCTGTTTAGTCCATATAGGGTGTTCTAGTGGAACATAGTTGAATATAGTTCCATATTACGTAACCTTCTGGAAGCTTCGGGAAGCTTCGGGAAGAATATATAAATATCCTTCCATGCCAGTACTCAAGTATACTCAATATAGATATTTTAATACTTATCCCTTATAAAAACTTAATTAATAAACTATGCCCTCCAACATAAACAGAACTGTGAACTTATATGTCCTTCTATAAAATATTTGATAACTAGATGTATTAATTTTAATGTTTTTACAATTCCCCCTTGAAGCGGGTAGAATAACCCCGAAAATTAATTAATACATCATTAAAATAACAAATCTTCTTTCCTTATTTGGCAATAACGGATTAATATCAATAATAATGATGAATAATAATTAATTTGCATTATTCATGTTGTAAGTTCAATAATATAATAATGTTGATTCATGTTATGACAGGCCGTGACTAATCAATCATATAAAAATATATAACTATACTTCGCTAGACCTAAAAAGAAATGCAAAAAAACAAATCCGGTCACCAAATGATGTCCTCTGAGTTGATGTCTTCTTATCTCTGATGTAATCCGGCATAAACACAGTCTCTTAGAAATAACTCCTTTGATAAAAATGAATGGTTACCGATTTAGTACAGTCCCGTATTGCTTTTATCATCATTAGATCAAAGTCCATAAACTTTATTCTTTATTACAAAGTCCATAGCCAATGTTGATAAACCACAGTTCATGAGTGTAGAAGAATAGCAGAAGTCCTTGATGTCTGTGCAGTGTGATTTACATTAGTCACCTTTTATCCTCCATGCTGCCTGTTGTCAAATCCTTTTGGACAGATGTTAAGACGTTCTTGGTCAGCACGACAGGGGTTAACTTTAACACGTCATTGCTCTTCTTAGTAACTTTAGGGAGGTCTTAATGCACAAACCAGGTGTCATTGTCCATCCTTGACCCATAAGAGCACTATGTTTCTGAGATGCAAGCACGGTAAGTGTATTTTGTATGTTACACAGTCTTATTTGAGACGTTACCTTTTGGACCTTTTGCAGAATCCCTTTTAACTTTAGGAAAAATATAAATTCTTGTTATCTTTTGTAATCTTGATTGAAGATGTCATTCCCTAATCTAAATACCAAATATGGCAATAACTATCACTAATAAATGTCACAGCGTATCATAACTCTAATACTATAATACCATGTCATTATTATTATCGTAAAAGTATTAATATAATTGATACTCAGAATGATAAAATACTGCATAATGGTATAGACAATAGTATTTTCTTGTAATGACCTTTTTTGTCATTGGTGCATTACCCTTCCAAACCCATAGGTGGCAATGTGTTGAATGTAACCAAAATATAATATAAAATATGAAATAATGTAATGTGTACCTATAACATGTATCATATTATAAATATGAAAGGCAACAATGTGGCTTATTTAGTTAGATCATTTGTAAAATTATAAACCAAAGCAAATAACCTTTTAGGAAAGACTGGATGATTCCATCAAAACACAATAATACCCATTATAAATTATTATTGATTAAAAATATAATATATATTATTTGTAAATATAAGAAGGTAAACCTAGATGTACCTCAATCTTCCATCTTTATTACTTTAATTTAATTTATTTGATTTGTCTATTATTTATTAAATAACCTACTATAAGGAAATGTGTAACTATAAGTAATATTTCATCCTTATTGTGTTAACATACTAATATAAAAATAATGTATTACCAGAAAGTAAACAATTGTATATATTGATGAAGGAAGTATCTTTTCTTCCAAAAAATGGAACTTTTCCCTTTTAATATGATTCATATTTAATAAAGTAATATTCTTATATTAGATATTACTGAACTAAATATTGAAGTGTTTTCTCAATTGAGATATTTAAAATCTGAAGAAAAAATAAAAATTGTAGAATTTAAGATTTTGATTAAAAATGTGAATATTAAAATAATAATTAATATAAAAAATAGGAATAAAAGGAAAAATGAAAATCGGAATAAAAATAAAAATTGAAATAAAAATAAGGCCTTCTATGTATATAACACCTATGTCTTTAATAATACATAACCTTAATGTTACCAGTATCTTATAGGATTACCATACCTATCATATCAGCAACCTATAATTAAATCATGTAACCTTACAAATAATACACTTCTCTTAGTATATAAATGCATTATGATATACTTCAAATATATTTTTTTTTTTATTCCCAATTCTTCCTTTGTACTTGAAATATTAATTATTAAAGTATCCTATAAACACATATATTTATCAAATATAAATGTGTGTGATTGAGACCAAACCTCTCCCTTTCAATATCATGAAATATGATATTATAAAAATTAATATGTTTAGATTAAATTAAATTAAAATTTGTGGTATATCCTCAAGACCATATTATAAATATCACTTCCATATTTGAAAAGAAAAATGATTACCAATCTATGTATCAGTAAAAGAAGTGACTAACACAAAAGATCCTAGCATCTCTATATTAAATAAATATGTCTAAGAATAATATATATATTCTGTATAAATTCCTTCATTATTTATACTTATGTACTATAACTTATTTATTCTATATAGTATACATACATATATTATAACCTCGAAGTTAAAACAAAAATTCCCTTTTTTTTTTTCTGGATCCAAGTACTCAACATTGACATAGCAGCTGCTCAAACAATCAATCATTCATAGACACATCTATGCACACAAGACTGTCATGGTTCTTTAACATATACTTCTACATAGAAACTGGACTGACACATATCCCTTTTTTTCCAATATCCTATGCGCATTTCAAAAATTATGTTACTAATTTGAAGTACTTCTCGAAAAAAACAAATTCCAATGTATTACACACTGTACATATGACCATGGAACAAACATTTATTATTAGCTTTAGTACCAAGTCACATGCTTTGGTCACGTGCAAAGAACACCATTCCAAAACAGCAAGCAGTTTTACTACACTCCAAAGCTCAGATTACATTTCTAATAGCTCTAAAGAAGATATATATTCATAAAAGAAACGTTAAAGCAATAATACTCTGGCAATTGGTACCTGAGAAAATAATAATTATTATTTAATCGTGCTTCCGCGATTAACCTTACCCAAAAAAAAAATATGTTACCTGATTGAGGACAAGAACAAATGTATAAATAAAAAGTTAATACTTCATCAATCTGTTTTACTGATAAATTCTGAGGGAAATAAAAGAATAAAATTATCATATTTATGATAAAAATGAAACACTTAAAAATCCGTTACTTTCTCTTATTATTTTATTTTAAATACTATTATTCATATACAGAGATCAAATTATTAATTATAACATTAAACTATCATTTTACTAAATGAAAATATGACCTTGATTTACTATCACTACCTTTAATATATATATATATATATATATATATATATATATATATATGCATAGATTCACTGTATATGAATAAACATATTTATCAAACAATAAAATTAATTTACCCAGAAATCCACTTTATTTAACTGAAGACCAAACCTAATTTTTTCTTCAAAGATTCGTTTTATTAAATTCACTTTGAACTTATAGGAATCTCGGAACTTATGTAATTCAAGGTTTTCTGTTAAATGAGAGAGAATGTCACTCTCTGAAAGACCCCCCAGCTGTCGCGGACTATCAAATCCTAACCCAGGGAGAGGATCTCCACAAGACACCTGTTTCTGTCTTTCAAAGCTTTTACTCATCATTTGTCTGGAATCCTCAATCCCAGTGACCGATCCCGTCACTGGTGACAAGGGTTTTTCCTGTGGAAAAAGACTTTTAGATGACAAAAATTGGGGTGGATTGTATGGTTTATAACACATATGCATCTTCCTCCGAACTTCATACACCCTGTCACAAAAATATCTGGATCTGGGAGACACTGTTGGTTTTTCACAAAAACTCTCCTTTTTTTGTGTTGGTTTTTCAGAATTAATTAATTTCTGTTTTGATTGACTTTGGCGACTTCTAACAAAATCGATAAATGTCGTACATTCGAATAGGGACTTTTTATTTAATGCCACCGCACAGGCTGCATTGTCAAGGAAATGAAATTTCTTGATGAATAAACGTATCATTCCATCCAATCTGACATTTGGAATAACCGCCCTATACAAACGTTCAAAAACGGACATAAATGAGAACGTACTCTCATTCTGTTCAATTTGTAATTCCTTCATCATCTCATAATTTGGATCAGATTCATTCCTTGCACAGAAGATGAGATTTTTCAGCCTTATGATATCGTTATCATTTGAACAATCAAATGTCTCATTGTCAGAAGACTTTTTAATGCCAATTGTCTAAAGAAATGCTGAGGTAACCACATACGGAATAACTGATTTGTCTCACTATTGGTTAAATTTAACTTCTCAATGGAACTTTCAAATATCTCTGAATTTCTGCAAACATGTATTTTAGGATTATATGCGGGAATTAATTTGCATATGTCCAATAAATTTTTTCTAAGTTTAATCCCTAACTTAGCCTGTTCCATTTTTAGAAACTGATCGTCGCCATTTTCTCTCTCCACGTGTCCTTTCTGCACGTGTCCCACTCTGTCTCCTCCCCCTTCTGGCTTCTCTACGTCATTTCCTGCTTCTTTCCCAGTATGTTGAAAATGACCTTGATTAGGTAGCACGTGTCTGCCGCCATTATCAAGATTCTGATTTGCAAAATTACAGCCAACATTACAGTCAGAATTCACAATATCACTGACTGACATTCCAGGTTCTAAGCAGTCTTTGGATTTCTCTGTCACTAACTCTCCTGACAATTCAGGTTGTCTATTTCCACCATTTTTACACTTTTCTACGATTAACTTGTGAAAATCATAGACTAAATGACAGACATTTCTGATTTTCTGTTTCTCTCTATTAAAAGACCTTACACATTCTATACGTGAATTCTCAAGTTCACACTCCTCATAAAAGCGTAACCAAATCTCTTCCACATTAGAAATATCTGGATAAGTGAACTGAAGTTTACTTTGCTTAACATATGAAGAGATAAAATCCATTTTCTTACCTGAAATGATCAGATGATCTGATGGATGATCCTGTAAGACTTGATTCACCTTGCTTAGCACGTCCAATACTTCTTATGGACTGACTTTATCTTTCTTGCTCAAAAAATACGTCAAAAGTTAACTTCTGTAGCTTTGTAAAGACTTTAAAGTTCATTAAAAAAAAACATTCATGCAACTTGACTTATACGTATTTCCTAGGTTCTGCGTGATTTTTATAAATTGTCGATTCCTGATCCTTTGCAGGAGATACTTGAGATACCCCCCTTATGCAAAGTGAAGGAACAACAAAAATGTAAAAAAAAAAAATCACGAATGACTGAGCTCGCCAAAATGTTAAAAAAAATATACTCTTAAATATATTCTTCTTCAAATACGTAAAAGCGCATGAAAGAAAAGACTTCAAAAATGTAAAAAATAAATGTATTTTATCTATTTAAAAAAATGGTTGCCAGGGTTCAGTTACAGAAAGGAAAAATAATATACTTTGATAGCTTACGCAAAGAGAAGAGTTCATTTAGTCCATACTGATCAATGGGAAGTCTTTACCCATCTTTCTTTGGGTCCTGAATGGCAAGGCAGGGGATGTCCTCTCTTAGGCCGGACAGCGTGTCTTCATCTTGCACAGGAGTCTTCTGACCAGCAGGCAATGTGGAGGAGCCCCCCAGTAGCCCCCTCCATCGTGTATTATATACCAGCTGTTTAGTCCATATAGGGTGTTCTAGTGGAACATAGTTGAATATAGTTCCATATTACGTAACCTTCTGGAAGCTTCGGGAAGCTTCGGGAAGAATATATAAATATCCTTCCATGCCAGTACTCAAGTATACTCAATATAGATATTTTAATACTTATCCCTTATAAAAACTTAATTAATAAACTATGCCCTCCAACATAAACAGAACTGTGAACTTATATGTCCTTCTATAAAATATTTGATAACTAGATGTATTAATTTTAATGTTTTTACAGAGACAGAGAGAATCCTTCAGTTATCTGAGAAACACAGAAAGAAGACATCTTGTGTTATAGCTGAGGTATCTTGAGAGACAGTATTTAGTGTGAGGCACAGTGAGAGATGAAGACATTTTATCTGAGGTGCACCGAGAGAAACATTTTCATCCATTTTATCTGAGGTACATAGAGAGAGATAGAGCAGCCTCCATTTTATCTCAGATACATTGAAAGAGATAAAACCTCAATTTTATTTGAGGTACACCGAATAAAAGAGCCTCCTATATTATATCTGAGGTATAGAGCCTCCTCCATTTTATCTGAAGTAGACCGAATAAAAGTGCCTCCTATATTATGTCTGAGGTACATAGAGAGATAAATCCTTCTCCATTTTATCTGCTGTACACCGAATAATAGAGCTTCCTCCATTTTATCTGAGGTACATTGAGAGAGATACAGCTTCCTCCATTTTATCTGAGGTACACCGAGAGAGATAAAGCCTCCATTTTATCTGAGGTACACCGAGAGAGATAAAGCCTCCATTTTATCTGAGGTACACCGAGAGAGATAAAGCCTCCATTTTATCTGAGGTACACCGAGAGAGATAAAGCCTCCATTTTATCTGAGGTACACCGAGAGAGATAGAACCTCCTTCATTTTATCTAAAAAAAAAAAGCCTTCTCTGTTTAAACTGAGGTACACTGACCTAGAGAAAGAGACCGTCTGCTTTTGACTCCCAAACGTTTATGAGTCCGCCAAGCCAATATGTAAACTGAAGTCGTCCATATTTGAAATCTGGGGGTGCAGCCATACAGTGTCCCACAAAAGTGCAGCATGTGGTATAAAACTGTGGTTGTGAATGTATCACAAGTCTACCTTCATTTTATTAGGAGAGATACAACTTCCACATTAGTTTTGTCTGTATATTGTATAGATGTATTTTGACTGCTCTAATCTAAAGAGTTGTGTGAGATATGAAAAACATAGTGGTCTTTTTCCAAAATCAGCGCCACTCTTCTCATTTGGCTGTGACTGGTATTGCAATGGAGTTCCACAGATGGAGGTAAGTTAGATAGTAGTTACAGCTGACATAACCTGTGTATAACCGTGCTCACTGTGAGAAGAGTGTGGAGTAGGAATTAATAGATGTTTTGCTTCATTCTTCTGTTAAATGTTTCTCCCCGGTTGACAGAATTGTTGGATTGCTTAGAAATATTTATTTGCTACATGACACGTAATTTTGCCCACTCCTTCACACCTAGTCCAGCAGGTTTTATGTCCTTGGGTCCTGTACTGTTATATATTACCATGAGTTTCCTCAGTGAGGATTTGGGAGGCTCCCCTAATATTAGTGCTCCCTTCTATCAAAGGTTATCACATGACTTGGATTATAAAGTAAAACATTAATTCCTAGATGATCCAGCACGAATGAACATACACAGCTCAGCTGCTCCCGGAGTCGGAGGCCGGATGTGCTCAGGTGCGGAGCTGCACAGCACAGCTCAGCTATATAGTGGCCGTGTATAGCACATTTGCCCCCTCTCTGAACCAATAGTCCCGGATAACCCCTTGAAAATAATTAGGATCAAAAACATCTAATGGCATCTATGACACTTCACTTTACACTAATTCATACATTCATGCTCACTACACCTTGATAAATTCCTTGGAGGTGTAGTTCCCAAAAGGGTTCAATTTATGGGCGGTTTCTGCTGTTTTGGCAGTTTACGGGGATCTTAATATTTTGGACTGGTATTAGGGCCCATCAAGGTCATCCTCCCTTAACCCTTTATTTCTAGTGACAATTTTTCCATTGGCTAATTTTCCCACCCTCTCTTAGGCCCCCTTCACACACATGAAAAAAACGAGCCGTTTTTTCACGTACGTATTAAAGGGGTTATTTGCTCTCCATGTGCCGTGTTTGTGGCACATGCGTGTTTTCCGTGTGTTATACCTGTTTCTTCCGGAGCTGTCTGTGGTGCTGAATGGCAGTGTCCGGCAAAGGCCACGCCCCGCTGACGCTGCTTCCGGCCCCCAGTGAAGAAGATGCGTCTTGGTCAAATTCACTGGGTGTCGTATGCAGGTGACAGCCGCGGAAGACACTGCAGGGCTGGTGGAGGTGAGTATGTGTTTTTTTTAATTTTTAAAATGACCCGTGTGTTTCTCCGGCGCGTGTCACGTGGGTCCGCATCCACACTACATCCGTGTGGTACGTGTGCGGGCCGCGTGACACCCGTGCTGCCGGAGAAAAACGGACATGCCTCCTTATGGAGCATACGGGCTCACGTGTGCTCCACACAGAGGCACGGGCCAATGGCTGAACACGTACGTGCACATAAAGGAAGCGGTAAGCGCTCCATGGAGGAGCCGAAGAGACACATTTAATTAATGGGGATGAGTGGGGAGGGGCTGAGGACTCATAACGGGGAACATTTGTGAAGGAGACACAGCTTTGTGACAGGCAGAGAGGGAGCACTGTATTCCGAGGGAGGGGGGAGGGGGGAGGTAGGAGTGAGTAGTGATGGGGTAGTGTAATTTGTGTGTGTAGAGGGTGATAGGTGGGTGCATTGTATTATGTCTGGGAAGGAGGTAATGGGGGGTGCATTGCATTGTGTGTGGGGGGAGGGGTAATGGAAGGTGCACTGTATTGTATGTGTGTGTGTGTGTGTGTGTGTGTGTAATGGGGGTGCATTGTAGTGTGTGTGTGTGTGTGTAATGGGGGTGCATTGTAGTGTGTGTGTGTGTGTAATGGGGGTGCATTGTGTGTGTGTAATGGGGGTGCATTGTAGTGTGTGTGTGTGTATGTAATGGGGATGCATTATAGTGTGTGTGTGTGTGTGTGTATGTGTAATGGGGGTGCATTGTATTGTGTGTGTAATGGGGGTGCATTGTATTGTGTGTGTGTGTCTGTGTAATGGGGGTGCATTGTATTGTGTGTGTGTGTGTCTGTGTAATAGGGGTGCATTGTATTGTGTGTGTGTGTGTGTGTGTGATGGGGGTGCATTGTATTGTGTGTGTGTGTGTGTGTGCGTGAGTAATGGGGGTGCATTGTAGTGTGTGTGTGTGTCTATGTGTGTGTGTGTGTCTGTGTGTGTAATGGGGGTGCATTGTGTGTGTGTATATGTATGTAATGGGGTGCATTGTATTGTGTGTGTGTGTGTGTGTGTGTGTAATGGGGGTGCATTCTATTGTGTGTAATGGGGGTACATTGTAGTGAATGTGTGTGTGTGTGTGTGTAATGAGGGTGCATTGTAGTGTGTGTGTGTGTGTGTGTGTGTGTGATGGGGTGCATTGTAGTGTGTGTGTGTGTGTGTAATGGGGTGCATTGTATTGTGTGTGTGTGTGTGTGTGTGTGTGTGTGTGTGTGTAATGGTGCATTGTAGTGTGTGTGTGTGTGTGTGTGTGTGTGTAATGGTGTATTGTAGTGTGTGTGTGTGTGTAATGGGGGTGCATTGTAGTGTGTGCGTGTGTAATGGGGGTGCATTGTGTCTGTGTGTGTCTGTGTGTGTAATGGGGGGTGCATTGTATTGTTTGTGTGTGTGTGTAATGAGGGTGCATTGTATTTTGTGCGTGTGTGTGTGTGTGTGTAATGGGGGGTGCATTGTATTGTGTGTGTGTGTGTGTAATGAGGGTGCATTGTATTTTGTGTGTGTGTGTGTAATGGGGTGCATTGTATTGTGTGTGTGTAATGGGGGTGCATTGTAGTGTGTGTGTGTGTGTGTGTGTGTGTGTGTGTAATGGGGGTGCATTGTATTGTGTGTGTGTGTCTGTGTAATGGGGTGCATTGTATTGTGTGTGTGTGTGTGTAATGGGGTGTATTGTATTGTGTGTGTGTGTGTGTATGTGTGTGTAATAGAGGTGCATTGTAGTGTGTGTATGTGTGTGTAATGGGGGTGCATTGTATTGTGTGTGTGTATCTGTGTGTGTAATGGGGGTGCATTGTATTGTGTGTGTGTGTGTGTGTGTGTGTAATGGGGGTGCATTGTAGTGTGTGTGTGTGTGTGTGTGTGGAATGGGGGTGCATTGTAGTGTGTATGTGATGGGGGGGTGCATTGTATTGTGTGTGTGTGTGTGTGTAATGGAGCTGCATTGTAGTGTGTATGTGTGTGTGTGTGATGGGGGTGCATTGTATTGTGTGTGTGTGTGCGTGTGTGTGTGTGCGTGTGTGTAATGGGGGTGCATTGTAGTATGCGTGTGTGTCTGTGTAATAGGGGTGCATTGTATTGTGTGTGTGTAATGGGGTGCATTGTATTGTGTGTGTGTGTGTATCTGTGTGTGTAATGGGGGTGCATTGTATTGTGTGTGTGTGTGTGTCTGTGTGTGTAATGGGGGTGCATTGTATTGTGTGTGTGTGTGTGTGTGTGTGTGTAATGGGGTGCATTGTATTGTGTTTGTGTGTGTGTAATGGGGTGCATTGTATTGTGTGTGTGTGTATGTGTGTGTAATAGAGGTGCATTGTAGTGTGTGTATGTGTGTGTAATGGGGGTGCATTGTATTGTGTGTGTATCTGTGTGTGTAATGGCGGTGCATTGTATTGTGTGTGTATGTGTGTGTAATGGGGGTGCATTGTAGTGTGTGTGTGTGTAATGGGGGTGCATTGTAGTGTGTGTGTGTGTGTGTTTGTGATGGGGGTGCATTGTATTGTGTGTGTGTGTGTGTGCGTGTGTGTGTGCGTGTGTGTAATGGGGGTGCATTGTAGTGTGCGTGTGTGTAATGGGGGTGCATTGTATTGTGTGTGTGTGTGTGTGTGTGTCTGTGTGTAATGGGGGGTGCATTGTATTGTGTGTGTCTCTGTGTGTAATGGGGTGTATTGTATTGTGTGTGTGTAATGAGGGTGCATTGTATTGTGTGTGTGTGTGATGGGGTGCATTGTATTGTGTGTGTGTGTGCGTGTGTGTAATGGGGGTGCATTGTAGTGTGCGTGTGTGTAATGGGGGGTGCATTGTATTGTGTGTGTGTCTGTGTGTGTAATGGGGTGTATTGTATTGTGTGTGTGTGTAATGGGGTGCATTGTATTGTGTGTGTGTGTGTGTGTAATGGGGGGGTGCATTGTAGTGTGTGTGTGTGTGTGTGTGTGTAATGGGGGTGCATTGTAGTGTGTGTGTGTGTGTGTAATGGGGGTGCATTGCAGTGTGTGTGTGTGTGTGATGGGGGTGCATTGTATTGTGTGTGCGTGTGTGTGTGTGTAATGGTGCATTGTAGTGTGTGTGTGTGTGTGTAATGGGGGTGCATTGTAGTGTGTGTGTGTGTGTGCGTGTGTGTAATGGGGGTGCATTGTATTGTGTGTGTGTGTGTGTGTAATGGGGTGTATTGTATTGCGTGTGTGTAATGAGGGTGCATTGTATTGTGTGTGTGTGTGTGTGTGTGTGTGTGTAATGGGGTGCATTGTATTGTGTGTGTAATGGGGGTGCATTGTAGTGTATGTGTGTGTCTGTGTGTGTGTGTAATGGGGGTGCATTGTAGTGTGTGTGTGTGTGTGTGTAATGGGGGGTGCATTGTAGTGTGTGTGTGTGTATTGGGGGTGCATTGTAGTGTGTGTGTGTGTGTGTGTGTGTGTAATGGGGGGTGCATTGTAGTGTGTGTGTGTGTGTGTGTGTTTGTGTGTATTGGGGGTGCATTGTAGTGTGTGTGTGTGTGTGTGTGTGTGTAATAGGGGGGTGCTTTGTAGTGTATGTGTGTAATGGAGGTGCATTGTAGTGTGTGTGTGTGTGTGTGTAATGGAGGTGCATTGTAGTGTGTGTGTGTGTGTGTGTGTGTGTGTGTGTAATGGGCGATGCATTGTAGTGTGTGTGTTTGTGTGTATTGGGGGTGCATTGTAGTATGTGTGTGTGTGTGTGTGTAATGGGGGTGCATTGTAGTGTGTGTGTGTGTGTGTGTGTGTGTGTGTGTAATGGGGGTGCATTGTAGTGTGTGTGTGTGTGTGTGTGTGTGTATGTGTAATAGGGGAGCATTGTAGTGTGTGTGTGTGTAATGGGGGTGCATTGTAGTGTATGTGTGTAATTGAGGTGCATTGTAGTGTGTGTGTGTATGTGTAATAGGGGAGCATTGTAGTGGGTGTGTGTGTGTGTGTTACTGATACATGTAGAGTAATTTTTGCCATTTATTCTTTACCCTTGTCATTAGGCTATGCTTACACGAGTGCAATACGAGAAAATCCTGTATTGCATTCGGACCAATGTTAGCCCATGAGGTGGAGCAGTTGGTCAGCTTTTTTGTTACCCAGATTCTGTATAAGCGAAAAGTTGCAATATGCTGCGATTTGTTGCCAAAATCGTGTGAGCCTCACCAATACAAGTCAATGGGTGCAAGAAAAAAACGGATGCCACAGGGACCGTCCTAGTAGCATCCGTTTTTATGGATACAATTCTATCATGTAGCAGAGATCACTGTAAATGGTCCTGTACATGACTGTAAATGACTAATCTGCATGCAAATCCTTATGCCATCAAAGTCAATGAGAATCCTGAAGTTTTCTGCACATTTTGCTTTTTTTCCCTTTGCAGATTTGGTGCAGAAATAAATCTGGAGCATGTAAATTCTTTCAGTGTTTTTGCAGTGTTTTTTCATCCCAGAATGCCTTGAAAACGTATCAAAAAATTTTTTTCTGGCAGGAGATGCAGATTTGGTGCAGAAATTTAGCCTTAGGGTATGTGCCCACGATAAGGACTCGCTGCATTCAGAACGCAGCGAGTCCTGACCTACGGGGCCGCGGGTCTCCTCCACAGGAGACCGCAGCTGCTTGTACTTACGATCAGGGGCCCGTGCATTGCAATCTCCTCGTGGGTTCTCCCTACAGAGGACGCATGCATTTACGCAGCAAGCAATTGACATGCTGCGGTCTGGAAAGACGCACCGCAGGTCAGTGTCTGCTGCGGAAAAAACAAGCATAGTGGGCATGGGATTTTTAGAAATCCCGTCCACTATGCTTGTACTGTACAACGCAGCGGTTTGGATGCAGCTGACGAAGGCTGTGACCAAAACACTGCAAACACTGATCGTGGGCACACACGCTTAAGGCTGCTTTACACACAGCGACATCGCTAGCAATGTCGCTATCAAAAGCACCCGCCCCCGTCGTTTGTGCATCACAGGCAAATCGTTGCCCTTGGCGAACAATATGGCTAGGACGCGTAAAACGGACTTACCTTCCTAGCGACGTTGCTGTGGGCGGCGAACAAGCCCTTTTTTAAGGGGGAGGTTCGTGCGCCGTCACAGCGACATCACACAGCGGGCCACCAATAGAAGTGGAGGGGCGGAGACCAGCCACATTAACGACACGCCCACCTCGTTGCCGGAGGACACAGGAACGCTGTTGTTCGACGTTCCCGGGGTGTCATGTGATGCCCTGGACTAGCCAGGTAGTCACAGGTAGGCCCTTGCACAAACAACCGTCCCCTAAAAAGGTGTCACCAGCCAACCTTAAAACCCTAGTCACCTCCCTCTGGGTTTGATGTTCACACCAGGGGGGCATGCCCAGGTGGCTGGACACGCCCACCGAGGAGTTCACAGGCCCTGAGGCAGGAAAACCAGTAGTTAGTTAGATTAGCTTTGGGAATGAAGTGGAGAGGAGTGAAGGTCAAGTGCAGAGGCAGACCTATGCCCAGGTCTGCCGTGGTCTAACACCAGGTGTTTGGGTCGGAGCCCAGTGACCTCTGGCTAGGAGGCAGACGATGGCCTCAGCCTCCAGGAGCTGGGAAGACGGCTCGGTGGAACCGTAAGGGACCGAGGCAGGGTAGTGGCCCGCCGGTACCGAACCGGGGAACCGACTGGAAACCGGAGAACAAAGGTTGGTACTCAGACCCTGACATGCGGTCCTGAAACTACCAGACCCCGTTAATTAACTGATTGAGGTCTGGACTTTAGGTCCTTTCCCACCCAAGTCCCGACTGAAGACAACAGCCTACCGAGGGGGATAGAAAGCCACCACACAGGCAGAGAGATCCCACGGGCCAGCGTCTGCAGGCAAACGGGCTCTCCCGACATACACAATGCCGGGGAGCTGAAGTACAGGTAGCCCACAGTACAAGGTGCAGGAGAAAGGCGGAGACAACCAACTCGAGTGGGGGACAAGACGCAGACGGCTGCGGGCACCGACCACCATCATCTTGGTTTACAAGAGACTCTTGTGCATCTGTCATAGTGAGTACAACTGTGCCGCGCACCACCAAGCACCGACACACCACACCAACCGGGTCCCGGGGCCATCACCCCTACCCATGCAGGGGTTAACACCTTTGCTGCGCAACATTTTCCCCGGAGTGCCTAGTAAACAGCAGCGTGGGTGTCCACATTCACCACGACTCGTGGGTGGCGTCACAAACTTATCCAAAACCACGGCCCCGGCCGTAACCCTAACCCCTTCAAAGCGCCAGCCCCTTTCAGAGCGATGTGACCCCTGGTCCGGAGGCGCTCGAGCCACCCACCGATGAGCCCGGATCCGAGTGGCTCGGCTGCAGCCGAGCGCGGGGCGTTACAGTCACACGTAGTGATGTGTACTTCCTCAGGAACGACGAACAACCTGCGTCCAGTACGAGTAACGATATTTTGAAAATGAACGACGTGTCAACGATCAACGATTAGGTGAGTATTTTTGATCGTTACCGGTCGCACGGTCACACGCAACCACGTCGCTAACGAGGCCGGATGTGCGTCACGAATTCCGTGACCCCAATGACATCTCAGCGATGTCGCTGCGTGTAACGGGGCCTTTAGGCTCTGTTCACACAGGGCTTTTTTGGTAAGTTTTTTTCCTGACCAAAACCTGATCTTGTGGCAGGAAATCTTTGAGTCATCTGCGTTTTGGTGCTTTTTTTTCTAAAAAATGGGTTTTATCAATCAAAAAACGTTTCAAAAACGCAGCAAAGAATTGACATGCTCATTCTTTGAAATCTGCAGAAAAAACCCGAGAGAGAGAAACTGCAACTCACTGGATCCTGACACTACCGCACGCAAACGCATGTTGCTGCAAGTCCATTGACATTGCATTGAGCAGACAACGGATCCGGTAAGATGCGTTTTGCGTTTTTTTGAGAAAAAAAACGGCAAGAAACCGCTGATGTGAAACCAGTCTCATCCCTTTCTGGACTGGCCTCTACTCTGATGTCCATACCAGCCCCTAATCACACTCATGGTGATTGGTCCAGCTGCACAATGTGCAGTCATTTAAACTAGAGGCGCCTGCTGTGTGTGTGTCTCTCTCAGTAAGTGGTGGACGCTGTAGTTCAGCTCTTTGCCCTGGTCCTGGGGGGTAATCCGGTAATATAATCCATACTCTATATTGTGCTTATATTATGCTTCTAACTGGCACTTATTTTTTTCCTTCTTTTTTCTTTTGCCTGTATTTCTGCTTCATTTTGTAATGAGATTTCCTTTACATGTTTTATATTATACCTACTTTCTTATGCCATGTATTGTACTAGTGGTTTGTAATCATTGCACTGTTATACATAGACTTATTTGGGTTTTCATTGCCAATGTTTAACACCCTAGTGACCGCCAATATGCCTATTTAGGCTAGTTTCACACTTGCGTTGGACGGGATCCGTAGCATTGCGTTGTGTGACGCATGCAACGGATGTGTTGCATATAGTGGCACAACGCATTCTACAGATCGTACAAAATAACGCAATCCGTTGTAGGTTTTTTTTCCTTGTCTTTACACATCTGAGCATGCACAGTTGTGTAAAGACAGCTGCGTTAACGGAATCCGTCAAATGATGCATTCTAACGGAATCCGCCACCATAGGCGTCCATTATAAAAACAACGGATGCCTAACTGATTCCTGCAGGTTGCGTTTTTTTGACACTCCGCCAAGCGCAGAAAAAACGTTACATGCTGCGTTCCGCCCGACGCAGCGTCAAAATAACGACGCTGCGTCGTCCAGCGGATGCAACGCAGACACTTGCGTTACAGTGCGTCGTCCATACAAGTCTATGGAGAATAGCGCAGTGCGTTAACGGACTGCGCTATTCTCCATAGTGACGGAATGCGCTGAACGCAAGTGTGAAACTAGTCTTAACGGTGGTTGTTCAGTGAAGTGCCTGTGGGATTAAAATGCTTAATATACCCCTGAAAAAAAATCCTTAAGAATTTTCAAACTGGGGGTCACTTGTAGGGGGTTTCTTCTGTTTAGGCACCTTAGGTGCCCTGCAAATACAACATGGTGCCCACAATCTATTTCAGCCACGTTTTTGGACCAAAAATCAAATCTCGCTCCTTTCCTTCAAAGTCCGTCCGTTTGTCAAAACAAAGGATTTTGAGCACTTATGGGGTATAGGCTCTCTCATAAGAAACTGGGTAAGAAATTTTGGAGTCATCTTGTGCTATTTCTTGTTTACATGCAAATTGGGGCTAAAGCAACATTTTTAGGTAAAATGTAATTTTTATTTATATTTATTTTTTTTTTTTTTTTTTTTACCCATTTCACTGCATTTATTTCTGTAAAGCACCTGAAGGGTTAATAACTTCTTGAATGTGATTATGAGGTGTACAGTTTTTAAAATAGTGTCACTTTTGGATATTTTCTGCCACCTCGCCCTGTCAAAGTCACTTCAAATGTGAGGTCCCTAAAGCAGAAGAGAATTTATTTATTTTTTTTTTTTTGTTCTTTTTTAAAATGAGAAATTGCTGATTAAACTTTGAACCATTCAAACTTCCTAACAGAAAAATGATATTTAAAAAATGTGTGCTGATATCTCCACAATAGAGGTGAAATTTAAAAAAAAAAATAAAAATAAATATTCCCATCCAAAGCTACTATTACATGTCACAATTTGAACCTTGGCCTTGGTGAATATTACTACTGCTTCATTATTTACTATTACACAATTCTGATTGTTATTTCAAAGGGAATTTGTCTCCAACCACATTTTTCAACAATTGAAAAAATGAGAAAAATGAAGGTTTTCATTTTTTATTTTACATGGTATAAAATATTTTACAAAGTTCTGTTATTGTCAACTGTTAAACACTAGGGGGAGCAGCTGATGATATTTGCCATGAAATCCTTGCTTGCTGCTATTACTACAGCAGTAAATGTGGGCAGGATCTGCTTGTATGTGTTTGATGTCACCTCTCCCCTCCTATTCTGGGTGTTAGTAAAAGTATAAGACTATGTGCGCACGCTGCGGATTTACCACGGATTATGTGTCTAACATTTGTGCAGTCATTCCCCAGCAAAACCTAAAAAAAAAAAAAAATTGTGTTGTTGTTTTTGTTGTTTTTTTTTATTTTTCTCCTGCGGCATTAATGTGATGTCACTTATTTTCCACAGGTACCTGCAGTTTTAGCCATAGATAATGGTAAAAATCTGCAGGGACCAACCTGTGGAAAAACCGCATGCGGATTTCGTTGCGGTTTTAGGCCCTGTGCGCACTAGAAAATGGAGTTTTTTTCTTAAGAAAATTCTGCAGGCACTGAAAGATTTCCGCACCCACAGAAAAAAAACGCACCGAAATCCGCATGCGTTTTGGTGCGGTTTTTCAGCAGGTTGGTACATGTGTTTTAATGCGTTCAATGCAATAAAGCACATTGTGTGGTTTGTTGTTTTTTTTTTTTTTAAAGAAAAAAAAAAAAAAATTCCTTCTGAGATAGATGGATAGATAATCAATAGAGTCCCTGTGAGCACACTGCAGTTCTCCCAAACGGTAATGTGCTCACATTACCGACTGAGAAATGACCTGTAGTTACCTCTCTGCACTCTTGTTACGAGGCTGCATTCAGTACAGTGTGTCAGTCGCGGCTGAATGCAAGCGTCGTGGGACCTGCGTGGATTACGCCGGAGCTGTGTGTTGGGAGGGGTGAAAGAGGGGGGCTTTTTTTTTTTTTGTGTTATTTAAAATAATGGATTTTTCGTGTGTGTGTGTGTGTGTGTTCACTTTACTTACGGGTTAATCATGAAAGCTGTCTCATAGACGCTGCCTTAATTAAGCTATGACTTAGTGGCAGCGATCCGCTGACCATTAACTCATTATTACTTGGATTGCCACTGCATCACGGCAATCTGGAAGAGTCGGGGACTGTCGCATACCGTATTTTTTGGACCATAAGACACACTTCTCTCCCCCCCCCCCCCCCCCCCCCACCCCCCCAAATGTGGGGGGGGGTGCGTCTTATGGTCTGATGGTGGCTGCGGGGAATGTGGGTGCTGCGGTGGAGTGGGTCATTGGGGGGCACGAGCAGGCTGTAGCAGCCTGCCGTGACCACGTGGACCCGCTCATTTAATATGCACGCCCATGCCCCACCCATCATCCCTCAGCGCTAAAGCCAGTGCTGACAGGTCGGCAGGATGATGGGCGGGGGATAAACAGCCGGCCCGCATGATCACCCCTGGCAACTACGGCCTGGAGTGAGGATGTGCGGCTGTATTCACTGCTCCCCGCGCATCATCATCATCAGCGCGGGGTCCAGTGACTCAGTGTACAGTACTCACCGTTCCCCCTGCAGCATCGCTCGTCCTCCCGTCTGTCAGCGGCAGCGCCGCTGAGTGGAGCCGTCGCGATCATCTCCTGTGTCTGTGCCGGCGGGTGGGTGGAGACTAGCGGCGCGCACAGCGATGACGTCATCGCTGTGCGCACGTGTCCGGCACAGACAGGAGATGATCGTAATGCAGCAGGGTAACGGGGACGGCTCCACTCGGCGGCGCTGCCGCTGACAGACGGGAGGACGAGCGATGCTGCAGGGAGTGAGGTAAGGTGAGGTGAGTATGAACGTTTGGGTTTGTTTTTTTTTTTTTTTTTTATGTGCCACAGGATGCGGTCATACACCAGGATGGGGTCTTATGGCAGGATGGGGGTATATTAGGAGCAGGATGGGGGTATATAGCAGGATGGGGCCATATGCCACGGTGGGTTATATAGCCGGATCCGGCCATATGCCAGTATATAGCAGGATGCGGCCATATGGCAGGATGACGGTATATAGCAGGATGAGGGACATATACTGTATATATGTGACGCCCTGGGCAAGCCAGGGGTCACAGGTCACAACACCACCACCACACACCCCACATTCCCTGCAGGAACACCAAGGTCAAAACACAAATCCTTGTTGCCCTCCTCCAGGGGCTGATGTCCACACCAGGGGGTGGGCCAGGTGGTTGGCTCTGCCCACCGAGGAGTTCACAGTCCTGGAGGCGGGAAAACCAGGCAGATGAGTTTGAGAGTTCAAAGTGAGAGGAAGGAGAAGGAGGACAGTGAGAGTAGTGACAGAGAAAGTGATAGTTGAAAAGCCTGAAGTTGGTCTGGGTGTGTGCCCCGGACTGAGACAGCAAGGTTGGCAGACGGCGGTGACCATTTGCAGGAGAGGCTGATCGGAGGTTGCCGAAAGGACCGTGGACGGGTGGTGGCCCGGCGGTACCGGAGCGGTATACGAAGAGAAGCCAGCACCATTGGCAGGGGCCTTTCGGATCCCGGCAAGGCTAGGAGTCGCCGTGAATTTGCCAAATCCGTCAGTGAAGGGGACCTCCTGGGTCTCCAAACAACTAAGTCCCGATTTGAAGGCAACCGTCCAACCATATTGGGGAGACACCGCCACCGCCAAGGCACCAGTTTCCCAGGGCCAGCGCCTGCGGGCAAAAGAGAGGGGCTCCTCCGGCCCATATTCAAGCCGGGGAGCGGGTTACCGGTGGGAACTCATCGCTACCAACAACCGTATTTAGGTGCAGGGAAGAAACAGTCACTGCTAACTTGCAGGGAACATCCGCACCGCAGCCATCCGAGGGACCCGTCCAACCAGCCGCTTGTTTACCGTGAACTGTGTCATCATCTTTGGGCTGAGTGAGTACCTCCGGAAGCCAGAGACACGGAAGGAGAGAGAGAGTGAGTACCAGGACATCATGGACTTGTAGAAGCTGGCAGACTGGGGGGGACCGGACCTGGAGTAGCTGCAGACGGTCAGGTGAGACTGAGGAGGACACGGCTGCCGAGGGGAAGCTTGCTGAACCGTCCCCTTGGTGGCTGGCGCAGACAGGTTGCAGATCCCTAGGATGGACCATACTTCATGTTGCTTCATCAATTCTGCAGGGCCGCGGATCAACTAGGTAGTCCCCGGGCTAACCCAATTTGAATGGGACACAAGGTGGAACTGAGTCCCCAAGTCGCTTCATGTCAAGGGGACGCACATCACACTACGAGCGCAGAGAAGAAAGGTCTTACATGGTCACGGACAATGGCGGTTGCTTCTTGCTTATCCAGGATCGGCTGGGGCCCAGCACGGCAGGTGATCAGTACCCCGAGGGCAGCCTCCTAAAGAACTGTGAGTAAAAGTCATGGACCCGCAGCCGCTGCCTTGGCTTGTTGTTGCCCTGCACTTCGGCGCCAACAGCCAACTCCCCCCCCCCCCCCGGTCGCCACCGTCCTCCCCGGGGTTCACTCCACGTGTGGGGAGCAGGACCATCTGGGCTGCGCTAACATCTTGCGGCGGCTAATCCCTGGCCGTGCACCACGTGTGGCGCTACAAAGCATCCCCCATCCTCATCCAACAACGCTCCTAGGAGAGAAGTCGCAATAGGGGTTGGCGGCCGAGACCCCCAGTCACCACTGTGACGCCCTGGACTAGCCAGGTAGTCAGAGCCCCACACAACACCAGTCCCCTAACAAGGTGACAGCTGCCAACCATTAAAACCCTAGTCACCTCCCTCAGAGCTTGATGGACACACCAAGGGGCGTGCCCAGGCGGTTGTACACGCCCACCGAGGAGTTCAGAGAGCCTGAGGCAGGAGAAAATACACAAAGTAGAAAGTTCAGTTGTAGAGTTCAAGGAGAGTGGAGGCCAGGCCTGTGACAGGGCCTGAGGCAAACTGACAGGTGCCAGTGTAGAAGCCTTGGTACCTCTGGATAGGAGGCATACGAAGGCCTCTGTCTGCTGGAGCCAGGAAGACGGCTCAGTGGAACCGAGGTGGACCGGGACAGGGTAGTGGCCCACTGGTACCGATCCGGGGAACCGACCTGGAAACCGGAGCACAAAGGGGGGTACTCAGACCCTGAAGCTATGTCCAGAAGCTACTGGGGGCTAGCTAATTAACTGATTGGATGGGAAAGGACCTATAGTCCTAGCCTCAAAGTCCCGACTGAAGACAACAGCCCAACGAGGGGGATAGAAAGCCACCGCCACGGCAGAGAGATCCCACAGGCCAGCGTCTGCGGGCAAAGGGCTCCTCCGACAACCACAAGCCGGGAAGTGGACTCCTGACGTTGCAGGTGCAGGTAGTCCACCATCACAAAACAGGTGCGGGAGAAAGTGACCACGAACCGGGTGGGGGACCAGACTGCAGCCGGCTGCGGGCACCGACCACCATCACCTTGGTTTACCAGAGACTTGTGTGTTTTACTAATCGTGAGTACATCAGTGCCCCCCGGCCTCCCATCTCCCTGCACCAGCTCAAGCCCACCGGGTCCCGGGGCCACCATCCCTGCCCACGGAGGGGTTAACAACTTGCTGCGCAACATCTCCCCCGGGTGCCCCGTAACCGCAGCGGTGGTGTCCACCTTCACCACATCCCATGGGTGGCGTCACGAACGTGACACAGCTCCGGCTGTACACCACCTATGTCCCCAAACCCCCCCCCCCCCTTTTATCGGCGTGACCGCAAGACCCCCGGGTCCAGAGACACTGGGGCGGCACACCACCGGCACCGGTGATGCTCTCCAGGGACCCTTCACCCTCCTTCCAACCCCCTCTACACCGGACAACCTTGCACCCACCTGTTTGTCTTTTCATGTAGCCGACGGGGCCACGGAGCCAGGTCAGGCCAGTCACAACAGCAACCCCAAATACCACTGGCCTGGTGACGATTAAACCACTTGGGGCGCTACACTTGGACTGTACAGTGCAGCATTTTGGATGCAGCGAAACACGCTGCAAACACTTATTATGGGAGTAAAGCTATGTTCACACTCCAACCCCCCCCCCCCCCCCTGCATTTTTCAGGTGCATGCATTGCCTTCCCCCAGCAAAGTCTATGAAATTTCATTGTTACTGTGCGCACAAGTTTCTTTTGGCTGCATGTTTGTGGTGACCACAGAGATGCAGCATGTCAATTCTTTTTGCCTTTTGTCACTGCGTTTCGGAGGACTGGCAGAACAATCCCCCACTGACTGGGTCGGAGGTGGGGATTGATCGCTGGTATCTCGCCAGGTGCCGCTCCCCGTATAAAGTCTATGGGGACCAGGATCCGGCGCAAAGGGGTAGGAGCAAGCACTTCATACTTACTGGGGCAACTGTCACACTGCTCCCGCAGACGCTCCATTCTTCTTCCAGTTAGACGAGCTCCCAGGGTAAGTGACAGCGTGTCTGAGGCTTCCAATCACAGACAGAGGTGCAGTGAAGTCACTCAGGTTAGTTGTGGCCACATCTATAGTCCTCCACCTATGACCGCAAATCACCGGAGTGATGTCACCGCTGATCGCATGGCTCACTTCAGTTTCTGCCTGGAGCTTACAGTGGGCAGTCATGTTCTATTCCGCTCGCTGTGAGCTTCAGATGTAGCAGTGGTGGAAGCGTCATGGGACCTCGTGTGGATTACGTCGGACTCGCATGGGTGTTTTCGGGGTTAATATGAGTGAAAGAGGGTGCGGGGGTTTTTTGTTTTTTTTTTTTTTGTTTATTTTCCATTGCATCTAATGGTTACGCCACTTCTAGGGCAGCTGCAGGTTGCTATTGTTAGGCTGCAAAAGGCCCAAATAACTAAGGACCTTCTCACTTTAATAATATCAGACCCCAGATGTGTGCTGTACCTTGGCTGGTTTTAGAAAAATGGGAGAGGGTGAACCCTACGTTTGATTTATTAAAAAAAAAAAATGTAAAAAAGGTTTTGTTTTTTTTTTTTTTTTTTTTTTCCCCTTCTATTTTTCATAACCAGCCAAGGGACAGCAGTCAGCCAGTAAAAACGTATCAAAACACATGCATGTGTGGGGGGCCAAAAAATGTGCATCTTTGTGGTCACCACAAAGATGCAGCTTGCACACCTAGCCTAATTGTATTCCTGATCTCTGTCTTTCATTAACAAGTATAAACTCAACCAATGTTTGAGTGTCAGAAAATTAGTTTTCTTTCTCTTTTCCTCTTTCAGCCATGGCGTCTGCTGATCTGAGAGACGAGCTGCTCTGCTCCATCTGTCTGAGCACTTATACAGATCCTGTAATGCTGAGATGTGGACACAACTTCTGCCGGGTCTGTATTGATCGTGCGCTGGATACACAGGACGAATCTGGAGTCTATTCCTGTCCTGACTGCAGAGAAAGGTTTCAGGAGCGGCCGCCGCTGATGAGAAACATAGCTCTACGGAACATAATGGAGAATATCCTGATTATTCCACCAACACAGATGGAAACCGGGATCTGCTGCACTTACTGTGTAGACTCTCCGGTTCCTGCTGTTAGATCCTGTCTACACTGTGAGGCTTCTCTGTGTGAGAAACATCTGAGGGCTCACAGCAAATCACCAGAACACGTCTTATCTGATCCCAGCACTTCTGTGGAGAAAAGGAAATGTCCTGTCCATAAGAAGATCCTGGAATATTACTGCACTGAGGACGCTGCTTGTATCTGTGTCTACTGTTCAGCAGGAGAACATCGGGGACACCGGGTGGAGATGCTGGATGAGGCCTCAAAAAAAAAGATGGAGAAACTGAGAAATGTTCTCCAAAAACTGACAACAAACAGACTGGAGACTGCGGAAAGAGTCCAGTGTCTGGAGGCACAGAGAAGAAAAGCTCAAGAAAAAGCAGCTGGAGAAGCCGAGAGAGTCACTGCCCTGTGCACAGACATCAGGAGACGGGTGGACGACCTGGAGAAGAAGGTCCTGAGTGAGATCTCCAGGCAGGAAAAGGAAGAGTCACTGTCACTGTCTGCTCTGATCCATCAGCTGGAAATAAAGAAGGACGAGCTGTCCAGGAAGATGAGGCACATTGAGGAGCTGTGTAACATGACTGATCCACTGACCGTCTTACAGGAACCAGACACCGGGGACTTGTGTGATCCTGAGGAGAAGGGAGGTGATGAGGACACAGGGGGACATGATAAACAGCTCCATGATGGAGATGACCTGGATGTGGCTGTGATCTCACACACATTACACACATTATGTGAGGTAATATCAGGTATAAGGAAGGGGATCTATGTGGAGGGTCCTGCAGACATATTACTGGATGTAAACACAGCTGCTAATTATCTCCTTATATCAGACGACCTGAAAACTGCGACCTGCACAGAAAGGGACCAGAATCGTCCAAAAACATCAAAGAGATTCCAGTATAATCAGGTGATGAGCAGGAGGGGATTTACCTCAGGACGACATTACTGGGATGTGGAGGGCAGTAGATCAAGGTGGTGGAGGGTGGGGATGTGTTACCCCAGTATAGACAGGAGGGGGAGGCGGTCACTGATTGGAGAGAATAACAAGTCCTGGAGTTTGTGGAGATGTTATAATCAGTATTCAGTGAGACATGACAGTGAAGAGATCGAGTTACCTGACAAGATCTCCAGTAATAGAGTCAGGATCTGTCTGGATTATGAGGCCGGGCAGTTGTCCTTTTATGAGCTGTGTGACCCCATCAGACACTTACACACCTTCACTGCCGCCTTCTCCGAGCCCCTTCATGCTGTATTATGTGTATATGGTGGTTCTATAAAAATATTAGGTTGTAAACCGTAATTAGGAGAAAACATCAATATGTAAGATATCTTGGCAGATACTGGAGACAGAACTAAGCTTGTAATTGGCAAATCATTTGGCCAATGGGATGAATAAATTGGTGGGATACAGGGGATGATCGCTACATGGCAGCTGTCACTAGGACTAGATGACATGGGTGTATGATCCGCTGTGCAGGTGTATAGTGATATACAGTATATCAGGTTGTTTCTATATACTGGAGAGGATATACTCTGGAAATAATGCTCATCTATTATCAATTCTGAAGTTTGTTTCTTTGTCTGTTTTCTTATTGGGCAATTGTTTTTTATTGTAATTTTTGTAAACAATAACCCCTATAAAATAAACAATGTAATGTGGCGCCCTGATGTGAATACACTTAAAAGCAGCTATAAAAAAAAAATTATACAACCGGCACAAAATACACAAAGTGAGCACTAATGGATGTATTGAAAGGGTTAAATGACCTTGGGCTACTGATGTCACACCCCCAATGCACAGATAGTGATGCCTCACATCAAACTCGGGTCACTTCAGCCTGGCCCAAATGGGTTCTGGGTATCAGAACTGGCATCAAAGTGGGCAGAGAGCTGATTTAAACAATTTGAATATGTAACAGGTGTTTTAATGGGTTAAATGTCTTGGGGCCCAGAACCCATTTGCGTCAGGCTGAAGTGCCCGGAGTTTGAGGTAGGGCATCTATATCTGTGTGTTGTTGGGGTGAGATGGCTTATGTCATTTTTTTTTTTCTTTGTTTTAGTTGTTTGTAAGTATAATCACATCAGGACACCTCACTGAATTGTATTTCATTTCTGCGCTTTTCAATTTTTGATGTTAAACCTGTTAAAAAAAAAAAAAAAAAAATCCTGAAATTAAATAATTCCCAAATAAGAAACCAACCTCAGCATCGTCATCTATTGTCCCTGTGTAACATTGTGGATAATTCTCTGATGTGTCTTGGTTATTATTCCCAGGTATTAAACATTATGATTTTGGCCTTTTTTTTTATATTTGTTTTTTTTTTTTTTTTTTGGTGATCACACAAATACCTTTTAATTATTTATTTATGCTCTAATTGTTTGGACCAGATAATAAATTTATTCAATCATAAATTTTAAAGACCAGCTTCTTATCTACTGTTACTGCACATCTACACTGCATGATTATCAGGATGACGTGTTCCGAAACTAGATGATCTGCTGAACTATAGGCATCACTGAGCCAGCACCATCCGTCAGTGTCGGCATCACTGAGCCAGCACCATCCGTCAGTGTCGGCATCACTGAGCCAGCACCATCCGTCAGTGTCGGCATCACTGAGCCAGCACCATCCGTCAGTGTCGGCATCACTGAGCCAGCACCATCCGTCAGTGTCGGCATCACTGAGCCAGCACCATCCGTCAGTGTCGGCATCACTGAGCCAGCACCATCCGTCAGTGTCGGCATCACTGAGCCAGCACCATCCGTCAGTGTCGGCATCACTGAGCCAGCACCATCCGTCAGTGTCGGCATCACTGAGCCAGCACCATCCGTCAGTGTCGGCATCACTGAGCCAGCACCATCCGTCAGTGTCGGCATCACTGAGCCAGCACCATCCGTCAGTGTCGGCATCACTGAGCCACCTCACAATCCGTCAGTGTCGGCATCACTGAGCCAGCACCATCCGTCAGTGTCGGCATCACTGAGCCAGCACCATCCGTCAGTGTCGGCATCACTGAGCCACCTCACAATCCGTCCATGTTAGCATCACAGAGTCACCACCATCCTTCAATGCAGGCATCATCAAGACATGGCCATTTTTCTCTATAAGCATCACGGAGCCTCCACCATTCTTCACCCTAAAGCCATGTGCGGAATTACAGCGACTTTGACCCCGGATTTGCCGCAGAAAATGTTTCTAATATTTCTGCAGTCATTCTCCAGCAAAACCTATGGGTATAAAAAAAAAAAATGCTGTGCTCACACTGCGTTTTTTGATACCTGCGGATTTATCCGCGGAATTTCTGCTGTGCAATTAATGTGCATGTCACTTCTTTTCCGCAAGTACCTGCGGATTTTTACCATTATCTATGGCAAAAACCGCAAGTACCAACCCGTAGAAAAACCACGGCAAAACTCAGCAAAAAAACGCGAGTGTTGTTTTGCCGTGGGTGCAGTATTCTGTCAGAGGGTGCGGATTTTTCTTAAGAAAAGTCCATTTTCTAGTGCGCACAAAGCCTTAGGGGCACTTTGCACACTACGATATCGCAGGTGCGATGTCGGTGGGGTAAAATCAAAAGTGACGCACATCCGGCGTCGCTGTCAACATCGTAGTGTGTAAACCATTTTTGATACGATTAACGAGCACAAAAGCATTGTAATCGTATCATCGGTGTACCGTCGGTCATTTCAATGATTTGGGAAAGACCGATGTTACGATATTGTTCCTCGTTCCTGTGGCAGCACACATCGCTGTGTGTGAAGCCGCAGGAGCGAGGAACATCTCCTACCTGCGTCCCGGCTGGCTAAGCGGAAGGAAGGAGGTGGGCGGGATGTTTACGTCCCGCTCATCTCCGCCCCTCCGCTTCTATTGGCCGCCTGCCGTGTGACGACTCTATGACGCTGCACGACCCGCCCCCTTAGGAAGGAGGCGGTTCGCCGGCCAGAGCGACGTCATAGGGAAGGTGAGTGCATGTGAAGCTGCTGTAGCGAACATTATCGCTACGGCAGCTATCACCATGATATCGCAGCTGCGACGGGGGCGGGGACTATCGCGCTCAGCATCGCAAGCGTCGGCTTGCGATGTTGTAGTGTGCAAAGTGTCCCTAAAGGTGGCAAGAGATGACGAGGGCTGTTAAGCAGGTGGATCCCGACAGTGTGCATGATGAAGACCAGTTGCTAACGGAGCAGTTTATTGAGGGGCTCCTGTCAAACGCCCATCGAACACAGTTGCGCATTATGACTCTAAAAAATCCTGACCTCGACTTTGCACAATTCAAGGATCGGGCCATCCGGGTGCTGCGAGACTCGACCCCAGGTGACGCTACACCCCTCCGGCTCCCTGCTATCACGTACACCGAGGTGATGCCCTCAACACAGACCACCGTGGGGGCAGATGCATAGACCCTAGGTAATGACCCCCTCCGCAGACCTAAGGCTCCAGGTCCAAGAACTGATTAAAGGTATGGCTGCTCTAACTAAGATCGTGCAATCATTACAGGTGGCCCCACAGCCCGCAAACGTCGAGTTGGCCTACAATCCGGATGACGTCCAAAGGCGGCGGCAGAGGAGGATCCCACCAACCCGGGAAAGAGACCACGTTCGCTATGATTCCGCTGGGTGACCGATTTGCTGCTGCTGCAATAAGGCAGGGCACTATGCATGAAACTGTCTTTTATACGGGCAGAACATTGCGCCAGGAGCCAACCCTCAGGTACCTGGAGACAGGGGCCAACCCTTCGGTGTAAGAAGAACCGGCCCATCTAATTGGCGGGACAAGTATGTGGGAGGATGTCTGGTCCTTCCAATCGTGCTGGATGGCATCCCGATGACCACCCTACTGGACACTGGATCCCAGGTAACAATGCCATATATCCTTTACAAAAGATACTGGGCTGATTCTGATATTACCCGTAGCCCAGATACAGACTTTACCATGGTCGGCAGTAATGGCCAGCCCTTGCCTCAAGTGGGGTATAAGGAAGTGACTATTAGGCTATGTGCGCACTTTCCGTTTTCACCTGCGTTTCAGGTGCGTTTACGGTCCGTTTTGATCTGCAGCGTTTTTGTGCCCAAATGCATGCGTTTTGTTTTTCCATTTATGACAATGAGAAATCATGTTTTTTTTGTCCGCACTTTGCGTTTCTAAACGCAACACCAAATTTGCATAAGTTAGGTCAAAAACCATGCGTTCACAAAAGGACCTTGTCAATTGTTTTTGCCATTTATGTTGCGTTTACAACACATTGAAGTCAATGAGAAACGTCAATAATGAACACATCAATTTTTATCCGTCTCATTTGCGTTTAAGATGCTTTTTATGTGCGTTTCGTAGTATCAAAACGCAACTATTTAAATTTAGAAATGACCTCACAAAATGTCTAACGTCACATCCGCTTTACAATAAATTGAATCATTTGCGAACATGATTGCTACACTGATCTCATGACTTAGGAAAGTCTGACTGTTGGCCCTATCTTACCGTACTGACCCAAACCAGCTATCCACCTTTTTACCGCTTCTCAACCAAAATAAGACACGGACTGCATGACGTTGGATGTAAAAGGCCACAGCAGCCTCGTTTATTATCACCAAAATAGTCAATAACATTTTATTCATAAATATACCACAAGCAAAGGAGGGAGGGTAAGTGAAGAGTCCCGTTGTACATGATTGCAACACCAGCTCCACCATGTGCCCTCAGCCGCACCACACCGGCTCGAGGACACCCAGCCGAGTGTTGCTCCACCATGTGCCCTCAGCCGCACCACACCGGCTCGAGGACACCCAGCACATTAACATGCCCTGCTGTGACCCAGCACAGCAGGGTCCCACGTTAACATGTCCCGCTGTGACCGAGCACAGCAGGGACCCACCAACTATACCATTGCACCACCAGGGGTAACCCGCTCCTGCACTGGGTTCCCCCCGCTCTTTGTGCAATCCACCGACTTCAAATACCCCCCCTCCTTTCCGCCACAGCGAGCACGTATGACACCTTGTACGTGCGAGCCCCACCACCAAAACCCGACCCGAGCCGACTCCTCGGGTCGAGCAACCAATACTGCGGGACCAATGTCAATCGAGCAAAATGACCCCCCAATAGACCTTACGATGCCAACCTGCACCAAACCACCAATACAACAAGGTCAGCCGACCCAAGACCTGCAACTAGCCGACCACATCGTCCGATCCTATTCACCGCCTGCGCGACCAGTCCCCAACGAGCCACCAGAGCCGCCGCCCCCATCTCCACGGAATAGGGGGCAAGCTTGGCCTCGTTGAGACAGCCACACTGCAGGCGCCGCTGAAATTTACACATCCACTGATAATTAAACAAAGCCAACCATTATTGGTGTACCAGTACAACAAGGGCAGCCGCCCTAAGACCAGCAACTAGCCAACCACGCTATCCGATCCTATGCACCGCCTGCGCGACCAGTCCCCAATGAGCCACCTGAGCCGCCGCCCCCGTCTCAATGGCATAGGGGGGGGCAAACTCTGGCTCGTTGAGACAGCAACATTGCAGGCGCCCCCGAAAATTACACATCAACTGATAATTAAGCAAAGCCAACCATCACTGGTGTAACAAAAGAACCTCCACTATTTCCCCAACCTCGAACAGATTCCTAAAAACCTACCCAGGAACAAACTCACTAGGCGGTCACGCCCCACTGAACAACAACACGAGCACGCCCCAGGCAGAAGAAATGGCCCAAGGCAGTCAGGCCCGATGTCACGGATCAAGCACCCCGGATGTCCCAGCGACCAAGTCTCCTCCACCCACGCGCAGTACCAAAACGCTGTAGTTCCCGTGAACCGTGTGTGATAGCACCAATCCTGAAATTTTTACCTAGCCTAATAGCCAGAACCAATCCGCCCCGAAATCACAGCAACACTGAACCAAAGACAGTCAAGCCGATCGCCGGCCTGAAAGACCTTAACTATATACCAATGTATCACGATACTCCCGCCACCAGAGGCATTCCCAACACCTGAGTCAGAATACACCCTTCTGACCACCACTTATTGCTCAATGCCCAGTAAAAAGGGGCACATGACCAGAGTTAATGGTTGGTGTCCCCGGGCACTGTGAACGCAAAATCATAACACTGCTGTTGCCACATTCTTGCCAAGACTTACTGTACTCCATGTCCAATTCCCGCTGAACTGCAGACTCAACACTACTCACAAAATGAGAGAACAGCGACTCCCACACGACCCGAAGTCCAGGAAAACTCAGACACCACGTTTCTCTGGTTTTCTTTCAAAACAGCACACCAATCAGGTGCCCAGTGGCCACTACATGTCCACCCCTCAGCATGAAAACGCTACCAGCAACATAAGACCCTATGAACCTAAAATGTTGCCTACCCTGTTATAACCCCCAGATCAGCCTAAGGCCACTTCCCCAATCTTGGAGGTCCACTACTGGGTGGAGGAGGGGCCACCACCGATGCTGCCTTGACCATATACAATATCAAGCAGTCCCCCCGTGACAAAATAGCTCCTCCGACGCCCCAAACGGGGCCCGGCCCCCCCCCCCATCAATAACCGGATGCCTGCGCCCCACTCAGCCAACAGACTTGCAGTGCGCAATGCCGAAAGTCCAGTTCCATGGCCTATCACCCGCCGCCTGTCAGCTGCTCACACGTGACTGACAACTGTGTCTCTCCCAGGCTGCGCAGTGAACAGTTATGTTCTCACAATCCCATGCAGGCCATACAAATACGTGGTAACAGTTGGCCCTCAAGGCTCTATGGTGCCACTAGGGCCACCATCATGTAAGGCCAAAACACGTACAACTGGACACCCCGCACACTCTAAATAACAGTCCCAACAAATGGAACCTGCCTTAAAATCCGCATTGGCCAGTCAGGCAACGACCATACACCAACAGCAGCGGCCCCCCGGTTCCAATTGTCAACAAAGGGCCGCGTATCCCAAACGGTCTCCCCATTCCTCAACCGCCACGCGCCTCGGCCATCCTGGAGGCCAAAAGAGGATACCCAGCTAACCAAACCTGCCGATATAAGCAAGGCCAATATAACCTCTTGGGAAGCAGGACAAGCTGCCCCCCTCCCCCAAAAACCCTGTCTGCCGTGACTGCAGAACCGCCTCCCTTTACGCTAACCTCCTGCAGGGCCCAAGACCCACTGCCAGGAACGAATACCACCCAATACCTCCAATTGCACTGACTGCAACCATACTAAATGCCGTGGAGGGAACATACCCGTCCCCCGCGTGCAAACCATTGAAAATACCCTTGTGTAGGTACTACCCCGCAGCCTCTAGTAAGCCCCCCAAGTGCTGCGCATCCAACAGCTTGATTTAGCAAGTGCCACAAGCAACATATGGCCCCAGATCGATCAACCAATACCAATAAACCAACTGGACCACTAACGCCCCCACTAAAGCACCCGTCTAATAGAATGCTGAAATCTAATATTCACCTGTAACCGTACCCAGACATCGGGCCCCCCAGATGATTCAGGGCCGTCGGACTGTCAAAACACCCACACCTGGGCCACCAAACACCCTGAACATCAATAAAACCTCTAGCACCCTTCACTGGCCCATGTACTGGAAACTAAGCACGAGACCACTCCAGTTACCGAATTGCTGACCGCCTCCTAATAGTACCACAAACGGCCACCCAAACGGCCCAACCAGCCAACCAATAAAATCACCCCCCACAATGGAGCTAATACAAAGTGGCCAGCCCACAGGCTGCACATGCGCACCCGACAGATTGCCATGAAACTGTAATCTCCAGCTACGGAAAGAATGCCCTCAATCTCCAACAAAGGAACTACCGTACCACCTTGAAAACACTAACAACGTCCCTCTTAAGAAAAGCAGCCCGGACCCTAAATCCAGGTAAACGGCCTCATCCAATGCTCAAAAGGAGGTACCCTCTCACTGCCGTAAAGGAAGGATACCACAAACCTGCTGTCCAAACCAGCTCGACCTCGTCTGACCTCAACAACCACGCCGTACCTGCCAAGCGGACCTAAAACTCCCCAGGAAACACCCATTACTCATGTAGCCCCCTTTATGGAAGCTCCTGCCGTGGACATAGGTATAACATTCTCACCCTCATGAAACGACAGCAACAATCACGCTTAAGCTGACCCAATACACCCACAAAACGGATCGTCATGCCACTGAACTACCATCGAAAAACCTTAACCAATCCGAGGAAGCCGTGGAAACCCCCAGGACCACCAAAACAAAACACAAAACTCGGGGTTCACGGCTATCCTCCGCCTCTCCGCCAATGTCCCTCACCTCGCCTCAGGCTCTGCACCACCGCCGACGTCTACCTGATCGACTCACGAAGCACCGTTACCACCACCACCAAGCAGACATAGTCCTCTCAAGAGCCTGAGCAACACGAAGCTGACCAAAACAACTCGTCCCCTTTATAAACATAAACATACGCACCCGCATGAAAAACTAAACACCCATGAAACGCATATCGCGCAAAACAATAGTACCTGCAATCCTGTCTGGACTCCCTGCCAGCCACCCAAAATGCCGCTACAGGGCCACCACCCTCCTGTCCAACCAGACGCCGGTCCCATACCCCCTGACAAAACACCACCACCTTAACCCACCCAAAAGCCATACATAATAACAACCCTACCAACCCCTATAACCAAAGCATTATATGAGGTGTAAGTGAAACCTTTATCTTACTAGGCTGACTCCGCGGTGTCCCACGGAACAGCCGCCACGTGTCCTCCGCGACGAGCACTGCCATCTTCTATGTAGAACGACCCAGGCTGCAGTCCTCCTGGGCCATAGAGTAGTCACCCCAGGCCCACCGGTCAGCCTGGGACGCTGCCCGCGATGATCACTGACTCGTAGCCACCACTGGGGGGGAGGGGGGGGTTTGCACTCCAGTCGCACCGCCGCACACAGGAATCAGCACATGGCGCCGAAGGCAGGTGAACGCAGTGCCAGACCCCGTGACCGCGCCGCGGGTCACGCGGCCGCACCACCTATGTCGTCACGCCAACCCCACGCGCCGCTATCCAACCGAGGCAGGGATGATTCACGTCGCCTGGCCCTGCGCCTGCGCAGGCCGCACTGTCTGGCAGATGTAGCCGCTCACCTGACCGCACCGCTGGGACAGGTGACCGTGACGCCGGGGGCGCGTAATAGCAATGCTGGACCCCATAACCGCGCCTCAGGCCACAGGGCCGCACCGCCCACGTTGTTACGCTGACCCCCGCGCCGCACTGGATGAAGGAGAAGGGGCGTAGATGTCACTCACCCCCCACCGTAGTGCCGGTCGACTGCTGCGATGCCATCCGTTGCCCAGGCCCTGCATGGATACGCAGGCCGCTCCTCCCGGTTACTGCAGGACGATCACGTGCTCCTGACGCCGGCCATGCGCCCGCGCCCCGGGTCACATGGCCGCGCCGCCCTCACCCTTATCCGAGACTGTCCGCCACTACCCGGGATCCCATTCAGGCCCTGCACTGTTGTGCAGGCCGCGCTTCCGGTTTCGGCGCCCGGTCACATGACCGCACCATAGGGCCATGTGACCGTGACGTCAGGACGCCGGGGCCATGTGACCGCGACGCCGGACCACGTGACCGCGCCCCGGGTCACGTGGTCGCGCCGCCCCTTCACAACGCTGACCCCGCGCCGCAACACCACAGAATAGGAGGCCGATGACGTCACTCACCGCCCCGCCACCGCTGCGATCCTCTTTCCTTCCACCGACGTCCTAGGATGCCGCTGCCAGCGCCGGAGTGGTCCTGGGGCCCATCCGGATCCAGCTCCTGGGAGGGCCTTGTCCCCCTCCCGGAGGCACCAAGAGCTCGGCCACCTCCATCCGATCGACCACTGTCCACCACTGCTGCAGCACCCGGAGCCAGCGCTCCCACGTCTCTCCGCCACAGTCGACATCCTTCGGGACAGGGACCTCCTCTTCGGACCGTCCTGGACACCTCGACAATTCCGGACGTCTTCCAGGTAGTGAATGACCTCCCACCACATATCTTGCCCTATATATACTCACTTACCACTGACAACACGCTGACCAATTACATGGCCCCACTGTCCTTATAACTCCACCTCCCACTTTTCCCGCACAAAAATGCCCTACACCTTAACCCCTTGCTAACCCTCCGGCCTAGCATCCCTCCTCAGTCATGTTGCCCTCCCTTGAGCCCCTTCAGGGCAGGCGTCCGGGCTTTTCTTTCATTGTGGTCTTAAGCAAACAAGATCCAAATAAAGAACATGGCTTGGTACAAGCGATTTGAAATTAGATGTCTCCAAACTTATTAGTCTGGTGAGTTTATTTTAATTTTTTTTAATTTAATTTTTTATTTTTTATTTTATTATTATTCTAATTTTGTTATATATTAATTTTATAATTTTAAAATAAAAATTAAGCTTTTAAAAATTAAAATGACATATTTAACAACACAGGTAGAATCGATGCCCTGCTTATGGGATCCCACCTCGCCCGAGTACATGATTAACAACAAACGCGCAGAATGCTGGTTATTAATCTGTAAAGAATTATACCCGCAATGGCATGAGGCCGATCAAATACTGCAGACTAAGATTGGTATGTTTTGTTTTCCTAAATTTTTAACATGATTGTCATTTTACGTTTGTATTATAAATTTCATTAAACATAATGTGACGGGGTGTACAGCAGAGCAAAGGATGGACGAGGCCGAGGGATGATCCAACAGGTTTACTATTAGGAATACAGGAACAGCACACTATTAGTCCACGTAAAACAGATTCGGAGGCCCTTCCCGACAATCCTCGGACCGGACAACAAAGCAATCGTCCTTACAGTAGTCAAAAGAGTTCCACACAATCCCACGGGCCGCCACACAGGCCTAGCTCCGTCCGTGTCCACAGCCACCCAGGCTGGGGCTCCCTCTCTTTCCCAAGTCTCAGCTCACTCTGAAGTTACAAAAAGGGAAATGCATTGTCTGTGCTCCTTGACCAGCCCACCATGTTTGTTCAGGGGGTAGGGGTCACACATCCTATCATCAATGGTTTGGTCCATCACAGGGCTCCAATATGTCTGCCAGCCACAGTAGATGAAGGGATCCCCTGCTGTGCAGCACAATGACTATTCCTTCACTGGCCAATGCAATTACAGACTAGATACACAACTCTGGATAGAAGACAACAGGCTATTTACATAATCACATTAGATGCCAAGACTACAATTGTATGAGAAACACACATTGAGACCAGTAGCTCCCCCAAGAAAATACATGAATTACAACTAATACAACCAGGGAAATATACATATCATGACATAGTATCACAGCATATACAGTGAGAGGGTAAATTACATCTTCACACATAATTTGTACAAAATTATAATAATTTTAATCTTATGTTCCCTGCCCCAAAAAAAAAAAAAAAGAAAGAAAATGATGTAAGGAAGCGTTGGCGTTCTGTCCGTGACAGATTTAATAAAATCAGATTTGAACCTGATAAAAGTGGATCTTCTCCATTGAAACCAAATTTTATTTATTACAATGAATTGAAATTCTTATGTTCCGGCCGAGTTTTAAGACCGAAAGTAGCATGTTTATCTATCCAATATTTTGATTATATAAAACAAATGTACTAAACATATATTTATTTATTTTTTTTTTTTTTCCAAAACGTTTTTTATTGATTTTTCAAATTTGTAAAAACATGACAAGTATCATTGCAAAAGAAGAACATTCGTCTGACAAAATGTGACATAGAGGTGGGTGATACCCCAATTTGGAGTTCCATGTTGCTGTTCGATTTAAGATAGTATACAGTAACATTAAACCAAAACAGAGGTAATGAAATATAATATAACATATGCAATACAATTCGTTAAATCTCTGTGTCGTCCCTGAATGATTTCAATTTTGCTAGCGTGTCTTGGTATTCCCAACCGTCTCGTCTCCCCCTCCCGCCAGAGCCCCCTCCTAGGTGATTCTCAGTTTACCCAGGCTGTACTGGATATCGCTCAGGATATACCACTCCGAGTGAACAAAAGGTGCCATCAGGTTAATTATTTCTCCCTGTGTGAATTGGCTTTCAATAAAATGTCTCTATCTCACAAAAAACTTGGCTGTCAACCCATCTTTATCCCTCTCCGCTTCTAGTTTTTCCCACTTCAGAAGGTTGTGTAGTTCGCCCACAACCTCCTTTATGGATGGGCCCTCCCTTTGAATCCAGTGTTTTAAGATGCAACGCTTAGCTATCATGGCTATGTCATGCGTTATTGCGTATTTCCTCTTTTCCTGCGCGCTCGGTCCTCCTCCTACTCCTCCCTCAAAGGAGTGGAAAATCCACACCATTAAGTCTAGTTTGCTGAAAATTCCCCATGTTGACTGGGCAAATAGTCTGACTTGGTTCCAGAACCTAGCGATTGTCTCACATTCCCATAGCCCATGCAGCATATCCGTTTTTTCTTTTTGACACTTAGGACACCACCTATCCCTACCTGGTATGTTGAAACCTATAATGGCCCTATGTAGAATTCTGAATTGAGTGTCTCTCCATCTCTCATTGGTAATATGTTTCCGCACTTGTACCCATCCTCTCAGTATATCATCCACCACTTCTTCCCTTCCCAATTGTTTCCCCCACGCTTTTAAAGTCCGACTATCCTCCCGTGAGATAAGCACCCCCCTTAGCGATCGATAAATTTTAGAGACATTTATACTTGTTACATCACATTCCAGTAACTCATCAATCGAACTTCTGTTCAGCTCTCTTCCAACCACACCCAGGTCTCCTATTATTCCATGTTTCAATTGTTCATACTGGATGACATGTGAGCTATTAAGGTTGTACTTATCCAACACTTCCCGACCTGTCATCCACCTCCTGTCCTCCACATTCATAACATCTATCATTCTCCTGACTCCCCTCTCTTTCCATCTAGTAAATAGCTTGTTTTCTCGTCCCAGGGGAAAATTTGGGAATGCCCAGGGGTTCAAGTACTTGGACACTTTCCATGAGAGCCCCAGTTTTTTCCTTACCGACTTCCATGTTAGCATGGTGTCTCGGAATATAATTGAGTTCCTTATGTGCCCTTCAACCCTGGATAGTGGGGAGTGCAGAATGGACGTCAGATCCCACGGTGACGCATATTTAGTTTCCATCGCATGATCTGAGTGCCTACTCGTTCCTCTCACCCAATCAATTACATGCCTCATGATACATACAAGATTATACCCTTGGACATCTGGAAAGTTTAGACCTCCCTCCTCTGCTGACTTCATCAGCGTACGCAGCTTTATTCTGGGTTTCCTTCCCCTCCACAGAAATTCTGTATACGCGGAGTTGAGCTTATTCACATCCTTTAGTTTTAGCAATAGCGGGATTGTCTGGAAGGGATACAGCAGCCTAGGAAAGTTCATCATTTTTATCAGGTGACATCTTGCCAGTAATGGAAGTGGCAGACCTTTCCATCCATTTAATTGAACTATAATTTTCCTGATTAGCGGTCCATAATTCAAGTTATAGATTGTTTCCACCGATCTTCCTATATGCACTCCCAGGTATTTAATTGAAGATTGTGCTATAGGAATTCCACATAGACAGCCATCTCTTATTTGTCCCCCCATTGTCCCATGATGCCCCTTTAGGAACATGATCTCGCATTTTTTTTTGTTCAGTTTGAAACCGGAGAATGAGCCAAATTTTTCAATCAAGGCAAGAGTCTGTGGCAAATCCGCACCGGGGTCCCCCATATAAAGTATGATGTCATCAGCAAAAAGCGCTGTCTTTACTTCTGAACCCCTTATCTTGATTCCTTTAAAGCTATTTTGTCCCTGTAGTATTCTTGACAACGGCTCGATTGCCAGGTTGAATAAAAGAGGAGATAATGGGCAGCCCTGTCTTGTTCCCTTCATCAAAGGGAACACGTCTGATAGAAAGCCCGGAGTGTGTACCCTAGCTCCCGAGTTGGCATAAAGGTTTCTAATGTAAAGTCTCATCTTGCCTACAATCCCTATGGCCTCCATTACCCTGTCTAACCACCCCCAATTTACATTATCAAACGCTTTTTCTGCGTCAAGTGTAACTAGGGCAGGTCTAGCCCCTCCCTCAGTGAGACCCAGTCTAACCGCATCTACCACTAGAATTGTCTTTCGGATATTGGTAACGGCATTTCTCCCCTTAATAAACCCCACCTGGTGATTCGTAATGATCCTAGGTAAGATCTCGGCCAGTCTATTAGCCATGATCTTGGACATAATTTTTAAATCCTGATTTATGAGCGATATAGGTCTATAACTAGAGGGATCATCCAGGTCCTTGGTTCCCTTGGGGAGTAATTTAATATATGCTATGTTGGAATTTTTGGGTATTTCCGCCCCTCCCAGGAAAGCATTAAAGACTGAGGTTAGATCCGGCGAGATCAGATCCTTCAGAGCCTTATAGAATTCACTATTGAAACCGTCAGGTCCCGGTGCCTTGTTGGTGTTAAGCTCCCCAATTGTTCTCGTCACCTCCTCTACTGTGATATCTGCGTTTAAGGCACTCAAATCTTCCTCCGTCAAGCTAGGCATTTGGGCTTGTCTTAGCCACTCTGCCTCATCAGTCATGTCGTTATTCCCTGACCCATATAGTTTTCTATAGTAATCTCCCAACAGTTTATTAATGTCCTTAGGATCCGTAGTCACCTCTCCCCCCTTTGTTTTCAGTTTAGAGATCACTGTCATCTTTCTGCTGCCCCTTACCAGATTGGCCAACATCCTTCCCGCCTTGTTGCCAAACCTATGTAAGTCAACCTCCTTGTGCGACCAGAATAGTTGTTCCTTTTTTTTGGCCCATTCGTCAAATCCCTCTTTTGCCTCCAGCCATCTGCCTTTTGTCATGGGAGATCTATTTGTCACATAATTTGTATATGCTACCCGTACTGCTTCACTATGGAAATTATAATTCTCATTGGTTTTCCGTTTGATCATGGCTGCGTACCCCACCAGACGGCCCCTTAGGACCGCTTTTGCCGTTTCCCAAAATATCACTGGGGACTCTCTATGTTCCCTATTGTCCTCTGCGAATTCTCCCCACCACTCCTGTAGCACCTTATGGAAATTATCTTGCCTGAGAAGGAACGATGGGAATCTCCATATGATATCTGTACCTCTCCTGAATTTCTCTCTAATGCCCAATCTCACTGGACTATGATCAGAGATCACCATATTCTCTATCACACAATCTTGCGTTCCACTCAGTAAATCCTGCGAGATCCAGAACTGATCAATACGTGACCAGCTGTCATGAGGGTGAGAGAAGTGTGTATACTCTCTGTCATGTGGGTGAGTTAGTCTCCAGATGTCTTTCAGTCCTACGTCTTCTAATGTTACATCCCTATTGTCTAAACTCCTGCCCACATTAGCTGTCCCCTCCTCGCCCCTCCTCCTATCTTCAGCTGAGTCTGGGACGGTGTTAAAATCGCCTCCCACTATAATGTTAGCCTCCCCATCTGCTAATATGGTGGCCTTTATGTCATCATGAAATGTGATTTGTTGTGAATTTGGGCCATAGACATTATAAATACTGAGTTTACCCGCTGGACTAACGATTGTTAAGTGCTGCCACCTTCCATGGTCGTCTGCCTCATGTGCCACTACCTCATGACTGAATTGTTTATTTATTAGAATCATAGTGCCCGCTTTTCTACCTTGTGCCGCTGCCCCGTAAACGGTGCCCACCCAATGTTTCTTCATGCGGAAAAAGTCCTCCCCCCCCAAGTGGGTTTCCTGTAATAAGGCAATGTCTGTCTTTAGTCTTTTCAGATGTCTCAATATCATTGCTCGTTTGTTAGGTGATCTCAGCCCTTTAACATTCCACGTAGTTATCTGTATCATGTTTACCTGTGTATTCTGCTTTTACTACTCCCTCCCCTATGGGCCCCTGCATCAAGGAAGACGAGATGTTCGACACTAGAATCACAGTTGGTACCACAAAATCGACACTCCCTTTCCCCACCTTGCAAATATAACAAATACAACAAAAAGCATGTAACTGTAAAACATATTTTCCCTTCCGAGAAATCCACGGCGCTTCCCGCCACGTTGGTGAGCTCCCTTATTCCTAGCCAAAATATGTAGCTCCCTAATCACCCCCCAAAAAATATATGTTCTATCCCCGGACTAACTTGAATAAGCCTTTGAAAATTATGCAAAAATTAGCACAGTATGTCAAAACCTCAGCAAGATTCTCCAGTCCTACTTATCTCTGACTCCAGGTAGCCATCAGTCCGCCCAGAACAGGCCCACTTCATTTGAATTTGGATGATGTTCCTGGACAAAGGAGAAAAAGAAAAAAAAAAGACCAAGGGGAGAGAAGATGGAGAAAGAAAGAAGAAGAACAAAAAAAAAAAAAAGAGAGGGGGAGGGAAGAGGACCCAGACTTTGGGATGTTTTCCTCTCTTTTCTCCCTTCCCCATCCTCCTCTCACCTCCCCAACCCTCTCTCCGTAATGCATCCTCCTCAACGCCTCTCCCTCTTTGGGAAGAGAAAAAAAAAAAAACAGGCAAAAAAAGGAAAAACAATGAGCGAGTTCCAGTTCAGGTATCATGGTTTCTCTCCAAGGGTTGGTTCCTGTGTTCCGGGCGAGAATTATGCTGTCGACCCGGGCTTGGCCTCCTTTCCTCCCTGGTCTCGACTTGCTTTTGTCGCCCAAGACGTCCCACATCTCTTCCTGAGCTTGTGGGGGATCCTCTTCTATTATTCCCTTCTCCACTAGCTCCTTTTTCTTGCCTTTCTGACCTAGTCTTGTTGAGCTCTGCCATGAGAATGTTTTCTGCTTCTTTGTAGTCCTTGTAGTATACAAACGAGCCATTGGGGTTTCTAACTTTCAGTGTAGCAGGGTATAATAGCTGGCACTTTACTTTTTTGTTGTACAGAAATGAGCAAATTTTGGTAAATTCTTTTCTCCTTCTGGATACTTCCGCTGAATAATCCCCAAAAATTAGCAGTCTGTTGCCTTGATATTGTAGTGGACGCTTTCGTTCTCTAAAGGCCCTCAATATTTCCTCCTTATGCTTATAATCAAGGTATTTGACAATCACCTGCCTGGCTCTTATCGGGGTATTCTTGTTTGAGTTTTGGCCCTCTCCCTTATTCGCCTCCTGGTGTCTCAGTGGACCCACTCTGTGGGCTCTTTCAACTCTGAATTTCGCCTTTATGCCCAGGGCCTGCGGTAGCTCCAACTCGCATATATTATCCAACTGTCCAATCGACACAGACTCTGGCAACCCGACTATACGTAGGTTGTTTCGTCTCGATCTGTTTTCCAAATCGTCCGCTTTATCCTTCAAGTATTCATTAGATTTTGCTAGAGCTGCTATTTGCGCTTGCATAGCCAGTATTGTCTCCTCGGAGTCAGATATTCTCTGCTCTGATTCTGCCAGTCTAGATGCATGGGCATTTATCTGTTTTTGCATATTCGCTAATGATGTTTGTATGGCTGCCTCAATAGCCACTTTAACCTCTTTTGACAAGTGTGATGTCACTTCTTCAGCCAGTTTTTTATAGTCCACATTAAGCTTTTGTGTGTACTTGTCTTGGCCTGCAGGTGGTGCTGTTTTCTTAGTTCTCTTTGTCTGGACTGGGCCACCACCTCCATCCCCCAATAGCTTGCAGGCTTGTGATGTTGGTGTAGTAAGCTGCTTTTTGTTTCCTTTGGAAGGGGTACTATGAATTCTTGCATTTGACTTCCTGTGAGTCTGAGTGGGATTAATCTCCCTGTGCTGTTTGTCAGTTTCATCCTCCAACACTGCTGTGCCTCTGAGCTGCCCTGCTTTGCCTGCATCTTCTCTCCCCTCTGCCTCCATATCTCCTTCATCCTCCCATTGCGATCCACCATCATCAGTCCCCTGCATCCACCTCTCTCCTGCTGTGTCCTCCTCCTCGCTCATATCTTCCTTATCTCCTGTCTCCTTGCTCATATCTAACTTATCTCTCCCCTTCCAGCTCTGTGTTTGCTTTTCTGAGTCTCCCACCATGCGTTCAGGCTCCTCCCCCATCAGGCTCGGCGCCATTATCTTATCTTCTCCCCTGTCCATATCAAAGCTTCTCTAGGCTGACTCACTGCTCCCAGCACTTCTCAGGAGGTACCGTTCCATAGCTGTCTGCTTTAGGTAACCTCCTGTGCTGCTCTCTGTTTGGTGGCTCGTCCGGGGGGGTCTGTTTTTAGTCGGTTTCTGTGAGGGGTGGCAGGAGCTTCTCCTCTAAGCTTCCACCTCAGCCAGGACAGGAACCGGAAGTCAACATATATTTTTATAAATTTCTAATTTTGTTTTTTCATGTTAATTTATTCAAAAGAACTGACGGAAATATAGCTCCAAGGAACAAAAATAATGTCATTACAGAATCACATAATCCAGATCAAAATCCACCAACAGAAAAAAACATTGAGGCAGAATTCAATCAAATTTAGAGTCTGAGGTTGATCCAAGCAATCAAGAGCCATCTGTTTCAGGCCAAAATCAAGAACAACAACCTGTGAGGTCTCAAAAATATAAAAATAAAAAAAAATATTCAAGGTGTGAAAGAAATTAACCAAGATCATTTAACAAATCAAACTATTGAAATTTTAAAGTCTGCAATACAAGATGACGCGTTTGACAATTTTGCAATGAGTGTTGCTTGTAGATTGCGACATTTGTCAGATAAAAAAAAAAACCTCTGCATGTATGACTGCCATCTGTGGTTTATTGGCCTGTTATGAGGATGATGGTAAATTCCCATCAGGTGGCGAAATAGTTAATCTTTGTGAAAAAACTTTTGACCAAATAAATAATCCAAAAAATCCAAAACAAATCAATCCCCCTTTACAACCCCCAAAAGAAAGATTAGGTTATTATCCAGATTTCCAAGAAACGTATAATGCCCAAAGTAACCATACTTGTAATCAAAATAAAAGTAAAGATTATGCTCATTCTTATCCAGACAATTACCAAACTTCTCTAAGCTTGAGAAATAGAACAAACGAACAAGTGTCAGGTTTTTTCACAAATGAATTATTTTCCCAGCCATATGATTTGGATGCTGTTTGAAATAATATTGATAACATCGTGTTTGAATAAATGTTTTTTAATTAAAATTAAAAAATTTTATTACATTGTTAATGTGATGAAACAGAATATTGTTTGAAAAAAAAAATAAAATATTAGTTCATATATGCTAAATAAATATATCCTTTCACATATAATTCATAAATGTTTTTGCATTATTTTTTAATTTTTTTTTCCAAAACTTTTTATTGATTTTCCAATTTTTTATAAACATATCAAAATATTCAAGGTTACACAAGGAAAAACATTTGTCTGACAATATGTGACATAATAGGGTGCAATGCCCCAACTTGATATTTTAAACTGTTTATCTGATTGATAAGGTCTCTATTAAACCAAGGCAGAAGTACTAAAAATAACAGACGCGATACAAGTCAATTAGAGTCATTAAGCCCCTAAGCCAACCCCGAATGCTTCCAAATTTTCTGGCACGTCTTGCTGCTACCTTAGCGTCTCGTCTCCCCTTTCCTCCGGAACCCACACCTACGTGATTTTCAATTTACCCAGTTTGTCCTGGCTATCATTCAGAAGGTACCATTCCGATTGTATAAAAGGTGTCATCAGATTATCTATTTCTCCCTGAGTAAATTGACTTTCAATGAAATTTCTCCATTTCCCAAAGAACTTGGGTGTCAACCTGTCTTTGTCCCTTTCCGCTTCCACTTTCTCCAGCCTCAATAAATTATGTAATTCACCGATGACCTCTTTTATGGATGGTCCCTCCCTTTGTATCCAATGCTTTAAGATGGACCGTTTGGCTATCATGGCTATGTCATGTACTATTGTATATTTCTTCTTTCCCGGCATGTCCGATCCCCCTCTTACTCCTCCCTCAAAGGAATGAAAAATCCACACCATTAGCTCTAGATCTCCAGAAATTCCCCATGTTGCCTGGACAAATAATCTAACTTGATTCCAGAACCTGTGAATTTCCTTACACTCCCATAGTCCATGTAGCATATCTGTTTTTTCTCTTTGACATTTGGAACACCGCATATCTCTTCCCGGAATGTTGAAGCCCATAATAGCCCTGTGTAAAATTCTAAATTGGGTGTCTCTCCATCTCTCATTGGTAACATGTTTCCGCATCTGTACCCATCCCTTCAATATATCCCCTACAACTTCCCGCCCTTTCAATTGTTTCCCCCACGCTGTTAGAGTACGGCTATCCTCCCCAGATATAAGCATTCCCCGAAATGTTCGGTAAATTTTGGAAACATTTACACTTGCTACATCACTTTCCATAAGCTCATCAATCAAACTCTTATTCAATTCCTTTCCAAGCTCCCCCAAATCTACAAATACTCCATGTTTCAGTTGTTCATACTGAATGATATGTGAACTATTAAGGTCATACTTGTCAAGCACTTCCCGTCCTGTCAGCCACCTTCTCTCCTCCACATTCATGACATCCTTCATTCTGTCGACGCCCTTCTCTTTCCATCTAGTAAATAGCTTATTTTCCCGTCCCATGGGAAAGTTCGGAGATGCCCAGGGATTTACGTACTTACGGTAGATACTTTCCATGACAGTCCCAATTTCTTTCTTACCAGTTTCCATGTTAGCATAGTGTCTCGGAATAAGATTGAGTTCCTTATATGCCCATCCGCCCTGGACAATGGGGAGTGTAAAATGGACGCCAAATCCCACGGTGATGCATACTTGGCTTCCATGCCATAGTCTGAGTGCCTGCTCGTTCCTCTCATCCAATCAAACACATGTCTCATTATACACACCAGGTTATAACCCCGAACATCTGGGAAACTGAGACCTCCTTCCTCCGTTGACTTCATCAATGTTCGTAACTTTATTCTAGGTTTCCTTCCCCGCCATATAAAATCCGCATACGCTGAATTGAGCCTATTAACGTCCCTCAGTTTTAGCAATATCGGGATCGTGTGGAATGGGTACAACAGTCTAGGAAAGCTCCTCATTTTTATCAGGTGGCACCTTGCCAGTAGTGGTAGAGGCAGACCCTTCCATCCCTTTAGTTGTGCTATAATTTTCCTAATTAGTGGGCCATAATTCATCTCGTAAATTGATTCCACCGTTCTTCCTATATGAATTCCCAGGTATTTAAGTGATGTCTGTGCTATAGGAATGCCACATATACAACCATCTCTTGCATTCCCCCCTTTTAGGAACAGGATCTCACACTTTTTTTTATTCAATTTGAATCCTGAGACTAATCCAAATTTTTCAATTAGGGCTAGAGTCTGTGGCAAATCCACGTTAGGATCCCCCATATATAGTATGACATCATCGGCAAAAAGTGCTGTCTTTATTTCAGTTCCCCTTACCTTAATCCCTTTAAAACTATTCGGGCCCTGCAGTATTCTTGACAATGGTTCAATGGCCAAGTTGAATAGAAGGGGAGATAGCGGGCAGCCTTGTCTTGTTCCCTTCATCAAAGGGAACACCTCTGATAAAAAACCTGGAGTGTGTATCCTAGCTCCCGAGTTAGCGTAAAGATTCCTAATGTAAAGCCTCATTTTGCCTACAATCCCTGTGGCCTCTAGTACTTTGTCCAGCCAGCTCCAATTTACATTGTCAAACGCTTTTTCTGCGTCAAGTGTAACTAGAGCGGGTCTTGCCCCCCTCTCTATCTGTTCCAATCTCACCGCATCCACCACTAGTATTGTCTTCCGGATATTAGTGACAGCATTTCTCCCTTTAATAAACCCTACCTGATGCTCTGTAATGATCCTTGGAAGAATCATGGCCAATCTATTAGCCATAATCTTAGATATTATTTTTAAATCCTGGTTTATAAGTGATATGGGTCTATAACTAGAGGGATCATCCAGGTCTTTAGTTCCCTTAGGGAGTAATTTGATATATGCTACGTTTGAATTTTTAGGAATTTCCTCTCCTTCCAAAAATGCATTAAATACAGCAGTTAAATCTGGCGAGATCAGATCTCTCATAGCCTTATAAAACTCGCTGTTAAAACCGTCGGGGCCTGGTGCCTTGTTGGTGTTAAGCTCCCCGATTGTTCTAGTCACCTCCTCAACTGTGATATCTGCATTTAGGTCACTCAGATCTTCCTCTGTTATGCTAGGCAAGTGCGCTTGTCTTAACCACTCTGCCTCGTCAGTCATGTCATTGTTTCCTGGCCCATATAGTTTTCTATAAAAATGTCCCAGCAATTTATTAATTTCCTTAGGATCTGTGGTCACCTCCCCCCCCTTTCTTTTTAGTTTGGAAATCACTGTCATTTTCCTGCTACCCCTTGCCAAATTTGCCAGCATCCTCCCCGCCTTGTTGCCAAATCTATGTAACTCTGCTTCCCTGTGCGACCAAAATAATTGTTCCTTTTTCTTGGCCCATTCATCGAACCCCCTTTTCGCCTCCAACCATCTGTCTTTCGTCGCGGGAGATCTATTAGCCAAATACTTTGTGTATGCTACCCGCACTGCTTCACTCTGTGCACTATAATTCTCATTGGTTTTCCTTCTGATCATGGCCGCATATCCAATCAGGCGACCCCTCAAGACCGCTTTTGCCGTTTCCCAGTACAGCACTGGGTTCCCTTTGTGTTCCTTGTTTTCCTCTGTGAATTCTCCCCACCACTCTCGTAATACCATGTGGAAATTATCTTGTCTGAGAAGAAACGATGGAAATCTCCATATGATATCTGTACCTCTCTTGAACTTCTCTCTGATACCCAATCTCACCGGACTATGATCAGATATCACCATGTTTTCTATCACACATTCTTGTGCCTCATAAACTAGGCCTTGAGAAATCCAAAATTGATCAATACGCGACCAGCTATCATGAGGATGCGAGAAGTGTGTATATTCTCTATCATGCGGGTGAGCTAATCTCCAGATGTCCTTCAAACCTACGTCTTCTAATATCACATCCCTATGCTCCGGCCTTCTGTCCACATCCTCTGTCCTCTCCTTCCCCCTCCTCCTGTCTTCAGCTGAGTCTGGAACTGTGTTAAAATCACCTCCTACTATGATGTTGGTCTCCCCATCTGCTAGTATGTTGGCCTTTATGCCATCATGAAATTATGCTCTGTTGGGAGTTTGTATCATAAACATTATAGATACTTAATTTACCCGCTGGACTAATGATTGTTAAATGTTGCCACCGTCCCTGGTCGTCTGCCTCGTGTGTCACTACTTCATGGCTGAACTGTTTATGTATTAGAATCATTGTCCCCGCTTTCCTACCTTGTGTCTCTGCCCCATATACAGTACCCACCCAGTATTTCTTCATGCGGAAAAAGTCCTTCCTCAAATGCGTTTCCTGTAATAATGCAATATCTGTTTTTAGTTTTTTCAGATGTCTTAGTATCATTGCTTGTTTGTTAGGAGATCTCAAGCCTTTCACATTCCATGTAGTTATTTGTACCATATTTGCCTTTGTATTTTGCTCTTATATTTCCTCCCCTGTGGGCCCTGAACTCACAAGAGACAAGACAATTATTACCAGGTATAGAATTTGCCCCCCAGGCTTGACATATCTTTTCCCCACCTTGTAGGTATAACAAATATAACAATAAACAAGTAACTGTAGAACAAGTTTTCCCTTCTGGGAAATTTTTGGCTCTTTTCGCCATGCTGATGACTTCCCCTTTTCCTAGCCAAACTGTTGAGCTCCCTAGTCACCCCCCTTAGAGTATACGTTCTAGCCCCGGATTCACATGAGTCACATGAATGAGCCTTAAATATGTCAAAAATAGTACAGTATGACAAAACCTCTATAAGAACTTCAAGTCCAACTTAGCTCTATTTTCTGGTGGCCGTCCCAGCACTCAGAGCAGACAGATCCACTTCATTTACGCCTGGAAGTCGTTCCTGGACAAAGGCGAGTGAAAGTAAGAATGAAAGTGAATCTGGAAGTGAAACTGAAAGTAAGCGTGAGACTGAATATGCGAGAGAAAAAGAGTGAGACAGATAGCGTGTGGTACTGAAAGTGAGCGTGAGACTGAAAATGAGACTGAATATGTGAGGGGGGAAAGAAAAAAAAAAAAAAATGTGGGACTGAGAGTGAGTGTGAGAGTGTGAGACTGAACGTTAGGAGTAAGACTGAAAGTGAAACTGAAAGCAAGCGTGAAAGCTAAACTGAACATGAGAGAGTGAAATCGAGAGAGTGCGAGAACAGGACCAGCAATATCTAGTTCAGTTCAGTTATCATGAACCATTTCCAACAGTTAGTCTCTGTGTTCCGAGCGAGGATTATTTTGTTGTATTGGGCTCAATCTCCTTTCCTCTCTACTCTCCACCCGCGATTGCTCCTCAAAGCTTCTCGGGTCTTTCCCTGGCCCTCTTGGAGATCCTCCTCTGCTGGTCCCTTCTCCATTATTTCCTCTTTTTTGTCCATCAGCCCGATTCTTATCCTGTTCTGCCATGAGAGTACGCTCTGCTTCTTTAAAGTCTTTGTAATATGCAAACGAGCCATTACGATTTCTGACTTTCAGTGTGGCAGGGTATAGCAGTTGGCACTTGACTTTTTTGTTATACAGGAATGAACATACTTTGCTGAATTCTTTTCTCTTTCTGGAGACTTCTGCTGAATAATCGCCGAAAATTAGCAGTCTGTTGCCTTGGTAATGCAATGGTCGCTGTCTGTCTGTAAAGGCCCTCAGTATTTCCTCTTTATGTTTATAATCAAGATATTTGACTATCACTTGTCTAGCTCTCAGCGGGGCTTTCTTGTTTGGGTTTGGATCCTCTCCCCTATTCAGTTCTTGTTGTCTTAGTGGTCCCACTCTGTGCGCTCTTTCCACTCTGAATTTAGCCTTAATGCCCAGGGCCTGAGGTAACTCGTGTTCACATATGTTATCCAGCTGTCCCAAAGATACCGATTCTGGCAGCCCCACAATGCGCAAATTATTTCGCCTCGATCGGTTCTCCAAATCTTCCGCTTTATCTCTCAAATAATCGTTAGATTTCACTAGAGCTGCTATTTGCTCTTGCATAGCCATTATTTTCTCCTCTGAGTCAGATATTCTCTGCTCTGTTTCTGCCAGTCTAGATGCATGTCCACTAATCTGCTTTTGCATAGCTGCTAGGGATGTTTGTATGGCTGTTTCAATGGCCACTTTAATCTCTTTTGACAGATGTGATGTCACTTCGGCAGCCAATTTTTTATAATCAACATTGAGCTCTTGTGCATGCTTGTCTTGGCCTGCAGGTGGTGCTGGTTTCTTAGTTCTCTTATTCTGAGCTGGGGATTTTCCACCCTCCCCCATTTGTTTACAGTATTTAGATAATGGTGTGGCTGGCTGTTTCTTGTTTACTTTAGGAGTGTTAAGCTGGGTTTACACACTGCAACATCGCAAAGGACATCGCTGTAACGTCACCGGTTTTGTGACGTAACAGCGACCTCCCTAAGGGTACCTTCACACTTAGCGATGCAGCAGCGATCCGACCAGCGATCTGACCTGGTCAGGATCGCTGCTGCATCGCTACATGGTCGCTGGTGAGCTGTCAAACAGGCAGATCTCACCAGCGACCACTGAACAGCCCCCAGCCAGCAGCGACGTGCAAGCGACGCTGCGCTTGCACGGAGCCGCCGACTGGAAGCTGCGGAGACTGGTAACTAAGGTAAACATCGGGTATGGTTACCCGATGTTTACATTAGTTACCAGCGCTGTGTGCAGAGAGCAGGGAGCCGCGCACACTGAGCGCTGGCTCCTTGCTCTCCTAGCTGCTGTACACATCGGGTTAATTAACCCGATGTGTAATGCAGCTACATGTGCAGAGAGCAGGGAGCCGCGCACACTGCTTAGCGCTGGCTCCTTGCTCTCCTAGGTGCTGTACACATCGGGTTAATTAACCCGATGTGTACAGCAGCTACATGTGCAGAGAGCCGGAGCCGGCAGCACAGGCAGCGTGAGAGCTGCGGAGGCTGGTAACTAAGGTAAATATCGGGTAACCACCTTGGTTACCCGATGTTTATCTTGGTTACAAGCTTACCTCAGCTGTCAGACGCCGGCTCCTGCTCCCTGCTCGCTTCATTTGTCGCTCTCTCGCTGTCACACACAGCGATCTGTGTGTCACAGCGGGAGAGCGGCTTTGAAGAAAACGAACCAGGGCTGTGTGTAACGAGCAGCGATCTCGCAGCAGGGGCCAGATCGCTGCTCAGTGTCACACACAGCGAGATCGCTAATGAGGTCACTGCTGCGTCACAAAAAGCGTGACTCAGCAGCGATCTCGGCAGCGAGCTCGCTGTGTGTGAAGCACCCCTAAGTCTCTGCTAAGTCGCTGGTGAGCTGTCAAACAGGCAAACCTGGCCAACAACTCAACAGCGATCCGGACCTGCAGAGCGACCTAGCTGGTTGTTGGGGACGTTGATAAGCAGCCTTTTGAAAGGGAAGTTGCTAACAAAGTCTCTGCAAAGTCTTTCACACACTGAAACTTTCCAGCGATGCATGCTGCACAGCGGGAAACAAAGGACCTAGGAATGGTCCTGAACGATTTGTAACGATTACAACTTCACAGCAGGAGCCGGGTCGCTGATAGGTTTCACACACTGCAACATCGCAAACAACATCGCTATTGCGTCACAAAACCGGTGACGTTACAGCGATGTCGTTTGAGATGTTGCAGTGTGTAAACCCAGCTTTACTGTTTCTGACATGCAGCTTCTGCTGGCGTTGATCATGATTAGACACCTTATACTGCGTGTCTAAGTGATCAGTCCGGTCTCCTGCGTCTCTGTGCACTCTTTGCTTGCTGCACTCCTCCTCCTCCTCCTCTCTCTCTCTCTCTCTCTCTCTCTCTCTCTCTCTCTCTCTCGTTCCTCCATGTCCCCTTCCTCTATCCATTGTGTTTCTCCCTCTTCAATCCCCTGCAGCGATTTCTCTCCTGCTCCATCCTCCACCGACCCCCCCCACCCCCCGCTCTCATCTCCTTCACTTCTCCCTCTCCTGCCTTCCATTACCACATCTTGCACTGGGGACTCTGGCTCCTCCTCCATCAGGCTCGTCGGCGCCATGACAGTCTCCTCTTCTCCACGCCGGCAGTCAGGATCTCCACTCCTCCAGGTCCCCTCACCACCACCAGCACTCCTCAGTAAGTACCGCTCCATAGCTGTGTGCTTCCTGCTACCAGACGTGCTGCTCTCTGCTCGCTCACTTGCCCGGGTATGCTGTTTATCGTCGGTTTCTCAGAGGGGTGTCGGGAGCTTCCCCTCTATGCTGCCTCCTCAGCCAGGACCGGATCCGGAAGTAGTGATACATTTTTATTACATTTTGTATGGGTTTTAATAAAGAAAAATAATAAATTGCGCCATTTTTTTCCGCCATTTATCGATCCCCATAAATAATCTGATCGCTGTGTTGTTTGGGTCGTTACGATTACAGGGACATCAAATATGTCCATGTTATTTTATAAAAAAGTGTAATAAATTTACATTCTATTTATTATTTTTAGTAATTTTATTAGAAGAAAAAAAATATCTCTTTTCCTCTCCCTGTAGAATCCAGGAGATAGAGACGCTGCTGTGTACAATGGAGCTCTATGTCCTGTGTAATCAGGGCTTCATTGTAGGTCCATGTATGTAAAATCCTCCCTCTGACATCATCAATTCCCAGTGGCTCAACAGCTTAGATCAGGTAGAAAAGCCTAGGCGGCTACTGAAATTGTCTCTCAAGGAAAGGAGACAAACTCTAGCGCCACCTATTGGAAGTAGCAATTCTAAAACTCAAAATTGGCCTTTTCATATGACCTAGGACAGTGATGGCGAACCTATGGCACGTGTGCCACACTGGGCACGCAGAGCCCTTTTTGCTGGCACGTGCGCTGTCACCACACTGAGCCACTTTGATCTGCTGGTGTGATCGCTCCAGCAGATCAAAGTGGTGTTGAGCAGAGGAGACATTTCTCCTCGCTCTGACACTCGTCCTCTCCTGGGCTGCAGGCCTGTTGCCTAGGAGATGGAGGAGCATCAGTAGGCGGCGCCAGCGTCTTGTGGCCGTGCGAGAACTGAAGGACCCAGCGGCGCGCAGCAGAGGAGCGAGTGTTGGAAGGTAATTTTTTTTTTTTAATTTTTAAAAGCTGTGTGCGGCTGTGCCATGGTGTGGGGGACAGTGCCAGCACGGGGCATGGAGAGCACGGGCTTGGAGAGCACGGGGCAAACATGGAGAGCACGGGGCAAACATGGAGAGCACGGGGCAAACATACAAAGTGCGGGGCATACATACAGAGTGTGGGGCAAACATACAGAGCACGGGGCATATATACAGAGCACGGGGCAAACATACAGAGCACTGGGAATACATACATACAGAGCACGGGGCATACATACAGAGCACGGGGCATACATACAGAGCACAGGGCAAACATGGAGAGCACGGGGCATACAGAGCACGGGGCATACAGAACACAGGGCAAACATGGCTGCAAAGATGGAGGAAAAGTGCAAAGATGGAGAGAAACGTGCAAAGATGGGGAAACGTGCAAAGATGGAGGGAAACATGGTTGCAAGGATGGGGGAAGCATGCATGCAAGGATGGGGGAAAACATGCAAGGATGGGGGAAACATGGCTGCAAGGATGGGGGGAAACATGCAAGGATGGGGGGAAACATGCAAGGATGGGGGGAAACATGGCTGCAAGGATGGGGGGAAACATGCAAGGATGGGGGGAAACATGGCTGCAAGGATGGGGGAAAACATGCAAGGATGGGGAGGAAACATGGCTGCAAGGATGGAGGAAAACATGCAAGGATGGGGGGAAACATGGCTGCAAAGATGGGGGAAACATGGCTGCAAGGATGGGGGGGAAACATGACTGCAAGGATGGGGGAAAACATGCAAGGATGGGGGGAAACATGGCTGCAAGGATGGGGGGAAACATGACTGCAAGGATGGGGGGAAACATGCAAGGATGGGGAGAAACATGGCTGCAAGGATGCGGGGAAACGACTTCAAGGATGGGGGAAACATGGCTGCAAGGATGGGGGAAACATGACTGCAAGGATGGGGGGAAACATGTAAGGATGGGGGGAAACATGACTGCAAGGATGGGGGGGAAACATGCCAGGATGGGGTACATTTAGCAGGAAGGGGTACATTTACCAGGATGGGGGGAAACATGAAAGGATGGAGGGAAAAATGCCAGGATGAGGAAAAATGCCAGGATGGGGAACATTTAGCAGGAAGGGTAACCTTTATCAGGATGGGGGAACATGCCAGGATGGGATACATTTATAATAATGGGGTACATTTACCAGAATGGGGTACATTTACCAGGATGGGGTACATTTACCAGGAATGGGGCCATGATGGGGACAAATATACCAGAATGTAGGAAATATAAGCAAGGATGGGGGACATGTTTACGAGGAAGTGGCCCAGGAAGGGGGACAGAACTACACAATGAAGGGGGAGTGGAGCAACTCGTACATCTTTATGGGATTTTAGGATGTTCAGACTTTGCAATGTAGATGTGGATTACAGGGTGAAATCTCTGTCTAATATGCTGCAATTTTTTCCAGAAAGATCAATCCAACTGCTGTGTCTGGAAAAGGGCAGGGGCTCAGCTTCAATGTGTGGTAAGCATGAGCGTGATGCCCCCTGCTGGAGAGAAGAGAAGACTGCAAAGGTAAAGTTACAATCAATTATTTACATAATAGGATTGGTTGGCACTTCGGAAAAAAAATGGGTTTAGGGCTACAGTTTGGGCACTCGGCCTGTAAAAGGTTCGCCATGACTGACCTAGGATTTATGCCAGATCAGAATCCCAATTTGCAGACACGGTGTTTCGGGATGGTTGCCCCTCGTCAGTGCAAAGTGTGGGTATCTTATCTGGCTTATGAGAAGCTATGTGGGGACCACGGGGGAAGACTATTCTCCTTAAGGAGACCTGACAAACCAGTCTGGTTAAGCTACTGGACATGTTTGAAAGTTGCTGGTTTGAATCCAAGGTGGAGAACATAAAAAAAAATAAATTGTATTTCTATTTTTTTTCCTCATTTCTTTATAGTAGTTTTATGGGAAGAAATGAATCTGACTCTTTCCTTCTACAAAAAGATGCAGTATTTATCTATCCCTCTATCTATCTATTATCTATTATATATCTATCATGTATCTATTATCTATCTCTTATCTATCTATCTATCATGTATGTATCTATTATGTATCTATCTATCCCTCTATCATCCATCCATCACTCTATCATCCATCCCTCTGTCATCCATCCCTCTATCATCCATCCATCTCAGCAAGACCTGGCATTTATCTGCTACCTAAGGCTTTTTTTTCACACTTAACATTTTGTTAGAGAGACATGAGCGAATACGTTTAATTAGAATAAAATTTTACTCAAATCTGCATTTCAAAATTTGCTTTCCACGTGGATTCAGCAAAATGGAAGCCGCTGTCTGACATTTTCTGGAGCCATAAAAGGTTATGAAAATGTTATAAAACAAAAAAAATCCTTCTATTCACTTTATAACTCACCTCTTTGGCCCCTCTGCTCCTCACCGTCACCGGTTCGGTCCTCATCGCATCTTCACATCGCCACCACTCGTGTTGAAATCCCCAGACCTCTCACGCTAGGCAGGGATTTCCGAGTTTTTCTAGGCCAAGGATAAATTCTATGCACAGATCATGGCACACACTCACTGGCAATAGATACAGAGAGCATGCTGGGAGTTGTAGTCCACTAATTATGTGTACTATAGAGGATATTTGACCTCAATGTGTTATAATGAGCTTAAGGCCCCCTTCACACGTCCGTGATACACATGCGTGTTTGGTCCGTTTCCGTATATACCGGAGACACGGCCAAACGTGCACCAATGTTAATCTATGATTGTGGTCACACGTCCGTTATTTCATTATGTCCGTGTGTGCGTGTCCGTGATCCGTATGTGTTTGCGTTTTACACGGATGCATGTCCGTTATCTGCACGGAGCACGCACACGTGGACACAATGAAAGTCTATGGGTATGTGCACACACGTTAGTAAACACGTATGCATCTACCTATAGTCCGTGTCCGTTTGGTGTTTTTATTTCTAGTGATGTCGGCCATTCTTTCTATTTCTGTGTATGTCGATCAATCTCCCTGAGTCCGTCGGTCGGTCTCTCTGTCTCTCTGTCGGTCTCTCTGTCTGTCTGTCCCTCTCTCACAGTCTATCGGTCAGTTTCCCACCCTCTCTCATACTCACCGTTCCCCGATCCCCGGCGCGGCGCTGCACGGCATTCACACTGCTGCGGCGGCTTTTACTATTTTGAAAAAGCCGGACGCTCATTAAACAATCTCCTATTCCCTGCTTTCCCCGCCCACCAGCGCCTATGATTGGTTGCAGTGAGACACGCCCCCACGCTGAGTGACAGGTGTCTCACTGCACCCAATCACAGCAGCCGGTGGGCGTGTCTATACTGTGCAGTAAAATAAATAAATAATTTAAAAAACCGGCATGCGGTCCCCCCAATTTTAATGCCAGCCAGATAAAGCAATACGGCTGAAGGCTGGTATTCTCAGGATGGGGAGCTCCACGTTATGGGGAGCCCCCCACCCTAACAATATCAGTCAGCAGCCGCCCAGAATTGCCGCATACATTAGATGCGACAGTTCTGGGACTGTACCCGGCTCTTCCCGATTTGCCCTGGTGCTTTGGCAAATCGGGGTAATAAGGAGTTAATGGCAGCCCATAGCTGCCACTAAATCCTAGATTAATCATGTCAGGCGTCTCCCCGAGATTCCTTCCATGATTAATCTGTAAATTACAGTAAATAAACACACACACACAAGAAAAAATCCTTTATTAGAAATAAAAAACACACACATATACCCTGGTTCAACAATTTAATCAGCCGGAAAAAGCCCTCCATGTCCAGCGTCATCCAGGATGGTCCAGCGTTGCATCCAGCTCTGCTGCATGGAGGTGACCGGAGCTGCAGAAGACACCGCCGCTCCTGTCAGCTCCACGCAGCAACTGAAGACAGACGCGCGATCAGCTGAGCTGTCACTGAGGTTACCCGCTGTCACGGGATCCAGCGTTGACAGCGGGTAACCTCAGTGACAGCTCAGCTGATCGCGCGTCTGTCTTCAGTTGCTGCGTGGAGGTGACAGGAGCGGCGGTGTATTCTTCAGCTCCGGTCACCTCCATGCAGCAGAGCTGGATGCGACGCTGGACCATCCTGGATTCCGCCGGACATGGAGGGCTTTTTCGGGCTGATTAAATTGTTGAACCAGGGTATATGTTTGTGCTTTTTATTTCTAATAAAGGATTTTTTCTTGTGTGTGTGTGTTTATTTACTGTAATTTACAGATTAATCATGAAAGGAATCTCGAGGAGACGCCTGACATGATTAATCTAGGATTTAGTGGCAGCTATGGGCTGCCATTAACTCCTTATTACCCCGATTTGCCAAAGCACCAGGGCAAATCGGGAAGAGCCGGGTACAGTTCCAGAACTGTCGCATCTAATGTATGCGGCAATTCTGGGTGGCTGCTGACTGATATTGTTAGGGTGGGGGGCTCCCCATAACGTGGAGCTCCCCATCCTGAGAATACCAGCCTTCAGCCGTATGGCTTTATCTGGCTGGCATTAAAATTGGGGGGGTCCGCACGCCGTTTTTTTTAATTATTTATTTATTTATTTTACTGAACAGTATAGACACGCCCACCGGCTGCTGTGATTGGGTGCAGTGAGACACCTGTCACTCAGCGTGGGGGCGTGTCTCACTGCAGCCAATCATAGGCGCCGGTGGGCGGGTAAAGCAAGGAATACGAGATTGTTTAATGAGCGGCCGGCTTTTTCAAAATAGTAAAAGCCGCCGCAGCAGTGTGAATGCCGTGCAGCGCCGCGCCGGGGATCGGGGAACGGTGAGTATGAGAGAGGGGGGAAACTTCAGTCACTCGGGGGATTAGCGGTCACCGGTGAATCCTTCACAGGTGACCGCTAATCAGTACTCCACACAGACAGAGCCGCGGTATGAGGATGAAGTCGGGTGAAGTTCACCCGAGTTCATTCTCATCGCGCAACTCTGTCTGCTGTCAGCCGACATTTATAAACGACATTGTGCATCACACACACGGACATTCCACGTACACATACACGTTAATTCCACACGCACACACGGACGTTCTACACACAAACACGGCTAGCATACGCAATTCACACAGATGCGACACGGACCATAAAAACGGACACAAAAACGGGACACGGACCTGAAAAACGGCCCGTAACACACGTGCGTGTTTTTCACGGACGTGTGAAGGGGGCCTTACACAAATCAATCTTCCACCAAGAAGCCGTCCAAGTGCATTTAGTGGCACCTGTGCACCTCCAGCATAATCTGCATATGGCTTCCAAGTGATCAGATCTCTGCAGAAAATATATATTTATCAGGAGATGTTGTGTCCCATGAATGGGAACAACCTGTTGTTTTATATTTCCTGCATTGCATATTTTTCCTCCTATCAGGAAATTCCTTATTGTTACTAGGTAGATTTAGACTGTGTGAAGTTTGTCCCTATGTACCTCCCTTAGTTGGCTTCTGTATAGAATGCTCCTCTCTTCCTCCTCAGTTTAGTTTAGAGAGGAACCATTGCTGAGAAGACATGTCTAAAACCCTGTACAGATCATTCCTTTTCACCTGCCTTTACTTTGTACTTAATACAAGATTCTAGAAGAAAACTACAGCGTTTCTCCTTGTCTTTCTACAAGTCATCGTTGGGCTGAGTTAACACTATCTGTGGAAGCCGGTAGAGTGAGTAAAATCATACAGTTATCTAAGGGACTGATAATTAGAGAGGTTGGATTCATTGCTACCAGGAAGAGACAGAATAGTGAAAAGGATTAGCTGTGACCGGGATTAGTATACATATATCAGTAAAGAACCTGTTTCCAGGAGTGCTATACTGCATACAATCCAGAGAAAGGATTATCCCAAGGGGCTGATAAGCCACAGCATAAAGCTGGTGTCACACACAGCGACAACGACGTCGCTGCTACGTCACCATTTTCTGTGACGTTGCAGCGACGTCCCGTCGCTGTCGCTGTGTGTGACATCCAGCAACGACCTGGCCCCTGCTGTGAGGTCGCCAGTCGTTGCTGAATGTCCAGCTTCATTTTTTGGTCGTCACTCTCCCGCTGTGACACACACATCGCTGTGTGTGACAGCGAGAGAGCGACGAAATTAAGCGAGCAGAGGGAGCAGGAGCCGGCGTCTGGCAGCTGCGGTAAGCTGTAACCAGCGTAAACATCGGGTAACCAAGGGAAGACCTTTCCCTGGTTACCCGATATTTACCTTCGTTACCAGCCTCCGCTCTTGCTGCCAGTGCCGGCTCCTGCTCTGTGCACATGTGGCTGCAGTACACATCAGGTAATTAACCCGATGTGTGCTGCAGGAGAGCAAGGAGCCAGCGCTAAGCGCGGCTCCCTGCTCTCTGCACATGTAGCACAGCGACGTTATGATCGCTGCTTCTGCTGTGTTTGACAGCTAAGCAGCGATCATAACAGCGACTTACAAGGTCGCTGTTACGTCACCGAAAATGGTGACGTAACAGCGACGTCGCTGTCGCTTAGTGTGAACCCAGCTTAATACTTTATAGCAGCTTCAGACAAAGTGCAATGTAAAGTATTAACCTGTTATCAGAACTGTGGGCAGCTATAAACCCAGAATCACCCATAAGCTAATTGTAAGCTGCAGGCAGAGACTCTGCAAATACATTCTGCAAACTCTGGCTGCTCCTAGATCAGATTGCAACATTGTATCGGTTTCCCTGACAACCAGTGCAGAGCAGCATTCACCCTTCCTGATGGAGGTAAAGAGAACAATTTCACTACCTGCTTTAAAGCAACAAGAGGAAGCCATGGACTCACACTCAAATTACAGTGAAAGATCTAAGCGGTTGACCAAACCAACATGGAAGGTTAAAGAAAACCTAGAAACAGCCAGAAGTGAACTGTTTACCCACACAGCATTATTGTGGCAAAGAGTGCAAAAAGAAGTGACTGTTTTATCTGCGCCCGGTGCTCATGAGCTACCACCAGAGGGAGCCCTTGAACAACTGTACTCAGCATACCGGTCCTACAAAGAGATTCGTAAAAATTATTCCTCTACCCTGCTGAGATCAAATACATCTGAGTCTCAAAAAGAACTACAGGACTTCCAACAGCTTAATGCTGAAAGAGACCAAACTGTGCGTAACATTGTGAGCGAGACTGAAGCAAAAATTGCACAAATGTCAGGAGCGGAATCTTACAAATCCAGGTCCGTTAAGAGCTCAAGGCACTCACTCAAATCAGGCTCATCAAGGTACTCAACCCTCAGCGAGCAGCTCATAAAGGCGCGCGCTCAAGCAGAAACAAACAACAAAAGTACAAGCCATCTTCACCCAGAGAGAAGCAGAGATGAAAGCAGAATCTGTACGCAGAGAAGCAGAGATGAAAGCAGAATCTGCACGCAAGGAAGCAGAGATGAAAGCAGAATTTGGACGCAAAGAAGCAGAGACAATTGCAGAATCTGCACGCAAAAAGGCAGAAATTGAAGCCCTTCAGAAGGAATGTGAACATGTGGCGGCCATGGCAAGGCTAAAGGTCTTTGAGCAAGCTCTGGGTGGGAGCCAAGAAGGCAGCGCCAGTTTGTGTGATCTCGACACAGAAGACTCACTTAAGCGTACAGGAGATTACGTGCTGAGCCAAGCTGACGAACTGCCAACTACCATCAACATTCCCGTCAGCGCTAACACTTCTCCAGAGCCTCAAGACACTAATCCAACTACAGCTTCCAGACTTCAAGGTCAGTCCAATGCACCTCAGACTTTCAAGCCTGAACCTGCTTCATATTCCAATGCACAGCCACACCCTGCGCATCAGCAACCTCTGTATGCCCATGTCTACATGCAACCTAACATGCTGGCAAGGCACTACACTTCCAACAACTGTGTAGTTCCGGCCCCGCATACAACAGAGATTGTACACACCAAACCGGCGGTCGCTAGTCTAAATGCCTACGCCACTCCGCACTTTCCCACGTTCCCGAACAAAGAAGCTATGAACCACGCAACCAGCACCATGCAGTCAGCAAACGTGCCCCCAATGTCGGAAAGATCAGACATGTCCGACTTTGCGAGGTACATGATCCGCCGAGAACTCACCAACACCGGTCTCACAAAGTTTGATGACCAGCCCGAAAACTACAGAGGGTGGAAGTGTGCCTTCAAAACCGCAACGCGTGACCTTGGCATTACAGCTGCTGAAGAGCTGGACTTGCTAATCAGGTGGCTAGGGCCACGGTCTACTGAGCGAATCAAGAGACTCAGATCCGTCCACATCAGCGACCCAACAACTGGTCTCACAACCGCATGGGACAGACTAGAGAAAGGCTTTGGCAGTCCTGAAGCAATTGAAGATGCATTGCTGAAACAACTATACGACCTTCCCAAAATATCTGGCAAGGATGCTTCAAAGTACAGGGAACTCAGCAACCTGCTGTCCGAGCTCCAGCTGGCCAAAACAGACACACACCTACCTGGCCTCAGCTACCTGGACACCGCTCGTGGGGTGAAACCCATAGTCGCCAAGTTACCTTACAACGTGCAGGAAAGGTGGACCACGGTAGGAACAAATTATAAAAAAGAGCACCAAGTCTCCTTTCCTCCATTCTTTTACTTCTGCGAGTTCATCAATGGCATCGCAGAACGTAATGCAGACCCCAGCTTCACCTGTGGAGAACCCACCGACTCCACTTCACCAGCTCCCAGGTATGAGAGCACTCATCAAAATGACAGAAAACGTAGGAGCCCAGTATCAGTCAAGAAGACCAATGTTTTACCACCTACACCAACATCAGCAGCAGACAAGGGCAATGAAGGCGGGAAGGCGGAAAATCCAAACCGCCAGTGTCCTATTTACAAACTGCCACACACCCTGAAGAAGTGCATTGGCTTCAGGAAGAAACCCCTTCAAGAACAAAAGGAACTCTTGAAAAGGTTTGGGGTATGTTTCAGGTGTTGTGCCTCTACAGAACACCTTGCCAAGGACTGTAAGGTTACAATTAAGTGCATGGAGTGTGACAGCACGGATCACGTAAAAGCGCTCCACCCATCTCAGCCTGATCCTGCACCTACCCCTTCTCCTACCACAAGTCATGGCGGGGAGAGTACAGGCCAAGCTGCAAACCACCTCACAGTATCCTCCTTGTGCACCGAAGTCTGCGGAGAAGATCTCTGGGACAAGTCTTGTGCGAAAATATGCCTAGTAAGGGTATATCCCAAAGGTCACCCAGAAAGGGCCGTGAAGGTGTACAGCATCCTGGACGACCAGAGCAACAGGTCACTCGCCAGGTCTGAACTCTTCGACTTGTTCGGCTTAAAAAGAAATGCCTACCCTTACACACTAGGTACTTGCAGCGGCATCTCAGAACCTTGCGGAAGAAGAGCCAGTGGTCTCGTGTTAACATCTCTTAAAATACCGTAGAGATACCTCTACCGACACTCGTCGAGTGCAATCAGATACCAGCAAACTGGGAAGAGATTCCGACACCTGAGGCAGCTCTTCACCACCCTCACCTGAGAACGATCGCCAGTAAGATCCCACCTCTTGATAATAATGCAAAAATCCTGATTCTGTTTGGAAGGGACATCCTCCGGCTACACAAAGTACGCCAACACATCAATGGGCCACACGACGCGCCATTCGCTCAGCGCTACGACTTAGGCTGGGTGATCATAGGAAACGTCTTCGTAGGCAAAATGAAGAGTCCCGACGCAATCTCCTCCTACAAGATGCACATCCTCCCAAACGGTTGCGGCACTAACCTTCAACCATGTCCACATCACTACTGAATGAAAGAGAGGCTGAGCGACACCAGGTGGCGACAGCAGCCTCCCGACTGTGCGGACGCACATCATCTCTGGGATGACAACTTCGGGTCAACAGTGTTTGAGTCTACAAATGAAGACAACAAATTGTCACCGATGAGAGAAGACAAAGAATTCATAAAGATTATGGATAAAGAGTTCTCTCAAAACGACTCTTACAGTTGGGTAGCCCCATTACCCTTTCAGTCTCCAAGGTCAAGGTTGCCAAACAACTCCCAGCAAGCAACCGCAAGGAGATGGAGAAACACTTTGTTGAGTTTATGCAAAATATCCTCGACAGAGATCATGCTGAACAGTGGCACCACATTCCCACCGAACAAAACTCAGCTGACCGAGGAACAAGACTCATTGCTGCGTCCAAACTCGGCGACAACATTTGGCTGACACCTCCAAGTATCTTATACGAGGAGACTTGCGATTAACTACGTCGGCAATATGTACGAGCTGGTGGAACCAGAATCCGACAAGGAAATTAAACCAGTCGTCTCCGCTTGCTACACTTCAGTGACATCAAAACAGAAGTTGAGATCTCATCGCTTCGAGCGCTTCTCAAGTTGGTCATCTGCGGTGCGAGCCCTAGCTCATCTTATTCACATCGCTCACTGTTTCTACAAGTCTTCAATGGGCCACGGCTGGAACATATGCGTGAATCATCCTGGTGTCACCGAACTCGTGCTACTTTTACTAAAGGAGGACGTTACATGAACTAATTTTGTTGTTGGACACTGCCACGGCGGGGAGCATACCTTTCCTTACCCCTGCTGTACTGAGACACAACTGTCCGTGTCCAATTGAACTTTGAACTTTTCCTTCGGACTAAAACTTACCATTGGATTATTAGGTTGGAGGAAGAGTTGGCATGTTTGCGGCTTCCCCAATCTGAAGATGGGTTTGTTGAACTTGGATTCATTTTTTCCACTTTTACATTTTACGCAAGGACTATGCGTCATCAACCAAGCATGGACTTGAATTCAGTGCATTACCGTTGCATTTTTTTGTGAATGTCTCTTTTCTCGTTACAGGTTTCGTGACATCGAGGGACAGGATTGACCCCTTACGTCATACAAGGACTTGTGAAATCAGATGATTTCAGACAGGGAGTGTTGTGTCACATGAATGGGAACAACCTGTTGTTTATATTTCTTGCATTGCATATTTTTCCTCCTATCAGGAAATTCCTTATTGTTACTAGGTAGATTTAGACTGTGTGAAGTTTGTCCCTATGTACCTCCCTTAGTTGGCTTCTGTATAGAATGCTCCTCCCTTCCTCCTCAGTTTAGTTTAGAGAGGAACCATTGCTGAGAAGACATGTCTACAACCCTTTCACCTGCCTTTACTTTGTACTTAATACAAGATTCTAGAAGAAAACTACAGCGTTTCTCCTTGTCTTCCTACAAGTCATCGTTGGGCTGAGTTAAAGCTATCTGTGGATGCCGGTAGAGTGAGTAAAACCATACAGTTATCTAAGGGACTGATAATTAGAGCGGTTGGATTCATTGCTACCAGGAAGAGACAGAATAGGAGACAAGCGCCTATACAGCTATACTGCTGCTTCCAATAGCAGACACGTACTGACAGCTTCCCAGTTGTGAATGTTAGTTATGTTTTGGCTGCTGGGAGGCTCCCTCTGGTGGCCAGGAAGGGTTTGGACTTGGACCAGGTGTGTTGTGCAGTGGGTGTTTCCTTTGCTAATTCTCTGCTTATTTAAGTCCTGGTCTGATTGCAGGCTGTTGCCGGATGTCAGTTGTTCTTTGTATCTCCAGCCTGTTTAATCCTGCTCTACTCCTCCTCATCTACTCTAGATAAGTTCTTGCTCTTTATTTATTTCCTGGTTCTTTTGCTTATTTGGGTTTGTCATTTGTTGTGGTTGGTTTCAGTTTATTTCCTTCCAGGGATTTTCCCCCTCAGCGAATTGTTGGGGAACTCCCTGCAGTTCTGTGTGGAGTATAGCTCCTTTGGGTCCATGTGTTTGTGGCTTGTTGAATTTGTTATAATTCTTGTTTTCTGTTCATTGGTATGACAAGTGCACCTGGTATAGGACGGAGTTCAGATCGAGCGATCTGAGGGCCTTTTTGTATTATCAGGAAGTTGGTATTTTGCAGGGTTTTTCTCTGGCCACCATCAGTCCCTTTCCTGTTCTTTCCTATTTTAGTCAGCAGGGGCCTCACCTTTTGCTAATCCTGTCATCTACCTGTGTATTGTGTTTTTCCTATATCACCGCAGTCTTTGAATGTGGGGGGCTTGCCATTCCTGTCTATTTTCTGAGGCAGATAGTTAGTTATTCATCTTTCCTACCTTTAGGATAGTTAGTTCTCCGGCTGGGTCCCTGTCCCGAGATGTCCGTCGTTTTGTGCAGTCATGTGGTGTTTGTTCTAGGTCCAAGCCCTGTTGTTCACGTTCTAGTGGGCTATTATTGCCTTTGCCTGTACCTAAGAAACCTTGGACGCACATCTCTATGGATTTTATTTCAGAGCTTCCCGTCTCTCAGAAAATGACTGTGATTTGGGTGATCTGTGACAGATTCTCCAAGATGGTCCACTTGGTTCCCCTATCTAAGTTGCCGTCTTCATCAGAGTTGGTGCCTTTGTTTTTCCAACATGTTGTTCGTTTGCATGTCAGAAACATTGTTTCTGACAGAGGGGTGCAGTTTGTATCCAGGTTTTGGAGGATTTTTTGCTCCATATTGGGTGTTCAGCTGTCTTTCTCCTCAGCGTTTCATCCTCAGACCAACGTTCAGACTGAAAGGGCTAACCAGACCCTGGAGACCTATTTACGGTGTTTTGTTTCTGCGGATCAGGATGACTGGGTTTCGTTTTTGCCTTTGGCTGAATTTGCTCTTAACAATAGAGCTAGCTCTACTACGTTGGTGTCCCCCTTTTTCTGCAATTTTGGGTATCACCCCAGGTTCCTCTCAGGGCAGCTTGAGGCGTCTGACTGTCCGGGGGTGGATTCGGTGGTCAACAGAATGCAGCAGATTTGGGGGCAGGTAGTGGATAAATTGTTTCAGTCCCAAGAAACTGCCCAAAAGTTTGCCAACCGGCGTCGGACTGTTGGTCCCCGATTTAAAGTAGGGGACATGGTGTGGTTGTCCTCCAAAAATATTCCTATGAGAGTTCCGTCTCCTAAATTTAAGCCCAGATTTATTGGACCTTATAAGATTTCGGAGATTATTAATCCTGTATCTTTCCGTTTGACTCTGCCTGCGTCATTTAAGATTCACAATGTCTTCCATAAGTCCTTGTTGAAGAAACATGTGGAGCCGGCTGTTCCTGCAGCAGCGCCTCCTGACACTGTTTTGGTACAGGGGGATCTGGAGTATGAGGTTGAAAAAATTCTGGATTCCCGTCGTAGTAGGCGTCAGCTTCAGTACCTTGTGAAATGGAAGGGTTATGGGCAGGAGGATAACTCTTGGGTTGTGGCTTCTGACATTCATGCGGACAGGTTGGTTCGCGCCTTCCATCATGCTCATCCCGAGCGACCCGGTTGCGTGGGTGAGGGTTCGGTGACCCCCTCCTCAAGGGGGGGGGGTACTGTTGTGAATGTTAGTTATGTTTTGGCTGCTGGGAGGCTCCCTCTGGTGGCCAGGAAGGGTTTGGACTTGGACCAGGTGTGTTGTGCAGTGGGTGTTTCCTTTGCTAACTCTCTGCTTATTTAAGTCCTGGTCTGATTGCAGGCTGTTGCCGGATGTCAGTAGTTGTCGCGGGCGGGGAGGAGGGTGTCAGCACACTACGCTCACCCCTTCTGCTCGGGTCCGGCGGCTGCTGCTCAGTGGTGGCTCGAGCGGTGGGCCGGATCCCGGGGGTTTCTCGAGCGGCACTCCTCGCCCGTGAGTGAAAGGGGGTTGTTGGGTGTGGGAATTGTTTATTGTCCGTGACGCCACCCACGGTTGTGGTGATTTCACCACCGCTGCGCAATATGGGGATCCCGGGGATGGTGATGCGGAGCAGCCAGGTGTTGTGTTGCCCCTCCGTGGGTAGGGGTTGGTGATCCCGGGGCCCGGTGATGGTTTGGGAGGTGCAGGGCCTGGTGGGCGCAGGGACGCGGGGGCAGCGCTGTGCCTTGCGGCACTGTGGTACTCACTCAGCCTGAGACGTTGACACAGTTTTTACGGTAAACCAAACGGCTGGTAAGACGGTCCCACGGACGGCTGCACTTGCTTTCCCGGTAGGTGACGGTGATGTCCCTTTTCCTTGCACCTTGGTGTACTCGTTGGTTGCGATGGGTCCCCACCGGTAACCCGCTCCCCGGCTTCAAGCTGGACTGGGGGAGCTCTACTCTTTGCCCGCAGGCGCTGGCCCTAAGAAACTGGTGCCTTGGCGGTGGCGGTGTCTCTTCTATACTGGCTGGGCTGTTGCCTTCAATCGGGACTTGGTTGTTGGGGGATCTACGTCCCCTTCACTGACGGATTCGGCAAATTATGGCGACTCCAAGCCTTGCCGGGGTCCGAGAGGCCCCTGCCCTGGTGCTGACTGTCCTTCGGAACACTGCTCCAGACCGCCGGGCACACAGCCAACGGGGTCCTTCCAGGAACTTCCAAACGGTCCCCCTCCAGACAGTCACCGCCGTTGCTGACCTTGCTGACCTGGTCCTACACACAGCTGGACCCTTCAGGCTTTCTTTCTTTCCTGTCACCTCACTTGCTTTCCTCCTTTACCACTTTTCTACTTTCACTACTTGTTTACTCAAGCTCGTCCCTGAGCTCACTCCTCGCTAGCCCTCAGCTAGACTTCAACTGCCTGGTTTCTCCCGCCTCCAGAGCTGTGTCCTCCTCGGTGGGCGGAGCCAACCGCCTGGCCCACCCCCTGGTGTGAATCATCAGCCTCTGGAGGAAGGCAACAAGGATTTTTGGTTAGCTTAGATGTTCCTACCTGGGATGTAGGGTGTGGTGGTGTGTGACCTGTGTCCCCTGGCTTGCCCAGGGCGACACATTGTTCTTTGTATCTCCAGCCTGTTTAATCCTGCTCTACTCCTCCTCATCTACTCCAGATAAGTTCTTGCTCTTTATTTATTTCCTGGTTATTTTGCTTATCTGGGTTTGTCATTTGTTGTGGTTGGTTTCAGTTTATTTCCTTCCAGGGATTTTCCCCCTCAGCGGATTGTTGGGGAACTCCCTGCAGTTCTGTGTGGAGTATAGCTCCTTTGGGTCCATGTGTTTATGGCTTGTTGAATTTGTTATAATTCTTGTTTTCTGTTCATTGGTATGACAAGTGCACCTGGTATAGGACGGAGTTCAGATCGAGCGATCTGAGGGCCTTTTTGTACTATCAGGAAGTTGGTATTTTGCAGGGTTTTTCTCTGGCCACCATCAGTCCCTTTCCTGTCCTTTCCTATTTTAGTCAGCGGGGGCCTCACCTTTTGCTAATCCTGTCATCTACCTGTGTATTGTGTTTTTCCTATATCACCGCAGTCTTTGAATGTGGGTGGCTTGCTATTCCTGTCTATTTTCTGAGGCAGAGAGTTATTCATCTTTCCTACCTTTAGGATAGTTCTCCGGCTGGGTTCGCGGTGCACAGGATGTTAGTTCACCCCTCGGCTACTTCTAGTTGTGATGGTTAGTAAGGGGATGGCGGCCAGATTAGTTGCCAATGCTCTTGTCACCTTTTACCAATGATTTGTGGTGGTCTTCCATGGTTCCGGATCATAACACTTCCCATCAGATATTACACCATATAAAGTGTCACTCCAAAAATAAAACAGATAAAAAAATATATATTTAATGAATAATTTATTCAAAAATACGATACAATTAAAATAAAAAACATACATACCATATATATATAGTGCCTTGCAAAGTATTCGGCTCCCTTGAATTTTTCAAGCTTTTTCCACATTTCAGGCTTCAAACATAAAGATAAAAATGTTAATGTTCTGGTGAAGAATCAACAACAAGTAGGACACAATTGTGAAGTAGAATGAAATTTATTGCTTATTTTAAAGATTTTTAAAAAATAAATAACTGAAAATTGGGGTGTGCATTATTCAGCCCCTTTAAGTTAATACTTTGTAGCGCCCCCTTTTGCTGCGATTACAGCGGCAGTCGCTTGGGGTATGTGTCTATCAGTTTTGCACATGGAGAGACTGAAATTCTCGCCCATTCTTCCTTTGTAAACAGCTGGAGCTGAGTGAGGTTGGATGGAGAATGTTTGTGAACAGCAGTTTTCAGCTCTTTCCACAGATTCTCGATTGGGTTCAGGTCTGGACTGTGACTTGGCCATTCTAACACCTGGATACGTTTATTTGGGAACCATTCCATTGTAGATTTTGCTTTATATTTTGGGATCATATTTATATTTGCTTAATATTGTGTGACATCGCAGGAACGAGGAACAGCATCGTACCTGCAGCCGCCGGTAATGAGGAAGGAAAGAGGTGGGTGGGATGTTCCGGCCACTCATCTCCGCCCCTCCGCTTCTACTGGGCGGTCAATTAGTAACGCCGCACGAACCGCCCCCTTAGAAAAGAGGCGGTTCGCCGGCCACAGCGACATCGCTAGGAAGGTAAGTATGTGTGACGGGTGTTAGCGATGTTGTGTGCCATGGGCAGCGATTTGCCCGTGACGCACAACCGACGGGGGCGGGTGCTTTCACCAGCGACATCGCTAGCGATGTCGCTGTGTGTAAAGTGGCCTTAAGTCTTTCTCTTCCTCTGATGATCAGGTGAAAACTGTGGAGAAGAAAAGCGCAAAATAGGGTCTTATCTGGAGGATGAGGGGATACACGTGAAAAAACAGGTACTCACCTGCTCCAGTTGTGACAGGCACAACTCCTATGCGAGCATGTAGGCAGATTATGCGGTAGTGGTCAGCAGCAGCCCCGATGGAGAAATGTAGATTACAAGATGGATGAGAGAAAAACGGGTTAAATGCTGCGCTAGAAAAACCACGATTCCAAGAGATGCGATGAAATCCTTTCCTTTATTGGCACGAGTCAACGCGTTTCGAAGGCATAGCCGCCTTCTTCATCAGGACAAGAAAGTACAAGAAAAGAACAGCATGACATGTGTTACTGCACAGAGTGAGATATATAGCATTGAAAATAGTTTTTTTTTTCAATGCTATATATCTCACTCTGTGCAGTAACACATGTCATGCTGTTCTTTTCTTGTACTTTCTTGTCCTGATGAAGAAGACGGCTATGCCTTCGAAACGCGTTGACTCGTGCCAATAAAGGAAAGTATTTCATCGCATCTCTTGGAATCGTGGTTTTTCTAGCGCAGCATTTAACCCGTTTTTCTCTCATCCATCTTGTAATCTTCCTCTGATGAACACAGAGTTTGATATCAGAAAATAGATCAGGGAGCATAGACACATATGATATATGTGGGGCTTACTGCACGTGAGCTCCGCATTAGGGTCAGGGAACATGTTCGGGACATCGACGCAGCAAGGTCAGTCACCGATACTACTCTACTTAAGACATTGCCTCAACACTTTAAGTCCCATCACAAGAGTAACTCGACTTTGTTGGAGGTGCGGGGCATAGACATTGTCAATTGAGGATCCAGAAGTGGGAATCTTAAGAAAAAACTGGCCCAATGTGAGGTGTGCTGGATCCTTTAGACACATTGGCCCCAAAAGGCCTTAATGAGACCATACGTTTTGCCCCGTTTCTCAAGTTACTCCTCATCACTGGGGTGGTTCCTATTATTTTTGTGCCGGTTGTTTTATATTTAGGTTGTTTTTATAGTCCTTTATTTGTTATTTTTATAACTTCCCTTTCTCTTGCTCCATGCCAGTCTTTGTTGGGTTTTATATACATTATATATTTTTTCTATGCTTTATTGTGTCATCTGATGCATACTATAATATATGTTTATGTATTTACTAGAAGGTGGCCCAATTCTAACGTATCGGGTAGTCTAGAATGTGTATGTAGGTTAGCGGATTGAATAATAAGGTAATGAATGGACTGGATGGGTTAGGGTTAATTTAGTATTCTTATAATTGTTTATTGGTTTTAAAATGACAAACAACAGAAGGAACAGTTTTAATAAATGAGTCTAATGTTTAATGATGTCCATGGCTTGTAATGAAAGAAGGTCATGAACAGTGTAAAGTTAAGTAAAAATATGCTGATGCTGTGATGTGGCCCAATGCTCTTAGTTCTTTGAGTTTTGCTCACGATAAATGGGAGCAAAAACAAATGTGTTGCATTTTATTTATTTTTGTTCCGTGTACTTGGACAATGGATACAGAGAGTGTGTTGCCCAGGGATAGGGGGTACTCAAATCCGGGCCAAGGGTTCACTTCTGTAGGTATCACGGTGGCGTGACACGGTCGGTGATCCCAGGCTCCACAACTAAAAGGGATTAGGTAAGGGAGATTGTCCGTGATGCCACCCGTGGGTTGCAGTGATGAAATGGTGGCACCGCCGCTGCCTCTAGGGATCGTGCCCAGGACTGGTGGTATGGAGCAGCAAGGTAGAATCCCCTCCACGGGTAGGGGAGGTGTAGTCCTGGGGCCCAGTTGGGAGTTGTGGTGGTGGCAGGGATTGCAGGGAGCAGGGAAACTCACAGTTCGGTTGTCTAGGTGTTGGATGAGGCTGCTTTCATGTGTATGGTCAGGAAACACAGAGTCCTCTGTAAACCAACTTGCCGGTGACCGGGAGCCTTTTGGAGGGGTGTGCTGGTCCCAGACACGGTGCAATGAGAAGGAGCCCTCTTTTGTTGCACTGCACCTTGCAGTCTGCTTAGCTTCTCTGGTTGGAACGGGGGGGGGTCCCACTTCCCTGCACTATTCCAGGTTCCCGATGCCGGCGGGCCACTACCCTGCCCCGATCCACTTTGGGGTCCCCTCCTAGTGCCTGACCTGTTCCTGCAGTCCAGGGGCTCCAACCCCTGACCGCTCTGCAACTTTCTCTGCAGCCCAGGAGTAGTGATGTGTCGGTCGCAAACGATCCGACACAAAGATCCGGCTCACTGCAGTGACTGACAGGAACTGGATCACTAGTGTGAGCAAATAAAATGTCTAAACGGCTCTTTTCGCCACTGAAACCCCGCCCACCCGCAGCTAAACTCCGCCTACTCAACAATCTAATTGGTCACTTGTGAGTGGGTGGGGTTTTGCCGTGGGTGGGCGGGGTTGCAGCGGTGTCATTATAATCTTAAATATGTGTTCACCTGGAGCCGAGAACTATCTGAAAGATCAGACTCTTTTTGGTGAGCGGAGCCATGGGAACCGGATCACCAAAAAGAGCCGGACTGCCCATCACTACCCAGGAGACACACTCCTGACTGCTCTCCTCCGACTGACTGAACTCCTCCCCTGCTGCTCTTTTCAGCTCCTCCCTGGGGGGGGGGGAGGGCCGGCTGCTCATATGCACCATGTGGGGGTGGTGTGTGTGTAATCCCAAGGAGGAAGCGATTCCTATACCCTTGGTGGGGGGTACAGTCATCTGTGACTACCTGGTTTTGCCAGGGCGTCACAAGAGCATGCTGGGAGTTGTAGTCCAGCAATTTTGTGCATTAGGAAAGACATTTGACCTCAATGAGTAATAATGAGCTTTACACAATCAATATCCCACCAAGAAGCTGTCCAAGTGCATTGAGCGGCACCAGTGCACCTCCAGCATAATCTGCATATGGCTTCTATGTGATCAGATCTCTGCAGAAAATATATATTTATCAGGAGACACGCGCCTATACAGCTATACTGCTGCTTCCAATAGGAAAAACGTACTGACAGGTTCTCACCAGATAAAGTTTCACTCCAAAAATAAAAGGAAAAAATCTATAAATGTAATAGTTTATTGAACAACATTTATATAAGAACATGCACAGATAAAGCGAGGCTGATACAGAGCCCAATACTAAGTGTTAGAATTAGTGATGAGCGAGTACTAAAAAGCTCGGGTGCTCGAAGCTCGGGCCGAGCCTCCCAAGATACTCGTGTACTCGGCCCGAGCAACGAGCCCAATGTTATCCTATGGGAGACCCGAGTATTTTTGTGAAATGACCTCCCGGCAGCATGGAGAAACCCTAAAAATGTCACAAAAGTCTCAGAAGAGTGCTCAAATGACATGGCAACAGCATGGGGAAGACCCCTTGAAGCATTTATCACTCAAAAGTCACAGCTGTGAACAATTTTGTCCGCGTTTTACGCCATTTTTACGGACTCACCAGAAAACCTTCCAAAATGACCCCAAAATGATTTTTCATGGCGGAAATGTTAAGGGCACATACCCAATAGTGAGATAGATCTGGTGTATGTTACTTTTTGAGATCAATACATGAAAGATTTTACGTGAAAACATTGTGTGGCACTCCGATGTCCCTGAGAAGAGACGTACATGAAGGCCTCTTGAGTCTAATGTGCCCATTTTGAGGAAGTGAGTCTTTGTAGTATTTTCCTTTGCCAGGGCAGTCCTAAATTGTGAGGTTCACCAATGCCCCTGCATACAGACGTGCATGAGGGCCTCAAAACATTAAGTGTCCATTGTCAGGAAGTGGGTGTATTATAGTATAGCCCTTAGGCAGGGCAGCCAAAAATTGGGAGGCTCCACATTGTCCCTGGGTAGAGACGTGCATGATGGCCTTTAAACCTGAAGTGCCCATTGTAAGGAAGTGGGTCTATTTCAGTATAGCCCTTTGCCAGGGCAGCCAAAAATTGGGAGGCTCCACATTGTCCCTGGGTAGAGACGTGCATGAGGGCCTCAAAACATTAAGTGTCCATTGTCAGGAAGTGGGTGTATTATAGTATAGCCCTTAGGCAGGGCAGCCAAAAATTGGGAGGCTCCACATTGTCCCTGGGTAGAGACGTGCATGATGGCCTTTAAACCTGAAGTGCCCATTGTAAGGAAGTGGGTCTATTTCAGTATAGCCCTTTGCCAGGGCAGCCAAAAATTGGGAGGCTCCACATTGTCCCTGGGTAGAGACGTGCATGAGGGCCTCAAAACATTAAGTGTCCATTGTCAGGAAGTGGGTGTATTATAGTATAGCCCTTAGGCAGGGCAGCCAAAAATTGGGAGGCTCCACATTGTCCCTGGCTAGAGACGTGCATGATGGCCTTTAAACCTGAAGTGCCCATTGTAAGGAAGTGGGTCTATTTCAGTATAGCCCTTTGCCAGGGCAGCCAAAAATTGGGAGGCTCCACATTGTCCCTGGGTAGAGACGTGCATGAGGGCCTCAAAACATTAAGTGTCCATTGTCAGGAAGTGGGTGTATTATAGTATAGCCCTTAGGCAGGGCAGCCAAAAATTGGGAGGCTCCACATTGTCCCTGGGTAGAGACGTGCATGATGGCCTTTAAACCTGAAGTGCCCATTGTAAGGAAGTGGGTCTATTTCAGTATAGCCCTTTGCCAGGGCAGCCAAAAATTGGGAGGCTCCACATTGTCCCTGGGTAGAGACGTGCATGAGGGCCTCAAAACATTAAGTGTCCATTTTAAGGAAGTGGGTGTATTTCAGTATAGCCCTTAGGCAGGGCAGCCAAAAATTGGGAGGCTCCACGTTGTCCCTGGGTAGAGACGTGCATGAGGGCCTCAAAACATTGTTCCCATTGCAAAGGAGCGGGTCTCCTGTCGTTGTAATGTCCATTCTGCAAAGAATGGGCGAAAAAATTTACCACTGGGGGTATACCTGAAACAAAGACCTAACTATTGTAACGGTCATCATGATGGCGCATGAGGAGAAGGAGGAGCAGTCCAGCGATTATCCAAAGTCGAGAAGTGTACCCATGGGTGAGTGGAGGTACATGGCAAACTTTAAATTCCGCTCTCATTTGCTGGTGGTGTGGTGAAGTCTGGCCCAATCCAACCCTTGTTCATCTTTATCAGAGTCAGCCTGTCAGCATTTTCAGTTGACAGGCGGGTGCGTTTATCTGTAATGATTCCACCTGCGGCACTAAAAACACGCTCTGACAAAACGCTAGCAGCAGGGCAGGCCAGGACTTCCAAGGCGTAGAGAGCCAATTCATGCCACGTGTCCAGCTTGGATACCCAATAATTGTAAGGCACAGAGGAATGTCGGAGTACAGTTGTTCGATCTGCAAGGTACTCCTTCAGCATCTGGGCAAACTTAGGATTTCTTGTGGCACTACCCCGCACCTCAGGGGCTGTGGTACGTGAGGGGCTGAGAAAACTGTCCCACATCTTAAAGACTGTTCCCCTACCTCTGGCGGATTGGACTTGTGCCTCTCTCGGCTGTACGCCTCGGTTGTCCACTGATTCCTGACCTATGCCGCTAGCGTTTTGTGAGGGGAATGCTTTGCCTACTTCCGTGAGTATGGCCTTCCGAAACTGCTGCATTTTGGTTGACCTCTCATCCACGGGAATAAGAGACAAAAAGTTCTCCTTGTAGCGTGGGTCTAACAGTGTTACCAACCAGTAATGATTGTCGGCCAAGATGTTCTTAACGCGAGGGTCACGAGACAGGCAGCTTACCATAAAGTCAGCCATGTGCGCCAGACTCTTAACAGCCAGGACTTCAGTAGCCTGACCAACAAGATGACTGAACATGCTGTCCTCCTCCTCCTCCTCCTCCTCCTCCTCCTCATCTACCCTGTCCTCTGGCCAGCCACGCTGAATCGAGGATATGACTGGTGTGCATGTCATATCCTCAATTTGGCCGGAGAGTTGCTCCATGTCTTCATCCTCCTCCTCGTCATAGTCCTCCACTGCACGTTGTGATGAGACGAGGCTGGGCTGTGTGTTATCACCCACACCCACTACTGTTTCTTGCTGCAACTCATCGCGCTCCGCCTGCAATGCATCATGTTTGTTTTTCAAAAGGGACCGTTTTAGAAGGCAGAGTAGCGGTATGGTGACGCTAATAATGGCGTCATCACCACTCACCATCTTGGTGGAGTCCTCAAAGTTTTGGAGGATGGTACATAGGTCTGACATCCATCTCCACTCCTCAGGTGTTATGTGTGGAGTTTGACCCATTTCCCGACGGCTTAGGTGATGCAGGTACTCAACAACTGCCCTCTTCTGCTCACATATCCTGACCAACATGTGCAGAGTTGAATTCCAACGCGTGGGGACATCACACACCAGTCTGTGAGCCGGAAGATGCAAACGGCGCTGAAAGCCGGCAAGGCCGGCTGAAGCAGTAGGTGACTTTCGAAAATGTGCAGACAGGCGGCGAACTTTTACCAGCAGATCAGACAGCTCTGGGTATGACTTTATAAACCGCTGAACCACGAGGTTGAGCACATGGGCCACGCATGGAACATGTGTCAGCTGGCCTCGCCTCAAAGCCGCCACCAGGTTCCGGCCATTGTCACAAACGACCTTTCCTGGCTTTAGGTTCAGAGGTGTGAGCCAGTGATCTGCCTGCTGTTTCAGAGCTGTCCACAGCTCTTCTGCATTGTGGGGTTTGTCACCTATGCAGATTAGCTTCAGCACAGCCTGTTGCCGCTTCGCCGAGGCAGTGCTGCAGTGCTTCCAGCTTGTGACTGGTGTGGAGGGCACAGTGGATGAGGATGCGCAGGAGGAGGAGGAGGCTGAAGAGCATGACATTCCGGAGCTGTAGAGTGTGGGTGAAACACTGACTGAGGTAGGGCCTGCAAACCTTGGTGTGGGAAGGACGTGTTCCGTCCCTCGCTCAGACTGGGTCCCAGCTTCCACAATATTAACCCAGTGTGCCGTCAACGAGATGTAGCGGCCTTGCCCACAAGCACTTGTCCACGTGTCTGTGGTTAGGTGGACTTTGGGTGAAACAGCGTTGTTCAGGGCACGTGTGATGTTTTGTGACACGTGGTTATGCAACGCGGGGACGGCACACCGGGAGAAATAGTGGCGGCTGGGGACCGAGTAACGTGGGACAGCTGCCGCCATCAGGTCACGGAATGCTTCTGTCTCCACCAGCCTAAAAGGCAACATTTCCAGCGCAAGCAGTCGCGAAATGTTAGCATTTAGAACTGTGGCATGTGGGGTGTTGGCAGTGTATTTGCGCCTGCGTTCAAAGGTTTGCTGAATGGATAACTGAACGCTGCGCTGGGACAAGGACGTGCTTGATGATGGTGTTCTTTCTGCGTAGGCAACTGCAGGTGCAGGAGTGGAGGAGGCTTGTTCGCAGGCAGCATGGACAGAGGATTGGCTCGCATGCACAACCAGCGAAGACGTAGCAGTGACATCAGCAAGCACTGCTCCTCGACTCTGTTGTACTTCCCACAAAGTCGGGTGCTTGGCTGACATGTGCCTGATCATGCTGGTGGTGGTCAGGCTGCTAGTTTTGGTACCCCTGCTGATGCTGGCACGGCAGGTGTTGCAAATGGCCTTTTTTGAATCATCTGGATCCAACTTAAAAAACTGCCAGACTCGTGAAGACCTAACATTTGTACAGGCACCTTGTGTCGTCGTGTTGTTACGGGGAACGGTTGCCTGACTTCTGCCTGGGACCACCACCCTGCTTCTTACTGCCTGTTGTGATGCTACGCCTCCCTCCCCCTGTGCACTGCTGTCCTCGCTCTGCATATCCTCCTGCCAGGTTGGGTCAGTTACTGGATCATCCACCACGTCGTCTTCCTCTTCCGCACCCTGCTCCTCCTCCTGACTTGCTGACAATTGTGTCTCATCATCGTCCACCACTTGTTGAGACACGTTGCCAACTTCGTGAGAACGTGGCTGCTCAAATATTTGGCTATCTGTACAGACGATCTCCTCATGACCCACTTCAATATGAGCTGGCGAGAGGCCAGAATGTGTGAATGGAAACGTGAACAGCTCTTCCGAGTGTCCAAGTGTGGGATCATTAATGTCCGAGGAGGACGTGTACTCAGCCTGGTGGTAGGAAGGAGGATCAGGTTCAGAAATGTGCGGTGCAGTATCACGGCTACTGACACTTGACCGTGTGGAAGACAGAGTGTTTGTGGTGGTGCCAATCTGACTGGAAGCATTATCCGCTATCCAACTAACAACCTGTTGACACTGGTCTTGGTTCAAGAGCGGTGTACTGCTGCGGTCCCCAAGAATTTGGGACAGGACGTGCGAGCGACTAGATGTGGCCCTTTGTTGTGGCGAAATTAGAGCTTGCCCACGACCTCGGCCTCTGCCTGCACCACCATCACGTCCACTTCCTTGTTCCTTGCCAATGCCCTTGCGCATTTTGCAATGCTGTGCACTGCTGACGTGTATATTCACTACTTGTGCGTTATATCAAAGTTTCTGGAAATTGCACACCAGTGCACCTGTACGCTGCCACCAACAGGCACACACGTGCGGTTTTAAAAACCAAGCACGGACGCAATAATAACCTAACACAGGTTTTAGGAGCAAAAATTAAGAACTCTGACACTATCAGCCACTGCTGACTGACGTGTATTATACACTACACTTGTGCGTTATATAATAGTTTGGTAAACGCACACCAGTGCACCTGTACGCTGCCACCAACAGGCACACACGTGCGGTTTTAAAAACCAAGCACGGACGCAATAATAACCTAACACAGGTTTTAGGAGCAAAAATTAAGAACTCTGACACTATCAGCCACTGCTGACTGACGTGTATTATACACTACACTTGTGCGTTATATAATAGTTTGGTAAACGCACACCAGTGCACCTGTACGCTGCCACCAACAGGCACACACGTGCGGTTTTAAAAACCAAGCACGGACGCAATAATAACCTAACACAGGTTTTAGGAGCAAAAATTAAGAACTCTGACACTATCAGCCACTGCTGACTGACGTGTATTATACACTACACTTGTGCGTTATATAATAGTTTGGTAAACGCACACCAGTGCACCTGTACGCTGCCACCAACAGGCACACACGTGCGGTTTTAAAAACCAAGCACGGACGCAATAATAACCTAACACAGGTTTTAGGAGCAAAAATTAAGAACTCTGACACTATCAGCCACTGCTGACTGACGTGTATTATACACTACACTTGTGCGTTATATAATAGTTTGGTAAACGCACACCAGTGCACCTGTACGCTGCCACCAACAGGCACACACGTGCGGTTTTAAAAACCAAGCACGGACGCAATAATAACCTAACACAGGTTTTAGGAGCAAAAATTAAGAACTCTGACACTATCAGCCACTGCTGACTGACGTGTATTATACACTACACTTGTGCGTTATATAATAGTTTGGTAAACGCACACCAGTGCACCTGTACGCTGCCACCAACAGGCACACACGTGCGGTTTTAAAAACCAAGCACGGACGCAATAATAACCTAACACAGGTTTTAGGAGCAAAAATTAAGAACTCTGACACTATCAGCCACTGCTGACTGACGTGTATTATACACTACACTTGTGCGTTATATAATAGTTTGGTAAACGCACACCAGTGCACCTGTACGCTGCCACCAACAGGCACACACGTGCGGTTTTAAAAACCAAGCACGGACGCAATAATAACCTACTAACAGGTTTTTTTGGGGAGCGACAATTACAGTACAGACAAGTCAGACACTATCTGGACTGTTTTACACTGTGTACACCAGCCCCAGATATGAAGGCTGGTATACGGTCACCACTACCCTGCCTGCCTGCCTGCCTGTATACTGCTACAATAGTCCTGACAAGGACTCTTTTGGTCACTAGCCTGTATTCAGACCTGGCTATACCCTGCCTGTATATAGCAACAATAGTCCTGAGAAGGACTCTGCTACTGTACTCCGACCTGGCTATACCCTGCCTGCCTGTATACAACTAGAATAGTCCTGAGAAGGACTTTTGGTCACACTGTTTGCAGCCCTGCAACTGAAAAAGCTATAAAGGGCCGCAAAGCTTTCCCTGAATCAGCGACACTCTCCCTACACTCACTGTCAGAATAGCTGTGAGCAGAGCACAGCGCGCCGGCCGATATAAAGGCTCGGTGACGCTGTGCAGGCCGGCCAATCACTGCAATTCCACAACTAACAGGGCTGTGGCATTGCAGTGGTCTGCCAGCCAATCCCTGCATGAGGGCTGGCTCTCAAAAGAGCGCCAACATGCAGAAATGAAGACCACGAGTAAAGCACGAGTATCGCGAGATTACTCGGTCCCCGCCGAGCAGCCCGAGTACAGTGATACTCGTGCGAGTACCGAGTAGTGACAAGCATGCTCGCTCATCACTAGTTAGAATATATTATGATGTAATACCAGAATTAGCCACAAGATGGCAAAAGATTACAAAAATAATGGTGGCTTTATAGATAACACGTGGAACATTAGAACACAGTGTAAATGCTGGGGAATGTAATACACCATAGAATAGTATTCAGTAATATTTAGATGGTAGATATATAGATTTACCACAACAACATATTAACCACTCAGGTTAGGTCAGACAATGTCCCCGCATCAGCCCCATCTCAGGACCCCACCAGATTCCTGAGGAGGCAGAGGGTCGGCCTTTCTCTGAGGGGAAAAAAAGACTTCTCCTATCAACCAGTTCCTGAAAAACACACAGCACATGGATGACATTCGACTGCTGTCCGATTGTTTTTCATAGACTTTAAATTAGGGAGTTTGACCAGACTCGGATCAAAATTGGACAGGTCGACGTGATTTTAGGCAGACCACTGAGTCCACAAAAATGCATGGACATGTTAACAGCTGCAAAGACTATAATAGATATTAGTGCTGTGAAAACGACGTGTGGAACTCGTACGCAAAAAAAAAAGTCTGAATGAAGCATAAGACACATATTAAATGAAAGTCTCCATTCCCCTCCACCCCCCTCCCCCCCAAAAAAGAAGTACACTGCAAATGACTGCATGAAAAGGTTATCTCCAATATGCTGAAAATCATTTAAACAAGCTACAGAAGATTTAGCAGCGATGAGAGATGAAACCAAACTTTTCGGGCCTGTGGATCAGTGGTATGTCTGATGGAAGAAGAATGATGCATTGAAGTGAAACATGGCGGAGCTAAGTGATGACTATAATGAAGAATGGCAGTGGCTTGGTGATAAAAACCACAATCAATACTATACCAAGGTATGTTATTGGAAAAAACACCTTTGTAATACCTCTAAAATGTATACTTTATTAGATATCATAAAAACAGACACAAGGGTGTCCTTTCAAACAACATAAAACAATGTGCCAGTGAATGCTAGGTGGGTATAGGATTACAATGAACTCTGGTTACCGCTATCTCCCCAAATCAAACCTCCACCTGCAAGGACACATAGGTCCCGAGCGCTAATGCACATCTACAACGCAGGGAGTTGCGATGGGGTATCCTGATCTCGTTTAGCTGCAAAAAGCAGAGTCCCTTTGTGCCTCCGTATCCTGTGACAGGAGTCATCTTTAGAAAACCCCTGATGATCCCCCTTTTATTGCGTTAGGAAGGGGGGGAAACGCATCGGGAGAGTTGAGGGTGCCCGCTTATAAAAGTTGGGCCCGCCGACTCTATCCTAACAATAGTATTTATTCCTCTGACTGGAGATTAGAGACCAGTCGGGAACCATAATTTATTTAACGCAACTGTTTTGTGTATATGTGGTTTGTCTTACACTTCTACACCTGGTCTTTTGGTGGTGGATACACTGCTAGTTAGAGATAGGGGCAGTGAGGGTCAGCCACCCGGAACGGGGGATGTCCAAAAAATTATGACACCCTCCGTCGGTAGGAAGGGGAACGTAGGATGTAATTTAGCATCTATAGACCTATCCTAACAATCTATTGATTTAATCCCTCACGCTATCCTATACCCACCTAGAATTCACTGGCACATTGTTTTATGTTGTTTGAAAGGACACCCTTGTGTCTGTTTAATGATATCTAATAAAGTATACATTTGAGAGGTATTACAAAGGTTGCAGTGGCTTGGTGATGCCTACACTGAAGAATGGCGGTGGTTTGGTGATGCCTACACTGAAGAATGGCGGTGGTTTGGTGATGCCTACACTGAAGAATGGCGGTGGTTTGGTGATGCCTACACTGAAGAATGGCGGTGGTTTGGTGATGCCTACACTGAAGAATGGCGGTGGTTTGGTGATGCCTACACTGAAGAATGGCGGTGGTTTGGTGATGCCTACACTGAAGAATGGCAGTGGTTTGGTGATGCCTACACTGAAGAATGGCGGTGGTTTGGTGATGCCTACACTGAAGAATGGCAGTGGTTTGGTGAGGCATACAATGAAGAATGGCGGTGGTTTGGTGATGCCTACACTGAAGAATGGCAGTGGCTTGGTAACGCCTACATTGACAGATAGCGGTGGCTCAGTGATTCCTACAGTTCAGCAGGTGATTTGCAGTTTCGGAACACATGATCCTGATAATCGTGCAGTGTAAATGTGCACTAACTGGAAGGAACAAGCTGGTTTATAACAATTCATGATTGGACCAAAAAATAAATCTAATTAAAACGATTAAAGGAGAAATAAATAATTAATTAAAGAGATGTGTGTTTACTTTTAAAAAAGGCCAAAGCAAAATGTTTAAAGCGAATAAAAAGGCAAAAAGTTAACCTTGGACCTTGAACTTTTTGCCTTTTAATTAACTTTTTGCTTTTTTATTCACTTTATAACTTCCCACCTAAGAACCCCAACCTAATCAAACTAATATAAATTACACTGGGGAACGCAATTTTTTAGGAGTCAGGTCAGACAACTGTTCTTAATTAATTTTTGGATGCTGAATCCAGAAATGATCTCAGTTTTTCTCTATCACGTCAAGTTTTTGAACTATAGGATTTTTGTCTTCTCAAAAATATGTAAACTACTGTACCTAAAAAGTGTTTTGTTTTTTTTAAATAGTACAAATATGAACAAAAAATGAAATATATAAGAAACCACACTTTCAGTTGTGACTACTCTTACAAGTTGCCACGTAGCTCTATATGAGTCGAATTGTACTCAGATAACAAGTCTTATTACAGAAATCAGTGCAATTGTGCTTCTATGGCAGGTAAGTTGAGGAGGAAAAACTTGACATGATAGAAAAAAACTGACTACATTTTTGGAATCAGCATGCCAATTTTAGTATAAATCAGCTCAAAAACCTAACTCAACAGCATTTTTTTTAAATTGTTCCCCAGTGTTATTTGTCATTCCTATTTGAACATAAATTTGTATGGTAATGCTATTTTTATTTGAATGCTATTTTTAAATCACCCTGTCATGTGGCTATCCTTACCTTCCCTCCCCACCTTTTCAGCCAAGAATCAACACCGGTATTACTACTATCACCATCACCGGTTACTCTCAGACGGTCGTTCCAGTCTTATGTGGGCCTACTTCCTCACCCTTGCCAAATTCCCAAACCTCCCTCAACCCCTTTTTCCTATGTACCTACTATCCCCCGGCCCAAAAGCAAAAAGCTCCTTTTTTTTTGCCCTCAACATCAATCCCCCTTTTGACCATATGCACTTTCTCCAGTCTCTATTCGAAGATCACCCACCAACTTGGGAGCCGGATAACTTTCTTGGATCATCCATAGTACAATTGCCGGCGTATAGGCCTCTCATCCCACACAGTAACCTTCCAGCCTATTTTATAAAATCTCAAGCTAATTATTCTAATATTTCTAAGCATATTTTAGCATCCCTATCCCCCTCCCCTTTTTCCCCTCCTCCCCCAATTTTTTACATAGGCATGTGTGCATCCATATGCACAGAAAAGCTTTCCCTAACATTTTCATATATTTTTTACATTATTATTTATATATTTTTATATTTGTTATATATTTGTATACATACTGTATATTTGTTATTGTATTTTTTCATTTTTATATTTTTCCTTTATTATATTCATATTCCATTAAATTAAAGGTTCTAACTCCGTATCAAACTATACACATATATCACTCATATGTTTTAGTTTTAATTTATTTAACAATAAAATGTTTTTAATTTACATACAATAGCCTAATATTAATTTTTAATTCTTCAACCATTTAGCAACTCCAGGTTGGACTCCAAAACACCGATAAAGTCTTCCCCTCTTATTAATTAGAGTTATACTAGAATCTACTACAAGCTTCTAGAACACATCACTGACACAGCAGGCCCCCGTAATTAACTACAATCATCAATTAGGATCACTGATGGGCAGCTAATTGCGGCAATTAAATAGCTATTTAAAAAGCACACACAGGAGCATTAAGTACCCCTGATGAAGAAGGCTTAACTGCCTTCGAAACGTGTCGGTTCGTGCTCTGGTTTTTGGCCCCTACAGGCTTCAATAGCCAATAACGAGTGACGTCACCCAGCTTCTCCCCTTGCGCGCGGTCAGTGGAGGAAGTAGTTTCCGCCCAGAATTCTCCTCCACGTGGACTGCGGTTTTCCGTTTTACCTTTCACAGCCTCTACCAGCCTGCTGTACATCGTAACCAAGGCACCACCTGCCACTGCCTACCTAACTGCCACCAAGCTGCCCACCACTGCCAGGCAAGTGTGTTCCTTTCCTTTTTAAGTCCTGCTTGCTCATCCATAGTAATCAGGACCTTACCAGTGTTTACGTTTAAGCTAATCAGGTTATGATTTTGTATCTCACAGCCTGTAAACCTTTCATGGCCATCCACTCTGTTTGACTGCTACCCTTTTGAGGGGGCTTCTGCACCACATTGCAGGTTCATGTGTCAGGAATCTACTCCAATTCACCTGTCACTAACAGCAACACCCACTAAAACTATCTGTAGTTGTGCAATTGTACAGTAACCATTTATATTACCGGTAGATGCAACCCACCTATCCATTTTGAAGTCTTACATAATCCACCATCAACTTATATAATCAAAGCAACTCCAATCCGGGAACCACAAGGCAAGTCCCCAATTTTTTTGTTTCCATATTAACTAGCGTCCATTAGGCTATTTATCAGGTCACCTTACATCCCTCCTTTCTCTCCATCAGCCATTCTGCACCTCCTGTTGGTCTGCGCAACTCTTTCAGACAAGAATAAAAGTACCTCAAGGACCTGTAGATATTGACTAGCGTTACTCTCTCCCTCCACCAAGCAAGGGTTTTTCCTGTTTAACCCCACTAGCACAGCGGGCACTTGTACATTTAATTTCCATTTTTTGGCAGCCGTGAGGGCGCATCCTGCCCTCTGCTTGCAGCTTTAACCTGTGGGACAGCTTGATTTCTCAATAAACTCCCTTGTTTGGAAGTCAGCTTTGTCTCCTTCTTTCCTTTTATGAGCGCCAGTGTTCCCTCTCCACTTTTGAAAAATTAAAAATCACTGCAATGAAATGCAATGCAGTGCGGTGCCTTGATGTGACTACACTTAACAACTAAAAAAATATGTAAAACTGGTACAACAATGGGCATCAAAGGAGGCACCGAAGTATGTTATTGAAAGCGTTAAATGACGCGGGCCATTGATCTCACACCAACAATACACAAATAGTAATGCCCCACATCTAACTCAGATCACTCCAGCCTGACCCAAATGGGCATCAGAAATGCGCTCAAAGTGGGCAGAATGTCAATTTTAAAAATTTCAATAAGTAACTGGTGTCTTTAAGGGGTTAAATGACCTTGGGCCACTGATCTCGCATCACCATTACATACACAGTGATGCCTCACATCAAACTCAGGGCACTTCAGCTTGGCCCAAATGTGTTCTGGGCCCCAAGCAATTTAACCCCTTAAAAACCAGTTACTTATTCAAATTGTTCAAATCAACTGTCTGCCCACTTTGATGCCAGTTCTGATGCCCAGAAACCACTTGGGCAAGGATGCAGTGAACAGAGTTTGATTTGGAGTATCTCTCTGTGTATTGGTGATGTGAGATCAGTAGCCCAAAAGGATTTAACCCCTTAAAATACCAGTTAGTTATTCAAATCTATGAATATAGGCCAGGCTGGAGTGACCTGAGTTTGATGTGAGGCATCACTATGTGTATTGTTGGTGTGACATCAGTGGCCCAAGGTCATTTAACCCTTTCAATAACATACTTCTGGCACAAAAATGGGCATCAAAGTTTCATATTTTTTTAGCTACTTTTAAGTGTATTTGTGGTGCCCCTGACCTGGTCAGGCACCACTGAGTACTGCACCCATGCTGGGACAGTGCTTCCAGGTAATCGTAAGGGCCAGAACGAGGTGTGTATACACAGACACATAGCAACCAGTTTCCCCCACACCAATAGATGGGACCCTTGGGCAGTCTCCAGAGGGAGCTGGCCTTCAAATCTTGTCAAGGGGTGAAGCGGAGGGGCTGGGAGCTAGAGTGTCAGGAATGTAGGAGAGCCAGTCTGGTGGTGAGCAGCAGTCGCGCGGTAGATACGCTCGCTGCCACGAGTCAGACCCTGCACGTGGGTAGTAGCAGTTAGCGGGGGAGAACGGTCACTTGCGCAGACAGACAGAGAGCCTGGTGACTAGGCACGTACGTGGAACAGGTCCCTAGAACAGACTCCAGTTTAACTATCTGTTAAAACCTGTCGGTGAGGGGAACTACAAGTAACTCACCAACCTCACAGAGTCCGAGCCTCAGCAGCAACGCAGAGACCCATAAGGAGACAGAGCTTGGAGCCATCTCACCTGGTCCACGCTGCAGGCAAATGGGCCAAACACAGGGGACAAAAGGCAGTAGCGACTCCCTGGATAGACCTCCATGGTACTTCACGTCAGGGGGTTATCCGAACACAGAGTGCTAGGAAGGCGAGCTAACAGGTTACCCTCAGACTGGCCCGAAGGATACCTGGTCCTACCTGGTTCATCGCAGCATCGCCCGGGTCAGCTCACTATAACCACCTGAGTGAGTAAAAACCAGTTAAAAGACTTTTGAACTCAGCCTGTGTTTTTCCGAGACCCGTTACCCTGCTCACCCAAACCCCTGGGGTCTGCCTCACTCACGGGAGGTTACATCATCTGGCTGCAGACCCTATCAGCCCAGACGCTCGAAAAACCTGCAGTGGCGGTCATCCATAACTCTGACCGCAAACCGTGAGTGGCGTCACGACAAATAATAAAAATCGACATTACCTGTTTGCCATATTGAACAAGTACTGTGGCGTCCCTGAAGAGGATCATCAAACCTGGGGCACTACATATTCACATCAGTACACCTCACTGCATTATATTTAAGGCTATGTGCCCACGGGAGCTCGCACCTGCGGATTTTGCCGCGGAAAACCTGCGGATTTATCTGGATTTTCTAGATAAATCCGTAGGTTTCAGCAAGTACAGACACTCCCCATGTTATCCTATGGGACATGGGGAGTGTCTGTGTCAATGCTGCGGTATGTGCGGCTACGGAATATGCTGCGGATGTCCCGCAGCCGCACATAACTGGATGTCAATTTTTCCTGCGGAAATCCCGGCTCTCCACTATGGAGATAGAGACCGGGACGTCCGCAGGTAAATCGCATGAATGTCCGCAGGTTTTCCGCAGCTATTTCGCTGGAATTTCGCATTTATGTATAGCTGCGGATTCCGGGGAGCTTCTGCGGGAAACTTGCGGATGTACCTGCGGATAAATCCGCAGGTGCGATTTCCTGTGGGCACATAACCTTATTGTTGTGATTTTTTGTTTTTTTGTTAAACCTGAAAAAAAAACAACAGAAAATAAACAATTGCCCAATAAGAAAATAGACGAATAAGGAACCAACTTCAGAATCGATAATAGATGAGCATTATTCCCAGAGTATATAGTCTCCAGTATGTAGTAGCAACTCGACATATATCACTATATACCTGCAAAGTGGATCATACACTCATATCATCTAGTCTTAGCGACAGCTGCCATGTAGCGATCATTTCCTGTATCCCACTATTTTATTCATCCCATTGATGAATGATTTATCTATAAAAGCTTATTTCTCTCTCCAGTGTCTGTCAAGATATCTTACATATTGATGCTTTCTCTTAATTACTGTCTACCCCTAATATCTTTATAGAACCTTCCCATACACGTAATGCAGCATGAAGGGGCTCGGAGAAGGCGGCAGTGAAGGTGTGTAAGTGTCTGATGGGGTCACACAGCTCATAAAAGGACAACTGCCCGCCCTCATAATCCAGACAGATCCTGACTCTATCACTGGAGATCTTGTCAGGTAACTGGATCTCTATACTGTCATGTATCACTGAATACTGATTCTTATATCTCCACAAACTCCAGGACTTGTTATTCTCTCCAATCAGTGACTGCCACCCCCTGTCTATACTGGGATAACACATCCCCACACTCCACTCCCCTGATCTACTGCCCTCCACATCCCAGTAATGTCGTCCTGAGGTAAATCCCCTCCTGCTCATCACCTGATTATACTGGAATCTCTCTGCTGTTTTTGGACGTTTCTGCTCCTCTTGTGTGCAGGTTGCAGTTTTCAGGTCGTCTGATATAAGGAGATCATTAGCAGCTGTGTTTACATCCAGTAATATGTCGGCAGGACCCTCCACATAGATCCCCCTCCTTATACCTGTTATTACCTCACATAATGTGTGTAATGTGTGTGAGATCACAGCCACATCCAGGTCATCTCCATCATGGAGCTGTTTATCATGTCCCCCTGTGTCCTCATCACCTCCCTCCTCCTCAGGATCACACAAGTCCCCGGTGTCTGGTTCCTGTAAGACGGTCAGTGGATCAGTCATGTTACACAGCTCCTCAATGTGCCTCATCTTCCTGGATAGCTCGTCCTTCTTTATCTCCAGCTGATGGATCAGAGCAGACAGTGACAGTGACTCTTCCTTTTCCTGCCTGGAGATCTCACTCAGGAGTCAGGACCTTCTTTTCCAGGTCGTCCACCCGTCTCCTGATGTCTGTACACAGGGCAGTGACTCTCTCGGCTTCTCCAGCTGCTTTTTCTTGAACTTTTCTCCTGAGCTTCTCCAGACTCCGGGCTCTTTCCTCAACCTCCTCTCTCTTTGTGGTCAATTTGTGGAGAACATTTCTCAGTTTCTTCTTCTTCTTCTCTGAGGCCTCATCCAGTGACTCCATTTTATGTCCATTATGTTTTCCAATCAAACTGCAGGACACACAGATACAAGCCGCGTCCTCGGTGCAGTAATATTCCAGGATCTTCTTATGGACAGAACATTTCCTTTTCTCCAGAGAAGTGCTGGGATCAGATAAGACGTGTTCTGGTGATTTGCTGTGAGCCCTCAGATGTTTCTCACACAGAGAAGCCTCACAGTGTAGACAGGATCTAACAGCAGGTACAGGAGAGTCCGCACAGTAAGTGCAGCAGATCCCGGTTTCCCTCTGTGTTGGTTGAGTAATGAGTAAATTCTCCATTATGTTACGCAGAGCTAAGTTCCTCATCAGCGTCGGCCGCTCCTGAAACTGTTCTCTGCAGTCTGGACAGGAATAAACTCCAAACTCGTCCTGTGTATCCAGCACACGATCAATACAGACCCGGCAGAAGTTGTGTCCACATCTCAGCATTACAGGATCTGTATAAGTGCTCAGACAGATGGAGCAGAGCAGCTCGTCTCTCAACTCGGCAGACGCCATGGCTAACAGAGAAAGAGAAAAACAAAACTAATTCTTTGATACTGATAAACAATGGGCGGTTTATACTTGTGAGTACAGGACAGAGCTCCCTGACACTTGAAGGGAACCGGTCACCAGATTTGTCCCCTATAAGCTGCAGCCACCACTAGTGAACTGTTCGGCTATGTGCGCACGTTGCGTTTTTTCCCGCGGAAACGCTGCGTTTAGAACTGCAGCGTTTCAGTGCCAAATTGCATGCGTTCAGCTTCCCCAGCAAAGTCTATGAGAAAGCCGAAAAATCAGTGCACACGCTGCGTTTCTAAATGCAGCGTTTTGGATGCCTAAAATCGGTGCGGGAAAAAAAAAAGCATGTCACTTCTTTTGTGCGTTGTAGCTGCGTTCTCCACTCATTGAAATCAATTATGTTGGTCAGAACGCAGCTACAACGCAGTTAGCTGCATTTTTGTTGCGGTCCGCATGCTTTTTTGGCATACAGAACGCATGCATTTTTACCTGGAAGTGAGGTCAAGAGGTTTCCTGTTGACCTCACTTCCTGGCAAAGTTCCGGAAAGCCGGTGTCGCCAAAGTGCCTCGCCCGACCCCAACCCCCCTCCCGAAAATCCAAGATGGCCGCGCACACACAGCAGCGCACCGGCCGCATGTACCCTACTCCTTAAATTTGTGTCGCATGTGCCATGACACATGCGACAGAAAACTGCTCCCCAGGCCCTGCCAGGTCACCCCCTATTCCCCCCGATGTCCCCCGTACCTTGTACAGCCTTCATCCATCGCGATCCCTCCTCCTTCACAGCAGACGCTGGTCACATGTGCAGAGCAGCTGACAGCTCAGTTTACTGTGTTCAGAGACGCTGGCTGCTGCTGCTCGCACACTGCTGCTGTGACCCGGGGAGAGAGGGTGCAGATTCTTAGCACCCACTCTCCTCAAATGGAGGGTATGCACTCCTAGAAAATGGGGAACACGTTCCCTGAGTGTGCCCCCCATATTCTAGAAGGTTCAGAGTCGACGTGGGACTTCCAAAATGGATTACTGCGGACCAGATTTTTTTTTTTTTTTTTTTTCAATAAATTGGTGAAAGAGGGAATGTTTTGGGGAGTGTTTTTTCAAATATTTTTTTTTTTTGTTGTCAATTTTTTTTGCTATTACTGTCAATTAGTTATGTCAGGTATCTGATAGATGCCGTGACATCACTAATTGCTGGGCTTGATGCTAGGTGACATTACACATCTGGTATCAACCCCATATATTACCCAGTTTGCCACCGCACCAGGGCAACGGGATGAGTTGGGGCGAAGTGCCAGGATTGGCGCATCTAATGGATGCGCCACTTGTGGGGCGGCTGCGGCCTGCTATTTTTAGGCTGGGAAGAGTCCAATAACCATGGCTCTTCCCATCCTGAGAATACCAAACCCCAGCTGTCAGCTTCACCTTGGCTGGTGATCTAATTTGGGGGGATCCCACGATTGTTTTTTTTTTTAATTATTTATAAATAAAAAAAAAATAAAAAAAAAATAAAAAACAGCTTGGGGAGCCCTCCAAATTGATCACCAGACAAGATGAAGCTGTCAGCTGTGGTTTGCAGGCTACAGCTGTCTGCTTTACCCTAACTGGTTAGCAAAAATAGGGGGACCCCACATCATTTAATTTTAATTTTTAATTTTTTTTTTTGGGCTAAATACAAGGCTAGGCACCCTTTAGTGCCACATGAAAGGCACTAAAGGGTGCCAGCTTAGAATATGCAGGGGGGTGGGACGTTATATATATGTTTGACATCCATTGACGCATTTTTGGCTGTGTTCCCACAATCAGGGTTTGCAGCGTTTTGGTCGTAGAGTGTTTTCCCTGCGTCCATAACGCTGCGTTGTGTAGTAGAAGCACAGTGGAAGGATTTTTAGAAATCCTGTGCCCACTGTGCTTCTTTTCTTCGCAGCATACACTGACCTGTGGCGCGGCTTCCCGAGCCTCAGCATGTCAATTTATGCTGCGGAGACAAGAGTGTTCTCTGCACGTAGAATAGAGCTAAAGTCCACAGCAGCCTGAACCCAAATCGTGGGCATGCTGCATTCTCCCATGGACAACACTCACATCTCTGCAGGAATGTGTACTAGACGCCGTGTCACTGGATCATGTGGTCAAAAACGCACCTAAGGAGAACGCATGCGTTTTCGATGCGTTTTTTTTCAAAACGCATTGTTTACAATTGTCCCCTCTGCCAGAGAGTGCGTTTTTTTCTGCACTGAAAAAAACGCAACATGCGCACATAGCCTAAATGGTAGTGAGAAAAAAAAAAAGGTAGCATAGAAAGAACTGTGCACTCCCAATAATCATACGAAAAACATGTTTTTATTGTCAAACAAAATCCAAAAACCTGACAAAAACACACTGGTTAAAAATATTTAAAGAACAACAGAACAAGCAGTACTGGGATAGGGGATAGTTGATGCTGAGGCACAAATAAACAAATATGCAGTCTACAGATGTCACACAGAATGAACAGTAAGATGGTATCAAATACTAAACTGGATGGTATTGAACTAAGGCAAATGGTTTTTCTTTTGTGGAGTACTCCAGGACCATGTTTATAGCCAAAAACCAAAAAGTGTCAGTGATTTGAAAAATTACATAAGAGATGTATTTCAAGAAATTAATACCCAAAGAGACTTGTGCAAAAATGTTTGTCGAAGAGTAAGAGGTTTCAAAGCTGTGCAAATTGCGTTCATAAAATTTAAGAGCTTTTGTAGCATTGGTCAGAATAAAAATGTAATTGTAACTGTTTTATGCTTGTGTTAGTAAATATCATTTTATATATAAATCAAAATAAATGTTATTATTTTCTGTCCACCTACTTTTGGACCACCCTGTATATATATATATATATATATATATATATATATATATATATATATATATGCACATATACACGCAGTACAGACCAAAAGTTTGGACACACCTTCTCATTCAAAGAGTTTTCTTTATTTTCATGACTTTGAAAACTAGATTCACATTCAAGGCATCAAAACTATGAAGTAACACATGTGGAATGAGATACCTAACAAAAAAGTGTGAAACAACTGAAAATATGTCTTATATTCTAGGTTCTTCAAAGTAGCCATCTTTTGCTTTGATTACTGCTTTGCACACTCTTTGCATTCTCTTGATGAGCTTCAAGAGGTAGTCACTAAAAATAGTTTTCACTTCACAGGTGTGCCCTGTCATGTTTAATAAGTGGGATTTGTTGCCTTATAAATGGGATTGGGATCATCAGTTGTGTTGTGCAGAAGTCTGGTGGATACACAGCTGATAGTCCTACTGAACAGACTGTTAGTCTGACATAATACAAATTCTATCTACTACACTTGCAAACTTCAAACGGAACCTGAAAACTCATCTGTTCAGAAATGCCTATAACCTTCAATGACCCCACTGTCCCACCTCCGTGCGGGGCTGCCGCCCCACCACCGTGCGGAGCTGCCGCCCCACCACAGTGCGAAGCTGCCGCCCCTCCACCGTGCGGAGCTGCCGCCCCACCACCGTGCGGAGCTGCTGCCCCACCACCGTGCGGAGCTGCCGCCCAACCTACACCCCAGCTACTGTCTCCTCCCCAAAATCCTTTAGATTGTAAGCCGGCAAGGGCAGGGCCCTCTTCCCTCTGTACTAGTCTGTCTATTGTAACTTGTATATGTATTCTGTATGTAACCCCCTTCTCATGTACAGCACCATGGAATCAATGGTGCTCTATAAATTAAATAATAATAATAATAATAATAATAATAATAATAATAATATGGCAAAAAAAAGCAGCTAAGAAAAGAAAAACAAAAGGCCATCATTACTTTAAGAAATGAAGGTCAGTCAGTCCGAAAAATTGGGAAAACTTTGAAAGTGTCCTCAAGTGCAGTGGCAAAAACCATCAAATGCTACAAAGGCACTGGCTCACATGAGGCCCACCTTAGAAAAGGAAGACCAAGAGTCACCTCTGCTGCAGAGGATAAGTTTATCAGAGTCACCAGCCTCAGAAATCGCAGGTTAACAGCAGCTCAGATTAGAGATCAGGTCAATGCCACACAGAGTTCTAGCAGCAGACACATCTCTAGAATAACTGTTAAGAGGAGACTTTGTGCAGCAGGCCTTCATAGTAAAATAGCTGCTAGGAAACCACTGCTAAGGACAGGTAACAAGCAGAAGAGACTTGTTTGGGCTAAAGAACACAAGGAATAGACATTAGACCAGTGGAAATCTGTGCTTTGGTCTGAGGAGTCCAAATTTGAGATCTTTGGATCCAACCACCGTGTCTTTGTGCGGCGCAGAAAAGGTGAACGGATGGACTCTACATGCCTGGTTCCCACCGTTAAGCATGGAGGAGAAGGTGTGATGGGTGCTTTGGTGCTGACACTGTTGTTGATTTATTCAAAATTGAAGGCATACAGAACCAGCATGCCTACCACAGCATCTTGCAGCGGCATGCTATTCCATCCAGTTTGCGTTTAGTTGGACCATCATTTATTTTTCAAACAGGACATTGACCCCAAACACATCTCCAGGCTGTGTAAGGGCTATTTGACTAAGAAGGAAAATGATGGGGTGCTAAACCAGATGACCTGGTTTCCACAGTCACCAGACCTGAACCCAATCGAGATGGTTTGGGGTGAGCTGGACCGCAGAGTGAAGGCAAAAGGGCCAGCAAGTGCTAAGCATCTCTAGGAACTCCTTCAAGACTGTTGGAAAACCATTTCCGGTGACTACCTCTTGAAGCTCATCAAGAGAATGCCAAGAGTGTGCAAAGCAGTAATCAAAGCAAAAGGTGGCTACTTTGAAGAACCTAGAATATAAGACATGTTTTCAGTTGTTTCACACTTTTTTGTTAAGTATTTCATTCCACATGTGTTAATTCATAGTTTTGATGCCTTCAATGTGACTCTACAATTTTCAGAGTCATGAAAATAAAGAAAACGCTTTGAATGAGAAGGTGTGTCCAAACGTTTGGTCTGTACTGTGTATATATATATATATATATATATATATATATATACATATATATATATACACACACACACACACACACACAGGTGCATCTCAATAAATTAGAATATCATGAAAAAGTTAATTTATTTCAGTAATTCAATACATAAGGGGAAATGCATATATTATATAGTCATTACACACAGAGGGATCTATTTCAAGTGTTTATTTCTGTTAATGTTGATGATTATGATTTACAGCCAATGAAAACCCAAAAGTCATTATTTCAGAAAATTAGAATAATTACCATAAAACAGTTGCAAAGGCTTCCTAAGCATTTAAAATGGTCCCTGAGTCTGGTTCAATAGTCTGCACAATCGTAAGGAAGACTGCTGACTTGACAAATGTCCAGAAGGCAGTCATTGATACAGTCCACAAAGAGGGTAAACCACAAAAGGTCATTGCTAAAGAAGCTGGCTGTTCACAGAGTGCTGTATCCAACCATATTAATGGAAAGTTGAGTGGAAGGAAAAGTGTGGTAGAAAAAGGTGCACAAGCAACCGGGATAACTGCAGCCTTGATAGGATTGTTAAGAAAAGGCCATTCAAAAATTTGGGGGAGATTCACAAGGAGTGAACGCTGCTGGAGTCAGTGCTTCAAGAGCCACCACACACAGACATATCCAGGACATTGGCTACAAGTGTCACATTCCTTGTGTTAAGCCACTCATGACCAATAGACAACGCGAGAAGCATCTTACCTGGGCCAAGGAGAATAAGAACTAGACTGTTGCTCATTGGTCTGAGGTGATGTTTTCAGATGAAAGTCCCAGAGTCTGAAGGAAGAGTAAAGAGGCCACAATCCAAGCTGCTTGAGGTCTAGTGTGAAGTTTCCACAATCAGTGATGGTTTGGGGAGCCATGTCATCTGCTGGTGTAGGTCCACTGTTTTATCAAAGACCAAAGTCAGCGCAGCAGTCTACCAGGAAATTTAAGGGCACTTCATGCTTCCCTCTGCTGACAAGCTTTTTGGAGATGGAAAGCAGGACTTGACACCTGTCCACACTGCCAAAAGTACCAATACGTGGTTTAATAACCATAGTATCACGGTGTTTGCTTGGCCAGCAAATTCACCTGACCTAAACCCCATAGAGAATCTATGAGAGACATTAGCGCAAACAATGCAGATGAGTTGAAGGCGTCTATCAAAGCAACCTGGGCTTCCATAACACGTCAGCAGTGCCACAGGCTGATCGCCTCCATACCATGCTGCATTGATGCAGTAATTCATGCAAAAGGAGCCTCGACCAATTATTAAGTGCATTTACTGTACAGACATTTCAGTAGGCCAATATTTATGAGTGTAAAATCATTTTTTTAGTTGCTCTTAAATAATATTCCAATTTTCTGAGATAATGAGTTTTGGGTTTTCATTGACTGTAAGCCATAATCATCAACATTAACAGAAATAAACACTTGAAATAGATCCCTCTGTGTGTAATGACTCTATATAATATATGCATTTCCCTTTTTGTATTGAATTACTGAAATAAATTAACTATTTGAGGATATTCTAATTTATTGAGATGCACTTGAATCTTTTTGATCAAATGCAAAATCCAACATGTGGGATGTATGACTGGTCCCCTGAAAATCCGCATTACACTGTGTTCCAAATTATTATGCAAAAAAGATTTTTTCATATTTTCCTAAATTAACTTTATGAATTGCAGTCATTGTTATTTTCCAGTCATCTACTATTCGAGTATAATTGAAATGTTTTTTTTATCAAACTGCCTATGAAAACAGTATATTTTTAAAAATAATAAACACTCAAAATGCACTCAAGGGGGGGCGTGGCTTGAGCTTGATGGCAGGCAGACGTGCTCTGTAGGAGCTCTTGCAGGCTGAGGTGGCAAATAACAGCAAAACCCACCTGGCACTCTCTAGCATGCCGGGGAAGAGAGGCACAGCACCACAGACCGGACCACAGGCCCTGAGAAGCAGCAGCGCAGCAGTGGATCGTCTGTTCAAAGGGGGGAAGCTCTCTCCGGTCTCCAGGCCTGCTCCAGTAATGGCACCTGCATCCATGAGGCAGATGCCTGCCGCAACAGCAGCCGTCAGTGGTGGCAGCGGGACAGAAGTGGCGGTGGCGATGCATAGCGTGCAGGTACAGGGGGGTACCGTCAGAGATCAGCTGGGACCAAGATCTCCGCTTTTGTCACAGAGACCAGTGGTGCAGGGGTATACAGGAGGTGAGGCTGTTGCACAGAATACTCAGAAGGAGGGGGGCGGTGGAGTTCAGGCCCCACAGCAGAGCTTGATGAGCCAGGCTGGTGAAGAGACCAGAAGTCTGGGCACTGATGGAGATATTCATGGGGGTAAGGAAAGCAGGGCCTCCCAGGCATGTCAGGAGTTGTCAGGCTCCCAAAGCAGTCAATCCCCACACAGTCAGGGGAACCAAAATGGAGGTCAGATCACTGTGGATACAGAGCGCAACCTGCAGCTGCTGGCTGCTCTCCCCACCAAACATGACCTGGACAATCTAGTTACTAAAATGGAGGCGGCACATGAGAGGGCTCTGTCCATTGTGAAAGGGGACATTGATGCTCTGGATACACGCACCACTGCAGTGGAGAATGATGTGTTTACACTATTTGAAAGAGTTAACACACTGGAGCAAACTCTATCCAAATCCAGTACACACCTGCAAAATGTCGCCATCTTGTTAGATGATCAAGAAAACAGGGGGAGGCGAAATAATATTCGTTTGAAAGGCATCCCAGAAGAGATAGCAGCAGCTGCCCTCCCTAAGTCTGTAACTTTAATTTTCAACAAAGTGATGGGAGCTGCAGAGGACTCCGCTTATGTGATCGACAGAGTCCACAGAGTGTTCCGCCAGGGGCCGGGTGACACAGCACAGCCGAGAGATGTTCTGTGCAGACTGCATTACTACACGGATAAAGAAGCCATACTGAGGAAGGCATGGGTCCATGGAACCGTCTCTTACGAAGGGTCTGAAATCAAGCTTTTTCCTGACATATCAGCCAGAACCCTGTATATGAGGCGTCAGCTCCTCCCTATTCTACAAAAAATTAAAGAGAAAGGAGCATCTTACAGTTGGGGACATCCATTTCACCTAATAGTACGCCACAATGGAGACCAATATCTGCTGAAGCGGCCGGAGGAGGTGGAGGGTCTCTTCCAATTTCTTGATACACCGGCAGTAGAGATCCCTAACTGGCTACATATGGACAGACCCGCCGGGTTACCCCAAAGAAGAAGAGAAGGTGGACGCCGCCGTGCAAGACCTCAGAAGAGTTGCAGGGATCCCAAGCCGGCCGGAGAATCTTCCCAGGAGGAGCCAGATTGAAGACTTGGGTCTGATTGCGGTTTTCTATCTTGTGGTGGGGGGAGCGGGAGACGTGGGAGGATAGCCCCTTATAGGCCGGACGCGATCATAAATATTGGATTAATTGCTACTTGAAATGTATTTGTCTCTCTTTTCTTGGGTGGGAGGGAGAGAGGTGGAGTGATTATTATTCCCCCTCTATGCTCTCTTTTATCCATTTGTGTTCCTCCCTTTTCTCTCTTTTTCTCTCTCTCTCTCTTCCCTCTCTTTCTCCTCTCTCTTCTTGCTCCTCCTTTTCTCTCTCGTCCCTTTCTCTCTTTCTTCTTTCTCTCTGTGCTCAGTCGTTTCTCTTTCGCCCCTTTTTCCCTCTTCCTCCACACTCTCTCTTCTTTATCTTTTTCTCCCCTTTCTTCCCCTTTTCTCTCTCTTTCGCTCTCCCTTTCACACCCCTTCTCTTTGTCTCTCTCTCTCCCCCTCTCCCTCTCCCCCTCTCTCTCTCCCCCTGAGGGGGTCTCACATGGACCCTTCAATTGATAATGTTGATGGATAGTCTGATAAACGTGTTGTTCTTCTAAGAAATGTGCCTCTCACTGCCCTGTCGTGTAACGGGGAGGTGAGACGTGGGTTTTCAGTTCACTATAATATTGTCATTTCTGCCTCGAGCTTGTGTAGCTTTTGCCCTTGGTCTTCCACGCACCCCAAGGGTGGTTCTCCCATCTGGAGAGCACCTGGTCTCTAAGTTCTTCAGAGACTGCATAGTTTTATTGTGTGAAACTTACTGGCCATTCCTTTAGGCCAGCTGTTACTGTTCATATTTTCTGTCTGCTAATACTAATCGCTTTTTTTTTTTTTTCTCTCTCTGCTCTTTCTTCTCTGCTGCTAGTTCTTTTTTCTACCTGATTCTTGATCCCCCCCCTTCCCACCCGATCCTTACCCCACTTTCCCATATCCGGTCAGTGTTTTGTAGGGGGTTCAACACTGTTTCTGACCCAACATGCATAAACCAGGGAACTCGGAGGTGAAATGTGGGACATTGAATGTGAAAGGTTTACATAGCCCGGGTAAGGGGTCTATCCTGGCAAATACGTTAAAAAAAACGGGGGTCCAAATTGCTTTCCTGCAAGAAACGCATCTGTGCAAACATAAACCATTTAAATTGACATCACGCTGGTTCCCTGAGGCGTATCATAGCTTCTCGCCGGACCCGAAGTCCCGAGGTACTAGTATTCTTGTCTCGCGCTCCATCCCTTGGGAATTCATGGACTCTCGCAGTGATGACAGAGGACGGCTATTGTTGGTGAAGGGCAGGATCGCTACGCATATTTACACATTAGCTTCTATATACCTCCCCAATGTGGGGCAAATTGATACCCTGGCCGGATTTGTTGAAACTATGGAGGATTTCGTGGAGGGGACACTCATTATGGGGGGGGATTTCAATATTGCTCTAAACCCAGCTCAGGACACCTCCACGGGGGCCTCTGCACATCCTACATCAGCCCTCCGCAGGCTGCGGTGCTTATTACATGAGCAGCAGCTCGTGGACACATGGAGATTGTTGCACCCGACTGATAGGGACTACTCTTTCTATTCAAATGCACATGGTGTATACTCCAGATTGGACTACTTTTTTGTAAAACATAAAGACCTCGAAAGGATCTCCAAAGCCCAGATAGATAGCATAACATTCTCTGACCATGCACTTTGCACTGTGTCTATGGTGCTACAGTCTCCGTTTCCACAGCAGTGGCAATGGAGACTGAACACTTCCCTACTGGAGGACCCTGAAAGCCTTCAGTCAGTACAGAACTCCCTGACTGAATACTTTACGTTGAATGCGGGTGGGGATACATCACCAACGACGGTCTGGGAGGCCCACAAATGTGTTATTCGAGGGGTTCTCATACAGCAAGGGGCAAGAAGAAAGAGGGAAAGGGAACTAGAGGTCAACAGACTGCTAACACAGCTGAGAGATCTGGAGACACAACGTAAGCAGATGCCCTCGGCGGAGGTGGGAGGAGCCTTATTCAAAGTCCGGGACGTGCTACGGAAATTACTTAACAGCAAGGCAAAAGGGGTCCTCAATAGATGCCGTAGACATTTTTATGAATACGGGAACAAGTATAGCAAGACATTAGCGAGAGCACTCAGACAACAACAGGCGACAACCTTTATATCAAAAATTTCCCCTGCACACCCTCAGGGCTCAATATTACATTCTTCGGCAGAAATTTCGGAGACGTTCCAAAAATTCTATGCATCCTTATATAATTTAGAGACACGTGACCCCACTTTGTCAAAATCATCTATTAAAAGTAAAATTTCAGAGTACATCAGAGAAGCAAAAATGCCGCGGTTGACAGACTCCGAGATAGCCGCATTGGAAACTCCAATTTCAAATCAAGAGCTGGTGGACGCAATAGGGTCATCCAAATCGGGAAAGGCACCTGGGCCTGATGGACTCCCCCTCGTATACTACAAAAAACTTAAGGAGATTATATCCCCACACCTCCTGTCAGCCTTTAATTCTAGGGCTTCAGAGGGCTCAACTCCCAATGCAGATTCATTGAGAGCACACATCACGGTAATACCTAAGATGGGGAAAGACCCAACACAATGTGCTAGCTATCGCCCGATATCCCTGTTGAATGTGGAAACAAAATTATTTGCTAAAATCCTTGCAAGCAGGCTGGCACCTCTGATCTCTCAAATAATCCACCCAGATCAGGCGGGGTTTATGGCGGGTCGTGAGGCACGTGATAACACAGTTAAGGCCATTAATTTGATATATAAAGCTAAAATTGGGGGTCTACCCTCTATCCTGCGGTCAACTGATGCTGAAAAGGCTTTTGATAGAGTGGATTGGAACTTTATGGAAGCCACGCTCGGGTGTCTGGGGTTGGGAAGTGGAATGATGGGTTGGATCATGTCTTTATACTCGGTACCCTCGGCGAGAGTCCGAGTGAATGGGATTCTGTCGGACCCATTTAAAATATCTAATGGCACCCGTCAGGGATGTCCGCTGTCTCCCTTAATCTTCATCTTGATGCTAGAACCCTTCCTCAGACACGTACGAGCTAACTCAGATATTGCGGGTATTGGGGTGGGCCATGTTACGCACAAAGTAGCTGCATATGCGAACGATCTCCTGTTTTTCGTGTCAGCCCCCAGGATCTCCCTGCCCAACTTAATGAGGGAATTCCGGAGATACTCCAGTTTATCAAATTTCAAGATAAATTTCACGAAATCTGAGGCCCTTAACATAAATCTCTCATCCAAAGAGGTGGAAGAGTTGAAGGGATTGTTTAATTTCCGATGGGCATCCCAATCTCTAAATTACCTGGGGATACGGCTGACTGGGGATCTTGGTCTGCTCTACTCTCAGAATTTCCCGTCTCTGCTGTCTTCCATTAGGCTGGACTGTGACAGATGGGGGAAATCATTATTCTCTTGCTTTGGCAGAAGCCAGATTTACAAAATGAATATCTTACCTAGAATTCTATATCTACTGCAGGCGCTCCCAATCACAATACACTCAGGATTTTTCAAATCTCTGGAGTCCATTCAGTCCTCCTTCATTTGGGCAGGTAAATCGGTACGAATAAAAAGAGCTATTTTGCACAGGACCAAGTGTAGTGGGGGGATTGGGCTGCCAGACATGAAAAGGTATCATTTAGCAGGTCATCTAACTAGAATGATTGATTGGTGCAGGAACGGGTCTCAAAAGGCTTGGATACAAATTGAGCAGTCCTTTTCCCTAATTCCCCTCAACAAATTGCCATGGGTGCTCTCGGAGGTCCCTGCAAGCTTGAAAACACATGCAACTATCGGGTCAACTGTGACATACTGTAATACGGGGAAGGTGCAATCAGAAATGTTACCCAGGCAATCGAGCTTGACGCCAATCCTGAGCCATCCTGCCTTTGAGCCAGGCAGAGCGGATCCAGTTTTTCAGTCTTGGGTTCGGGGCGGGGTGGATCGGGTAGAGGACTTTGGAAACCGGGACACCTTGCCATCGGTAGAGGGATTGGCAGCTAAACAGGATCCCAGCTCACTTGGTCATTGGAGATGCTTGCAACTGGCACACTTTTTCAGTAGCCTTCCAGCCAGATCCCTCTTTCAGCGACCCAAGACACAGTTTGAACAAATATGTATGGGACCAGGCACGATACAGCATTCTCTTTCGGCAGTATATTCGCTCCTATCTTCGCCCCTGGACCAACAAATCCCCCCTTTTGCTTCACAGTGGGAATGGGATCTGGGAATCCAGCTGACACCAACACAGTGGGAAAGGGTCTTCAGATTGGCGCACACATCCTCCATCAGCTCCAGGTTTCAAGAGGCTAGCTACAAGCTGCTAACCAGATGGTACAGAGTACCTTCGTGGTTACATGCGATGTTCCCAACGGTTGATCCCATGTGCTGGCGGTGTGGCACAGCAGAGGGCAACATTCTACACGTGTTCTGGGAATGTGAGGCGATACGGCCCTTCTGGAGGGGAGTGTCTGATATCATTTCACGGGTGACGGGTGGAGAGGAGGAATTGGGACCTGCTGCCGCCCTGTTACATCACTGCGGGACTTCTGAAAAAATATACAAATCTTTGAGGAAATTCCTCATCATGGCGGCGAGAGTGTGCATCCCAGAGAGATGGAGGAGCACGACACCCCCCTCGCTGGTTCAATGGATCAATAAGGTCAATGACCTCATGTATATGGAGGATCTAACTTCATCATTACACAACTCATATGAGAAATTTTGGGCCACATGGAGGGAGTGGATGGACTTCCAGCACTCGGAGGACTATGGTGCTCTGGTGGGCAGTGTTGAGGCGGCTGAGGGAACCACAGAAGGTAATACATAAGCGGATCCCCAGACCCCCCCCTCCCCTTGTTACCCTCACCTGGCCCCTCCACCTCCCAGCCCCCCCAACCCTTCTTACCCTCACCTGGCCCCTCCACCTCCCAGCCCCCCCCACCCTCCTCCTTTTCCCCAGTTTCTCACTCTTTTCTATTCTTTGTTTTATTTCTCTTGTTTTCTTTCTGGTCTTTTCCTCTTTCGCTTCTTACTATTCTTGGTGAGTTACGTATGTTACCTGTTAAATGTGAATTTATTCTTTGAAAAAGCTAGATGGAACCTTGAATGTCTATACACCTGAAAGGGGGCATTTGCGGGAACATTTTCTGTCACGATGTAAAAATGTAAAGTGTGCCTTATGTCCTATTTTTTAGTGTGTTGAATGTATCTTACAAAGGTCCATTTGATCTTAAGAACTGTTACGTGTACTGTTAAAGGATTACATTTATAAATAAAAGAATTTAAAAAAAATGCACTCAAAATGCATGTTCCAAATTATTATGCACAGCAGAGTTTTCAACCTTTTTATTTTTATTTTGAAAAACTAAATGGTCAATTGTGAAATTATAAGCATTAACAGGTTATTACAAAATGAAATCAAACAGTTTTCAAGTCAAAACTTAATTCTAGGTGATGTTACATTTGCACATAGGACCCCTTGTTTGAAAGAAGCTTCTGAACTCTCTCGTCCATTGAATTTGTCAGTTTTTGGATGGTTTGTGCTTCAATTGTTTTGCATGTGGACAGAATACCCTCCGAGAGCTGTTGTTTAGATGTGAACGGCCTCCCGCCATCATAGACACTCCTTTTGATGATGCTCCAGAGGTTCTCAATGGGGTTGAGGTCAGGGGAACATGGTGGCCACACTATAAGTTTATCCTCTTTTATGCCCATAGCAGCCAGAGATGCAGATGTGTTATTTGCAGCATGTTACGGTGCATTATCATGCATGAAAATGATCTTGCTGTGGAATGCACGGTTCTTCCTCCTGAACCATGCAGGATGTGCTGTTTTAGAAACTCCACATAGATTATGGAGTTCATCTTTACCCCTTCAGGGATCCTAAAGGGGACAACAATCTCTCTCCCCATGATTACAGCCCAAAATATTACTCCATCTTCTCCTTGTTGGCGCCTTAGCCGTATTTTCATTGGGTGTCCATCAACCAGCATCCTCCACTCCATCCATCTGGACCAGTGAGCGTTGCACGGCACTCATATGTGAACAAAACAGTTTGGCAGTCAGTCTTCATGTATGGTTTAGCCCACTGGAGCCGTTTCTGCTTGTATAGGGCATGTCAGTGTTTTACTGAATGCACCCTGACTGCTGTGCCCTGGTAGTAAGGGGTTAAGTTCCCTCTCATGTCCGATTCTCCCTCCTCCCCTAGCAGGGGTGTTATCCAATGGGAATGTTCCCATGATCCCACTCTTTCCCCTATAAATATTCCCCCTGTTCCTGGTTCCGGTCTCTCCTCACCTTGTGAGATCCGGACGCTGCTGTCGTTCCCGGTGAGAGATGGCTGACATGCTGGACAAGGCTGTCAGGGACAGGATCAGGAGGGAGGGTGACGCGTGGCTTGCTGCTATTATAGGTGAGCAGCGTTCCCCTCCTCCTGAGGCTCAGACGCAAACTCCGGCCGGCAGGCGGCCTGCTCGTCTAAGCCGCCCGCCAAAGCGTCTGAGTCATACACTGCGCATGCGCGCGGGGCGGGCGCGCGCCCCACGTGCGCGCGAATCACGTGCGCGCTGTGCACGTTCCCCTGCTCAGTAACGCCCACACGCTCGACCACAGTAACACACGCGGCGGCCGCAAGCCTCTCCTGTCCTACAGGCAAAGCGGCGCCGCTTTTAATAATAAATCAAATCCCTGCGCTCCGGAGGCAAGGCTTAACCCCATCCTTGCTGCATCAGCCCAACACTTCCCTGGTAATAGCGCCCCCACACCCGGCCATGGGAGGAAATAATAGCTGCAGATCCTCCTCAGCAGAGGAGTCTGCTAGTAGTATGCAATTATCTACTCTTACCTCCCCTGCCACAATGCACTAATGGAGAAGCAGGCAGGGTGGGGGCGGCTGCTCCCTCAACTACAATGTTATCTCCCCAGTTGTCTCTTCAACACATGGACATGAGTGGGGGAATGACTTTGCCCCCTGCGGCGGCAACAGTAATGGCTCTGTTTCCTGCAGCAGCTGCGGTGATTGCTTTGCCGCTTGCTGCTCCTGCAGCTACTGTTGGGATGGCTTTGCATCCTGTTGCTCCGCAGGTGCTGGCATTGCCCCCGGCGGCACCAACGGGGAAAGCCTTGCCTCACGCAGCACATACAGTGTCAGCCTTGCCCCCGGAGCTGCAGAACCTACCCCGGGTCCTCCCTGTCCACGATGCAGCGGGTGCTGGAAGTACGGCCCATGGTAGGCGACGCCTGGGCGCGGATACCGCTCCGCTGCCTCCGACTCCTCCGACTCCTCCGACTCCTCACATTCCCGCAGCCTATATAGACGCAGGCGATCCAGTAGGGATCGCGATCGCCGCTCTGCCTATTCTGAGCGACGGTCCACATCCCCTCGCAGAAGCCGTCGGTCTCGGTCATCAAGATGCCGTTCGCCATCTACCACGGCTGATTCATCCAACGACTCCAGGACATCCAGCATGCACTCTCGTCGCAGATCACGCCGCCAGAGAGATGCCGAACCCTATGTGGTTCAACCACATGCCGCTGGAAAGGTAGCGGCTCAACATATATCGGTGAATCCCAAGGATGCTCCAGCAGTCGGTGAGTACAATTATTCTGGGGCTTGGGGAGTTGTCGATACTACAGCTATGTCATTAAAAGCTCTGTTAGCCCATTTAAATACCCCGGGTTATAAAATTCTGGTTAACTCTTTATTACTCTGAAATCAACCTGAAAAGAGATATGTGCCCCCTCCTAGGGCTGATATACATAAGGATACATTCTTTTATGGTATCCCCCCCCTTAGAATCTCACCTTGACCCAGAGACTGTTAATAAAATTTGGGCAAATGATTATGTAGACATTTGGTCGCTTGTTTCCACTGACCAATTTACAGTAGACAAGGAGAGGCGTTCTGCTGAACGGCCTTTTAGAAATAAAAAAATTAAAAAAAAAAAAAAGAAAAACAAGGTTGCAAAAACTATTAATAATTGGCTGCAAGCCTTTTTTCGTATTAGGGTGTTTCATGGGTCAGAAACATCCTGACCATTGTTCTGAGCTTTTTATATCTGTTGACTCCATATATAACGCGTACAAGGCGCACGGCGGGCTGCGTGGTGGCGTTATGACGAAGATTTCAGGCATTGTCTGGCCCTTCAACCACACTTAGGGTGGGGGGTTAAAGCTACGGACTCCTGGTTGCGCTTCATGATGACGGACTCTTGGTTGCGCTTCATGATGACTCCTAAAGTCCCCTTTCATGTCGCGGCCCCTGGCAGCTCTGCCGGTTCCAGTTCCGTGGCCGTGTGTAGACCCAGCGGCACTGCCGATTCTTTGGTCTCTGCAGATATAAGCATGAATGCTCTACCTGCGGAGGCCCCCATGCAGCAGCAAAATGCTCCCGCCCTTCGGCAAAATTGCCAGCAAAGTCGTCAAATTCACCTGAAAATCGAGACGCCAGTGAGCGTATCAGAGACGGGGCCGTGGCTCGATCGGTACCTCAATAAAGAGGCAGCAGCTCAGCTGCGCTTCGGCTTCACTTTCGGATTCTTTACCTCTTTTTAACCTTAACAGACAACCCCCCTTTTTGCCCGGAATCTAAACTCGGCGACTGAACTCCATGAGGTTTTGCTTGATAAACTAAACAGCGAGTTAGATAAAGGCAGGTTTAAAAGGACCCTTTAAGGTGATACCTTTTTACAACTTTCGGGTGTCTCCGTTTGGGGTCATTCCTAAGAAGGAAACAGGAAAATTCCGTCTAATTCATCACCTGTCTCACCCAAAAGGTTCATCCGTCAACGATGGTATACTTGAATCGAACACCTCAGTCACGTATGTCTCTTTTGACAAAGCTGTGGGTTTAGTTCGGCATGCGGGACCGAGGGCGCTGATGACCAAGTCAGCTTTTCACCTCCTCCCGGTCCACCCTGATTGCTACCAGTTGTTGGGATGTTTTGTAGACGGTTCTTATGACTACGATACGTGCCTTCCTATGGGATGCTCAATCTCTTGTTCCTATTTTGAGCTATTTAGTTCTTTTTTGGAATGGGTTGTAAAAGTTGAATCCGGTTCTCAATCCGTTATTCATTAACTTGATGACTTCTTTTTGTAGGCCCCCAAGATTCCACTCACTGCCAATTCTATTACATACGTTTTGCAGCTTGATGTCCAGATTCGGTGTCCCATTGTCAACGGGAAAAACAGTCGGTCCTTTGCCAGTCCTTTCTTTTTTTGGTATTGAGATAGATTCAAACGTGATGGTTTTTCGTCTCCCAGATGACAAGGTATTGAAGCTGCGCTCACTGATCATGGGGTTTTGTTCGGTCTGTAGAGTGACCCCCCAGCAGATGCAATCTTTCTTGGGCCTTCTAGTATTCACCTTTCTCATGCCAATGGGTCGAGTTTTCTCCCGGAGGTTATCACTGGCTACAAAAGGCGTTTGGCTTCCCCATCTCCGTACCAGGGTTACATCCCGCCTATGGGCTGATTTGTTCATTTGGAACAATTTTCTATCCAGGTACAATAGGCAAACTTGTTTCTAGGATAACTTTGTCTCCAATGAAGAGCTATCACTCTTTTCCGACGCATCTGGATCGTTGGGTTTTGGTGTTATTGCCGGTGTTCAATGGTGTGCTGAGCATTGGCTCCAATCTTGGCACGCCAATGGTCTCGTGTCCAATCTAACTCTCCTCGAGTTATTCCCCATTGTGACAGCGGTAGCGATCTGGGGCCCGTCCTTCAGAAATAAACGGATTTTATTCTGGACTGACAACATGAGGGTGGTGCACACGATAAATCATCTGACTTCATCCTCTTTGACAGTTACAAAATTACTTAAATTTTTGTGCTTCAAGTTTTGAGCTCAATATTTGGTTCAGGGCTCGCTATGTGCCTGGAAGGTGCAACACTATCGCCGACTCACTTTCCAGTTTTCAATTTCAGAAGTTCCGACAGCTCTGTCCTTGCGCCCAAACAGAGGGAATATCGTGCCCACACAGCATATGGGATCTGTTGGAATGCAGCTGATGCCGTTGGTGATGTCTTCAGGGGCCCCGGCTGGCTTACGGTAAGGCATGGGCGGAATGGTTCATTTTTTCGCAGCAAATTACCCGGTGTCTACATTTGATTCTGCCAGATTGGATGTTACCTGCCAGTACCTGTATCACCTGTACAGGCTGTCGGGGCTTGCTTTCCATTTCAAACTACGAGGTTGGCTGGACATTACTAAATTTTTTATAGTCCAACAAGCAGTTAAGGGGTGGGGCAGGGGGCAGCCTAGAAGGGAGCGCAGAAGGCCGGTTTCTTTTAACCTTTTTCCTAGTATCATCGGACACATCCTCTCCGTTTGTCCTCCTCCTTTTGAGTCTGCTCTTTTCTCTGCTTCTTTTGCTATAGCCTTTTTGGCGCATTGCGCATTGGTGAGTTGCTTTCTCCTGACGGAGGCACCTACGGGGGCCTTCAGCACGACGACATCACATCGTGTAATGGGGGTTTAAGGATTAGAATTCGGCAATCTAAGACTGATCAAACCGGGAATGGCTGCTGGATATTTTTGTTTTCTATTCCTGGCCCAGTGTGCCCTGTTAGATTGATCCATAACTACATCGCTTTGCGCCATGGTAACTCTTCATTCTAGTCCATGAAGACTGTCCCCCTCTGATGAGATTCCAATTCTTAGCGGTTTTTCGTAAGTGTTTAACGTTTCTGGGTCTGCCCGCCAGCGAGTTTGGTACTCACTAATTTGAATAGGGGCGGCGACTGAGGCCGCTTGGGCGGGATTGCCCAATGCATAGGCCGGTGGTGTTCTGCATGTTTTGCGAGATATATTAGACCGGAATTATTGCTTCTTTAATCAATTCTTTAAACAGGTTTGCCTTATTGTATACGTGTCACTAACAGTTTTTTCCTTTTAGGTGCGGCTAAGTCTGTAATTTGGTTACTGGGCCACTCCTATATTTGGCTTTCGTGGCTTCGAGGTGAATTGGAGAGGCATCAGGAGTCTCATATGGCCTCAAGTTATACCTGAAGTTGTGGAGATTGCCAGGTCAGCCTTAACTCCAGTGGTCCTCGTCATTCACGCCGTGGGAAATGACCTCGGTTCCCGCCGCAAGATGGTATTGAGCAGGCTTTGTTCTTTATGGGTGGGGGTCGGAGCACAGTCTAGGGCCTCTGCTCCTCTGTGGCGGTTTTGAGCCAAACAGTTGTTCGGTTACGAAAGCTAAAGTGCGCCGGAAGTCCGGCCTGGCACAAAGTTTCGTTTGAAAGTATTGATTAATAATGGTTAATTGTGCTGTGACCGACCTCCATCCACAATAAAAGATGAGAGTGGTTTAATTTTGCTAAAGCTCTCCTAATAAAGTTTGTATTTTGGTTAATTTGGTCTCGGAGTGGTTAATTGGACATGGGAGGGTCTTGTTTGCGGGGTGTGGGTCTCAGCAGTCTGTGCAGTGGATAGAGGTGGTCAACAGGATGGCTTACGCACAGCTGCAAACCTCTGAAGGACCCTGCATATTGTTGTTCGGGGGACGTTGGAGGCTCCACCAGCTTCAAAAACTTGTCTGCTGCTATGACAAGGCATTTTAGCAGCTGCTCTTTTAACCTGACGCAGTTGCCTGTTGGAAAGAGTCCTCAATTTTTCCTTATCAGCTCGCACACGTGTGTGCTGTGAATCAGCTACATACTTCTTGATTGTGCGATGATCACGATGAAGTGTCTTAGCAATGTTGATTGTAGTCTTGCCTTGACCTAAATACTCCACAATTTGTTGCTTCTCAGCAGCCGAAACATCCTTTTTCTTTCCCATTTTGGCAAAAAATGTAGCCTGCTTAATAATGTGGAACAGCCTTCTTAAGTTGTCTTGCCTTTATTTGGACACACCTTCCAAACTAATTTGCATAGGTATCTGCAATTACACTCAGTGATATAAAGAGCCCTAACACACATCACCATCAATGAGTTTACATGACACACAAAAAATTTCTGACCTTATCACTCCTAAACTCTTTTTGCATAATAATTTGGAACACAGTGTAGAAGGCACCTGTCTAATTCCTTAGTACCTTACAAAACTGCCATTTGTGCTGTTTCAAAGCACTTTGCCAGAGTCCATCAAGGAGACACTGAAAACTTGTCCTTTTGTGCCATAGAGAAGGTCGTGAAGCCTCATAGAAGAGGGGAGAGTTTAGGTGTAAGGTACTTAACAGAGAGTCGCACTGGATCTTTAAACTTAATACCAGGATCAGAGCAGGTATGAACATCAGACAGGACCTTATATTACATTAAAACTAATACACATCTTCACTTTCTGCCAAAATTACTTCAGCAAATATTGTTTGTTTTTTGAATCCGTTACACCCACCTAGGATTTATAAGCGGCTTGTTTTTTGGGTTTTTATTTCAGGCAAATTTTGACAGGTCTCAATTTAGTTGCACGTACTGGGATACATGTTTTCGTCCCTTTATTTTTGCTATATTCCAATGTCATTCTTTCCGTTTAGCGGTCTGATATCTATATGGCACATTTATGTTTATACTAGAAGGTGGCCCGATTCTACGCATCGGGTATTCTAGAATTTACGTATTGTGTAGTTCATGTATGATTTTTGTTATATATATATATAGATGTTGTTGTGTGTAGTTACCAAGTGTTTGTGTAGGGCGCTGTACATGTTCTGGGTGTTGTCTGGGTGTGATGGGGGGTGAGAGCAGTGTTGTTTGTGTGTTGCGTTGTTTGTGGAGCGCTGTGTGTGTAGCGTTGTGTGTGTGTGTGTGGCACCCCAGGGTTGCCACAGTAACAACACAAAGGGTTAACTCCCCACACACAACACCAAGACCTCCTGGCCAGAAGGGGGAGACCAAGCTGCTTCCCTGTATATTCTGGTGGAGGGAGGAAATGGTCAGAGTAGTTTCAGTTTGGAAGTTCAGTGCAGAGCACTGAGGAGATAGGATCTCTGCAGGTTGGAAGCTGGCTTTAGCTCACCTCAGGATCCACTGACCAATTCCAGGCCTAGCTGAGGGTCTGAGGAAAGGAGAAGGAGTACACAAAGGAACATTCCTGGGAGACAGAGCATTGCTGAGTTCATCCCAGTGGAGCACACAGAACGGATGCTGGATCCGAGACTGCAGGTTACATACTGCACAGTGAACACCAGAGAAGTGAGGATTCCACATTCTCTATCTGTACCACAGACACAAGCAACAAGCGTAGAGTTCAGGAACATACTAGTAAGGACTCGAGTTGCCTGTCAGGTCGGTACCTAGGAGCAGAGCAGAAGCAGAGCCGGCTGCATAGTTCACACATCAGCAGGGCCACAGACACACAGTGCAGGCAAGGAAGCCAAAACGGCCCGGCTGGGTGGGAGAAACCCTGAACCCCTCACAGACTCCGTGGACAGTACTCTGCTGAATACCATCATCAGTAAAGGACAAAGAAACTGCAAAACCGTGAGTCTGCCTGTTTATTGTGCTCGTGTCCTGCACTCCCCCCATAGACTAACATACTGCCCCGGGGAAAAGGCTCTACCCGTGGGGAGCCGTCCCATCTCAAGCTGCCTTCCATCACCCCGGAGGTTCTGCAGCAGCGGTGGTCATCTCTGATCACATTCCACGGGTGGCGTCACGAACATAACCCCCCCCTTTTATTGTGGAACCAGGGAGCACAGACCGGGTCACGACACCGTGATCCCCTTTCCAGAAGCGACCCCTTGGCCCGGTTCTGGGTATCTCCTTAACCCCTGGCGACACAACTTTGGCGTCACGAACAGGATGCGGACTGGACCCGGCTGCAACCCGGGTGACGTGTGCCTGTAAAGACTTATTGCATCGCATAAAAGACTTGCACTGTGAATTGAACGGACTTTAAACTTTGCAAAGATACCTGGAAAAATCCAAAAACATCATTGGTAAAATTTTCCAGGCGCCATCTTTAATCACGCCATTACCTGCTACACGCGGGAGAACAGCGCGCCTAAAGTAAGACTCCGCCTACCGCTTGCAGAGGAGGTGCGCTCGGTGCTGCGACTCGAACGAAAACGCAGAAAAGTGTCCCAGGCTTGCTGTCAAGAAGACTGGTGAAATTAACTAAGGGGGCGCAAAGATGTCGCAGCAGGGAGACGCTGTTGTACCCGGCGGTGCAGCGGCACCTATCATGCCGTTCCTAATGCCGTACACCCCGGGTGCAGTGTGGCTGCCGCAGTACTCAGGTGAGCCCAACACACTTAATGACTTTATCGGAAAGCTAAAAATCTACTTCAGCATGTACCCCCTGACAGAAGCTCAGCGTGTTGGTATGCTTATGGGACAGTTAACTGGCAATGCCCAGCGGGAGGCTACATCCTGGCCGGACGATGCAAAGGACACTGTAGAGCATATAATAGCTGGACTAAAAGCAGCTTTTGAATCCACTGCTGGCAGCCGGGCTAAAATGAGGTTCTTTGGATGCAAGCAAAAACCTAGAGAGAGCGCAAGAGACTTTGCCTTAAACTTGCAGGAGGCGCTCAGAGCACTTAAATTAGCAGAACCTGCCTTAGCCCCTGGAGCAGATAAGCTGCTGATAGACCAATTCCTGGATGGACTCTCATCCCCTTCCCACCGGGGACAACTGAGCATGATGGTGATCCAGGATCCAGGACTAACATTTGCCCAGCTAAAGGATAGAGCCATCCGCCTCCAGCAGGTGGAGGAGCCGCAGGATATAGACTCTGTTCAACACCTTACAGTGGCACCCCAGCAGCCAGTAGTGCCGGTGACATCGGCCATGTCAGCGGCTGCTGCTAACCACCTGGAGCCGATCACTAATGAGGCTCTACATCAAAAGCTTGAAGCCCTTACAGACACTGTTGCTTCCATGGCTAGAATCGTCCAGGAGCTGCGTGGATCCAAGTCTGCACCCAAGATTGAGCTGGCGACCAGCAAGGAGGATGTCCCATGGATGAGGCCTAGGAGATACCAAGCGACGAGAGGACGACCCAGCGACCGCTACCAGCCGGATGGACAGCCCATTTGCCGCCGTTGCAATGAGCCAGGTCACTTTGCCCGTGAATGTGCTTTAAATGGGGATCCCCTGGGGAGGCGGGCCGCTCCTCAGGAATGAACTCTCAAGGTCCCTCACCCTGGCACGACAAGTATGTGGGGGGACGTCCAGTCATCCCCATCGTGCTGGATGGCATTCCGCTCAACGCCTTGCTGGACACTGGTTCCCAAATAACATCAATTCCGCATGTCCTTTATAAGAGGTACTGGGCTGATTCAGACGTTAGCAGTGGTCCATCTAATGTTGCATTGAATATATGGGCTAGCAATGGTGAATTAGTACCACAGGTTGGTTTCAGAGAAATGACCATTAAGATTGGGAGAGTAGAATTGCAGAATCAGGGTATTATCATTGTTGATGTTGACCGACGAGAACGTGAACCAACTATGCTGCTAGGAATGAATGTAATTGAAAATTGTTTTGCAGAGGTAATTACTGTCTTGCAGCAGATCGTCGAGACTGCCAAACCTGGGCAACAGAGACTCCTGCAGAAGGAAATTAAAGCCTTGATGCTGAAGCAGCAGGTAGAAATGTCAGGAGGTGAAATTGGCAGTGCAAGGGTAAGTGACCCAATACCTATTGTAATTCCTCCCAAAACTGAAATGCTGGTCTGGTGTAGAGCCGCAATAGGCATCAGAGGGCGAGACTATCAGGCCCTGGTAGAACCTGTGTACTCAGACAGTAGGCCCACTGTATTGACGGCCAGAGGAATAGTTGAGGTACACAGGGGGAGAGTGCCAATACGCCTTCTAAATTGTGGGGAAGATGAGGTCACCCTACCAAAGTATGCTACCATGGCTAAGCTATATACGGTTGATAACAACGCCATCACCACCGTTGAGCCCTTGAAGCCGTCAAATCAGGCGGAGGACAATGGCTCAGAGGGAAAGCTGGAGGATTGGTGCCAAAAGCTACATATAGGTACCGATTCTACACCCTCCCATCAAAAGCATGGAGTATACAGGGTAGTGAATGAATATGAACAAATATTCAGCAAACACCCATTAGACTTTGGGCAGATCAAAGGGGTAGAGCACACTATACCCACAGGTAACCATCCACCAATAAAGGAGAGGTATAGACCAGTACCACCAGCTCACTACCAATGCGCCAAAGACATGCTCAAAGAAATGAAAGAAGCAGGGGTAATAAGAGACAGTTGTAGTCCCTGGGCAGCCCCACTAGTGCTAGTTAAGAAAAAAAATGGGACCATGAGGATGTGCGTAGACTACAGACGGATCAACCGCATTACACACAAGGATGCATACCCATTACCTAGGATAGAGGAGTCATTGGCTGCATTAAAATCCGCTACTTACTTTTCCACCCTAGATCTGACTAGTGGGTATTGGCAAGTTCCTGTGGCAGAGGCTGACAAGGAGAAGACAGCGTTCACCACGCCGATGGGCCTCTGTGAGTTCAATTGTATGCCGTTTGGACTCTGCAACGCACCTGGAACCTTCCAGCGACTGATGGAGTGCTGCCTAGGACATAAGAACTTTGAAACTGTCCTCCTGTACCTGGATGACGTCATAGTCTACTCCAAGACCTATGAACAGCATCTACAAGACCTGGCAGAAGTGTTTGAAGCCTTATCCGGATACGGCATGAAAATCAAGCCATCCAAGTGTCACCTTCTAAAGCCAAGGGTACAGTACCTGGGACATGTCGTGAGCTCAGAAGGGGTAGCACCAGATCCTGAAAAAGTTACCGTGATCAGAGATTGGCCGAGACCCACCAGCGTGAAAGAGGTGAGGCAATTCCTGGGACTGGTGGGCTACTATAGAAGATTTATAAAAGGGTTCACGAAGCTAGCAGCTCCCCTTCAAGACATCCTGGTAGGACAGTCAAAGAAGTCTGCAGCCCGAAATCCTCCTTTCCAGTGGAGTGATGAGAGAGAAGAGTCCTTTAAGAAGTTGAAGTGGGCACTGACAGGAGAAGAGATCCTGGCATATCCAGATTACCATCAACCCTTCATTTTGTACACGGATGCCAGCAACGTAGGACTGGGAGCAGTATTGTCTCAAAAGCAGGAAGGCAAGGAGAAAGTTATTGCCTTTGCAAGCAGGAAGCTCCGGCCTACAGAAAGAAACCCAGAGAATTACAGCTCCTTCAAGTTAGAACTACTGGCAGTAGTTTGGGCTGTAACAGAGCGTTTCAAACACTACTTGGCAGCTGCAGAATTTACCATCTTTACTGACAACAATCCGTTGACCCACCTGGACTCTGCAAAACTAGGTGCGCTGGAACAGCGATGGATAGCCCGACTGTCAAACTACAACTTTGTCATCAAGTACAGGGCAGGCCACAAGAATGGGAATGCAGATGCCTTATCCCGGATGCCACACTCGGGGGACGTGGAAGAGGAACCGGAGGGACTGGAAGAAATTGAGCTGCCGGCCTTTCACCGTCCTAAGGTGGGACAGTATCAACCGAGTGTCTACCAAAAACAACAGCAGGCAACTCTCAACCCATTGGCACACCACGGATGGGCTGACACACAAGACAGTGATCCAGCTGTGAAGCTAGTGAAAGAACTGCTTACACAACAAGGTGCTTATCCTAATCAGAATGCCCCAGCTGAGACACAACATCTCTGGAAAGAGAGAGGTAAATTGTTCCTGTACCAAGGGAAGCTCTGTAGAAGGCACACCAATCCAAAAACACATGAGTTGGTCTGGCAGATCATCGTGCCCAAGAGAGACGTCAAGATGGTTCTGGAAGCTTACCACGACGGTGCTGGTCATTTTGGTTGGAAAAAGTTGGAAGTGCTCTTAAGAGAAAGATTCTACTGGGTTGGCATGAGAAAATCAATTGAAGATTGGTGTAGAAAATGCGGACCGTGCAACCTCAGAAGAAAGGATCAACAGAACCAGAGAGCTCCACTCCAGTCCATAGTAACCAAGCAACCACTCGAGCTAGTTGCATTAGACCACGTCAAGTTGTCACCAAGCCGGTCTGGCTATGTCTATGCCTTAACCATCGTGGACCATTACTCACGCTTCTTAGTGGTGGTACCCGTGAAAGACCTTACAGCTAGAACAGCAGCTAAAGCATTTCAGACGTACTTTTGCAGACCCCATGGTTACCCAGAACAAGTCCTTGCAGATCAAGGTCCAGCTTTCGAATCACAGATCTTCCAAGAATTCTGCAACATGTATGGCTGTAAAAAGATCCGCACAACAGCATACCATCCCCAAACAAATGGCTTATGTGAGAAGATGAACCATATTGTGATTGACCTGTTGAAGACCTTACCAGAGTCAGAAAGAAATCAATGGCCAGAGAAGTTGCCCGACCTAGTGGACTTGTACAATCATGTCCCGGTGAGTTCTACAAACTGCACCCCCGCTTACCTCATGCGTGCAAGGCCCGGTAAACTGCCAATTGATTTAGATATGGGAATTCTGAAGCCAGATGCGGAAGTTCAAGAATCCAATTGGGATACCCTACGTCAGCAGCAGTATCGCCAAGTACAAGAGTGCGTAGAGAAAAGTCTCCAACAAGCTAGGGGAAGACAGGAGAGAACCTTCAACCAGCATGCTCTAGCAACCCCATTGCAACCTGGTGACCAAGTTCTCAAGAGGAAGCGGCGCACAAACAAATTGGATAATCAGTGGGAAACCACCCCATATACAGTCTTGCCATCCAGTATGGATAATCCCAAAGTGTGTCTCATCAGTAAGGATGAAGGAAGGACATCAGCTGTCGTGTCAAGAGATCAACTCAAACCGTGTCCTGAAACCCTGAAGACACCAGAAGTCACCTTACCCATACAGGTACAACCTGTCAAGAAGGAAGAAGATGTATTCCATACAGTCTTAGGAGATTTCCCAAAAACATGGCCAAATTACTATGGAGCAGTAGTAGTCCCAATGATCGCCTTCCCTCAAGTGGTGGAACCACCATCAGAACTCGTACCACAAGAAGTCCCAAGACATGAAGAACTGGAAGTTGAAACCGTAGAGGAAGAACAGATTCCTGGTCCCAGTGGGCTTGCCAGTCCTACAGTCAGTACCCCATCCTCACAAGTACCAGAAACACCAAATAGGTACACTTCCACCCACACCATTATGCTAAGTACACCCAGTACAGCAACAGTACGCAGATCACAGCGTAGTACTCAGGGTCAGATACCAGCAAGATATAAAGACTAATGTGGAATTGCATATAAAATGTACATATGTTATAATGTTTATATGAAAAACCGTAACAGTTTAGTGTACAGAAAAGGTGAGAGAAGAGTGGTGTAAGGTGGCAGCCCGGAGAGTTACAACTTGATCACATGTTGGTGGCCCGAGGGCCGTGAGGCCTACTGCACTTATGACCAGAGTAGAGACACCTTTAAGAAGTGTTTGGTTGTTTAAATGTTTATTTAATTGCAACGTTAAGACCAAAAGCCCAGTACCTACAGAGACTATACTGTATGAACACTTACATATTTTTGAACATTTTGGACTCTTTTTGAGCTTTAAGGTTTTTGTATTTTTTCCTTTTGAGACTCTGTATATATATAATTGTTGTGATAACTTGTTTGTTTGTTTCACAGTCCCGGAGTACTGTTCTTCACTAAGGGGGAATGTGGCACCCCAGGGTTGCCACAGTAACAACACAAAGGGTTAACTCCCCACACACAACACCAAGACCTCCTGGCCAGAAGGGGGAGACCAAGCTGCTTCCCTGTATATTCTGGTGGAGGGAGGAAATGGTCAGAGTAGTTTCAGTTTGGAAGTTCAGTGCAGAGCACTGAGGAGATAGGATCTCTGCAGGTTGGAAGCTGGCTTTAGCTCACCTCAGGATCCACTGACCAATTCCAGGCCTAGCTGAGGGTCTGAGGAAAGGAGAAGGAGTACACAAAGGAACATTCCTGGGAGACAGAGCATTGCTGAGTTCATCCCAGTGGAGCACACAGAACGGATGCTGGATCCGAGACTGCAGGTTACATACTGCACAGTGAACACCAGAGAAGTGAGGATTCCACATTCTCTATCTGTACCACAGACACAAGCAACAAGCGTAGAGTTCAGGAACATACTAGTAAGGACTCGAGTTGCCTGTCAGGTCGGTACCTAGGAGCAGAGCAGAAGCAGAGCCGGCTGCATAGTTCACACATCAGCAGGGCCACAGACACACAGTGCAGGCAAGGAAGCCAAAACGGCCCGGCTGGGTGGGAGAAACCCTGAACCCCTCACAGACTCCGTGGACAGTACTCTGCTGAATACCATCATCAGTAAAGGACAAAGAAACTGCAAAACCGTGAGTCTGCCTGTTTATTGTGCTCGTGTCCTGCACTCCCCCCATAGACTAACATACTGCCCCGGGGAAAAGGCTCTACCCGTGGGGAGCCGTCCCATCTCAAGCTGCCTTCCATCACCCCGGAGGTTCTGCAGCAGCGGTGGTCATCTCTGATCACATTCCACGGGTGGCGTCACGAACATAACCCCCCCCTTTTATTGTGGAACCAGGGAGCACAGACCGGGTCACGACACCGTGATCCCCTTTCCAGAAGCGACCCCTTGGCCCGGTTCTGGGTATCTCCTTAACCCCTGGCGACACATGTGTTGCGCGGTTTGTGTGTGTGTGGTGTGTTTTGGGGGGAGGTATGTTTTGTGCAATGTGTGTGTTGTGCGGTATGTGCGTATATTTGTGTGTGCAGCGTTGTCTGTGTGTGGGTGTCTGTGTAGGGCAGTTGTTTGTGGTTCCCAGTGTGTGTGTGTGGTGTGTTGTGCAGTGCGCGCGCGCGTGTGTATGTGTGTGTTGGGGGGAGGTGTGCACTTCCCATCGTGCTCCATCCCCCATGCAGCGCAGTCCCCATCGTGCTCCATCCCCCATGCAGCGCACTCCCTATCGTGCTCCATCCCCTATGCTGCGCACCCCCCATCGTGCTCCATCTCCCATCCTGCGCACTCCCAAACGTGCTCCATCCGCCATGCTGCGCACTCTCAAACGTGCTCCATCCGCCATGCTGCGCACTCCCAAACGTGCTCCATCCGCCATGCTGCGCACTCCCCATCGTGCTCCATCCCCCATGCTGCGCACTCCCAAACGTGCTCCATCCGCCATACTCCGCACTCCCCATCGTGCTGAATCCCCCATGCTGCGCACTCCCAAACGTGCTCCATCCGCCATGCCGCGCACTCCCAAACGTGCTCCATCCGCCATGCTGCGCCAGCATCAGCCTCTCTGCCCGCATCAGCCTCTCTGTCCCCAGCATCAGCCTCTCTCGTCCCCAGCATCAGCCTCTCTCGTCCCCAGCATCAGCCTCTCTCGTCCCCAGCATCAGCCTCTCTCGTCCCCAGCATCAGCCTCTCTCGTCCCCAGCATCAGCCTCTCTCGTCCCCAGCATCAGCCTCTCTCGTCCCCAGCATCAGCCTCTCTCGTCCCCAGCATCAGCCTCTCTCGTCCCCAGCATCAGCCTCTCTCGTCCCCAGCATCAGCCTCTCTCGTCCCCAGCATCAGCCTCTCTCGTCCCCAGCATCAGCCTCTCTCGTCCCCAGCATCAGCCTCTCTGCCCCCAGCATCAGCCTCTCTGCCCCCAGCATCAGCCTCTCTGCCCCCAGCATCAGCCTCTCTGCCCCCAGCATCAGCCTCTCTGCCCCCAGCATCAGCCTCTCTGCCCCCAGCATCAGCCTCTCTGCCCCCAGCATCAGCCTCTCCTCTCTGTCCCCAGCATCAGCCTCTCTCCTCCCAGCCTTCCCCAGCATCAGCCTCTCTCCTCCCAGCCTCCCCCAGCATCAGCCTCCCCCAGCATCAGCCTCTCTTCTTCCAGCCTCCCCCAGCATCAGCCTCTCTCCTTCCAGCCTCCCCCAGCATCAGCCTCCCTCTCCCAGCCTTCCCCAGAATCAGCCTCTCTCCTCCCAGCCTCCGTCCTCCCAGCCTTCCCCAGCATCAGCTTTCCCCTCCCAGCCTCCCTCAGCATCAGCCTTCCCCAGCATCAGCCTCTCTCCTCCCAGCATCAGCCTCTCTCCTCCCAGCCTCAGCCTCTCTCCTTCCAGCCTCCCCCAGCATCAGCCTCTCTCCTTCCAGCCTCTCTCAGCATCAGCCTCCCCTTCCCAGCCTTCCCCAGGATCAGCCTCTCTCCTCCCAGCCTCCTTCCTCCCAGCCTCCTCCTCCCAGCCTCCTTCAGCATCAGCCTTCCCCTCCCAGTCTCCCCCAGCATCAGCCTCCCCCTCCCAGCCTTCCCCAAGATCAGCCTCTCTGCTCCCAGCCTCCTCCAGCATGCCGTGCTCCTCTGCCGACACTCACACACACGATCGCATACACTCACACACACCCGATCCCGACACTCACACACACCCGATCCCGACACTCACACACACCCGATCGCATACACTCACACACACAGACACTGACGATATCGCACATACGCGCTCACAGTCACAACATCCGGAGATACCACATGCTTCTGGCCATGTGATCCTCCGTCAGGTCCTGGAAGGTCACAACAGCACAGTATCGAGGCCGAGAAGCAAGCGATATCGCCGGATGCTGTGAGTGTGTGGATGCGATGTGATGTGTGTGTGATGTGTGTGTGAGGTGTGTGTGTGAGAGTGAGTGTGATCTGATGTGCGTGTATGTGTGTGTGCTGTTATGTGTGTGCGTGTGGATCTTCCGCCGCTGCAGGACCTTGATGCGCTTGTAACCATGCCAACGTATCCAGTCCCCCGCTCGCACGGGAACCCACACCACTCCCGTGCGAGCGGGGGATGGGGGACGGGGGGGGGGGGGAGTACAGTACTCACCTCCGTGACAGCCGTGTCAGTTCGGGGAATGCGCGGGGGGGGGGGGGGCAAGGGGGGGGGGAGGGGGGAGTACAGTACACACCTCCGTGACAGCCGTGTCAGTTCGGGGAATGCGCGGGGGGAGGGGAGGGGAGGGGGGGGGGGGGAGTACAGTACTCACCTCCGTGACAGCCGTGTCAGTTCGGGGAATGCGCGGGGGGGAAAGGGGGGGGGGGGAGTACAGTACACACCTCCGTGACAGCCGTGTCAGTTCGGGGAATGCGCGGGGGGGGGGAGCGGGGGAGTACAGTACTCACCTCCGTGACAGCCGTGTCAGTTCGGGGAATGCGCGGGGGGAGGGAGAACAGTACTCACCTCCGTGACAGCCGTGTCAGTTCGGGGAATGCGCGGGGGGAGGTGGGCGGGGCCAGAGCTAGCGTGCGTTGCGTGAGGGGGGCGGGGCGTGGCGTGGCCGAATTGCCAATGGCTGCAGGGTGCCGGGGCAAGAGGCCAATCTGTGGGGGGGGGCGGAGCCTGGGCGAGCGGCTGGCCAATCCGTGTGGGGGCGCAGCCTGGGCGAGTGGCCAATCCGTGTGGGGGGGCGGGGCCATGGCGAGCCCAGCGGCCAATCAGCTTTGTGTCACCGTAAGGACACAATTTTGGAGCAAGACAGACAGACAGACAGACAGACAGAATAAGGCAATTATATATATAGATTGCTCATACTCACATACAGAAATATAAAAGTGAAACCACTTTTTAAGCGGATTCTTTGATATCACAGTGACGGTGTCCAGTATATTTTACTTTCAGACATTGCATTAGATAAAAGAAAAATATCCTTTTTTTTTCTCTCTTCCTTTCTGTCACTGTATTTCGTAACACAACACCTCAAGCTCAAATTTTATGTGTTCATACATCTTTTGTAAGAATAGTTGTATTCTAAAATTCTTTACAATTCCTTCTTTTCCATGTTTACGCCCTTTTCCACCTTGACGGCAGGTTATTATACAAGTCTTTTGGTCTTTTTAGTTCAATTATTAACTATATTTCCACAGTCAAGTAGATGACTTACCTTTATTATTTTCTTTAAGTCTGACGGATTCAGGTCCCAAATTCATACAAGCAGCAGTAAAATCAGTGCTAACGTTTGTTCCCTTTTTGCATCTGACAAAAACTACTTTTTGTTTTATTTGTCATAACTATAACTAAGGGGTACTTTGCACACTATGACATCACAAGCCGATGCTTGCGATGCCGAGCGCGATAGTCCCCGCCCCCGTCGCAGGTGCGATATCTTGTGATAGCTGCCGTAGCGAATATTATCGCTACAGCAGCTTCACATGCACTCACCTGCCCTGCGACGTCGCTCTGGCCGGCGACCCGCCTCCTTACTAAGGGGGCGGGTCGTGCGGCGTCACAGTGACGTCACTCGGCAGGCGGCCAATAGCAGCAGAGGGGCAGAGATGAGCAGGATGTAAACATCCCACCCACCTCCTTCCTTCTGCATTGCAGCCGGGACGCAGGTAGGAGATGTTCCTCGCTCCTGCGGCTTCATACACAGCGATGTGTGCTGCCGCAGGAACGAGGAACAACATCGTACCTGTCGTTGCACCGGCATTATGGAAATGTCGGACCCTGCACCGATGATACGATAACGACGCTTTTGCGCTCGTTAATCGTATCAAAAAGGATTTGCACACTACGATATCGACTGCGACGCCGCATGTGTGTCACTTTCGATTTGACCCCACCGACATCGCACCTGCGATATCGTAGCGTGCAAAGCCCGCCTAAGGCACTGCCATAAGGCATCGCCGAAACGCATTGGTTTTTGAGAAGGGGAGATCATTGCTTTCACCATTTTAAATGCCACGGTCTGTCTCGATATTTTTACGCAGATGCATTAAAGCCGTTTTTACATCTGTAACACTGGTTTCTTTGCATCGCCGGATACCTATGGTTTCATTTATTGAGACTATAAGATTGAGACTAAAAAAAATCTTTAATAATTTTTAATGTATTACTAGCCATTCACTTAGTGGATGTATTAGGCAGTAAAATGTGTAGGTTGGTATTTAATACTCAATAAAAGTAAAGTTTTATATTCCTTTTCCAGTGACTGACGATAGTTATATTCAGGTATCCCAAGTGTTCCGGAGAGTGGCTGAGGGGACACAGGCCACGCTCTGCTGATAACCTCTGAGGTCAGGTGACCAGATTAGTGGGTCACTTGACAATGGTTAAACGGGTTACATCTGTTAAGGGAGTGTTATTCCGGGGTGGCTCTTAGGGTACGGTTCCACTTGCGATTTTTACGGACGAGTGCAATCCGATAAACATCGGATTACACTCACACTTGTGTTAATCAATCAGGCAGTGTCCTTCTGCTATTTTTTCCTCAGCTCTAATTATGCTGAGGATCAAATCGCAACATTCTGCGTATGACTGCATAGATCGCACCAGACGTGCTAATGCAAGTCTATGGGTGCGAGAAAAATATCGCATGGCATTACATACGCAGGTCATACAGATGCTAGGTGAGAAAAACCCTACACATTCGCACAGCACTCGCATGGCACTAACATGTCATACGGATGCTAAGCAAGAAAAAAAAACACGCACTCGCATAACATACGCAAGACCAAACGCATGACACTCGTCAGACTTTTCGGGACGAGTATCGGAGTGATTATTTGTATGCAAGTGGAACCATACCCTTAGGGTAACATTCTGATAAGAGTTACGATTATTGTACGTATCACCTGTATCCATGTTTATTGAGGGTGTTTAAGCTAATATACAGTACCCCTGGGAGTAATCTCTATCTTTTACGTTCCGGGCCTGTTACTTACAACAGCAACCATTTACGTATCATCACCTGTATCCCACCATCTTATTCATCCCATTGGCCAATTTATTTAGCCATCAAAACCTTAGTTCTATCTCCAGTATCTGCCAAGATATCTTACATATTGCTGCTTTCTACCAGTTACTGTTTACCCCCTAATATCTTTATAGAACCATCATATACAAATAATACAGCATGAAGGGGCTCGGTGAAGACGGCAGTGAAGGTATGTAAGTGTCTGATGGGGTCACACAGCTCATAAAAGGACAACTGCCCGGCCCCATAATCCAGACAGATCCTGACTCTATCACTGGAGATCTTGTCAGGTAACCGGATCACTTTACTGTTATGTCTCACTGAATACTGACTATCATATCTCCACAAACTCCAGGACTTGTTAGTATATTCAATCAGTGACTGCCACCTCCTGTCCATACTGGGATAACACATTCCTACACTCCACCACCCTGATCTACTGCCCTCCACATCCCAGTAATGTCGTCCTGAGGTAAATCCCCTCGTGCTCATCACCTGATGATACTGGAATCTCTCTGCTGTGTCTGGACGATTCTGCTCTTCTTGTGTGCTGGTTGCAGTTTTCAGGTCGTCTGATATAAGGAGATTATTAGCAGCTGTGTTTACATCCAGTAATATGTCGGCAGGACCCTCCACATAGATCCCCCTCCTTATACCTGATATTACCTCACATAATGTGTGTAATGTGTGTGAGATCACAGCCACATCCAGGTCATCTCCATCATGGAGCTGTTTATCATGTCCCCCTGTGTCCTCATCACCTCCCTCCTCCTCAGGATCACACAAGTCTCCAGTGTCTGGTTCCTGTAAGACGGTCAGTGGATTAGTCATGTTACACAGCTCCTCAATGTGCCTCATCTTCATGGACAGCTTGTCCTTCTTTATCTCCAGCTGATGGATCAGAGCAGACAGTGACAGTGACTCTTTCTTTTCCTGCCTGGAGATCTCACTCAGGACCTTCTTCTCCAGGTCGTCCACCCGTCTCCTGATGTCTGTACACAGGGCAGTGACTCTCACGGCTTCTCCAGCTGCTTTTTCTTGAGTTTTTCTCCTGCGTTCCTCCAGACTCCGGACTCTTTCCTCAGTCTCCTGTCTCTTTTTGATTAGTTTCTGGTGAACATTTCTCAGTTTCTTCTTCTTCTTCTCAGAGGCCTCAACCAGTATCTCCACCTGATGTCCCAGATGTTCTCCGGCCAAACTGCAGCTCACACAGATAGAAGCAGCGTCCTTAGTGCAGTAATATTCCAGGACCTTCTTATGGACAGAACATTTCCTTTTCTCCAGAGAAGTGCTGGGATCAGATAAGACGTGTTCTGGTGATTTGCTGTGAGCCCTCAGGTGTTTCTCACACAGAGAAGCCTCACAGTGGAGACAGGATCTAACAGCAGGTACAGGAGAGTCCACACAGTAAGTGCAGCAGATCCCAGTGATCTTTTCTTGTTCTTGCTGAGTAGCCAGGAAACGTTCTGCTACATTACGCAGAGCTATGTTCCTCATCAGCGCCGGCCGCTCCCGAAACTGTTCTCTGCATTCAGGACAGGAATAAACTCCAGACCCATCCTGTGTATCCAGCACACGATCAATACAGACCCGGCAGAAGTTGTGTCCACATCTCAGCATTACAGGATCTGTATAAGTGCTCAGACAGATGGAGCAGAGCAGCTCATCTCTCAGATCAGCAGACGCCATGGCTGCAAGAGGCAAAGAGAAACAAAACTAATTCTCTGATACTCAGAATCAAAAGGCAGTTTATACTTGTGAATGAAGGGCAGAGGTCAGGAGCACACCGTTACTCCCACAAACAATTTTTGCTGCTTCCAAAACACTGCGTCGTACAGTAGAGGCACAGTGGATGGGATTTATACAAATCTTCTGCCCACTGTGCTTTTTTCCGCAGCGTAAATTGACATGCAGCTTGGTTTCAGAAGCTGCAGCATGTTAGGAGGGATGACACTATGTCTAGAATGTATAAAATTAAATGGTGTAATTAATTTTTTTATAACTTTTTAACTGAGCTGTTGGGGACTGGCATTGCTATTTTAGCCCAGCACTGTGCGCTGCATTACAATTTTCCTCTATTAACTGTTATTGCTGTGATCTGAGCAGAGCAGTCATATCATTGCAGTGCTCAAATCCCAGTAATGTCAGGTAAGCACTAATCAGGTTCAAGCAGCAAGGCAAAATGATATGACTGCTCTACTCAGATCACAGTAATGGTCCGCTGAGCATCTAATCCTCTTGTGTGTGATACAGTCAGTACAGCCATGTAATTAATTATTTAAAGGAAACCTGTCAAGTGAAAAAGCGCTATCAACCTGCAGATATGGGGTTAACCTGCAGGTTAAGGCTATGTGCGCACGTGTGCGTATTGCATGCAGTTACGCTGCGTTCTGCACCGCAGCGTAACTGCATGCATCCTGCGTTCCCTGCACAGTCTATGGAGATTGTGCATGAGCCGTGCGCACGAGGCATATTAGAACGCAGCGATTCGGCTGCTGCACGAATCGCTGCGTTCTAAGAAGTGACATGTCACTTCTTCCGTGTGGTTTGCATGCTGTCTATAGGGAGAGGCAGCATGCAGAGTGCACGTTCTCTGCCGGCACCATGCGCTTCAGAACTGAGCTTTTCAGCTGCGCTCTGAAGCGCACCTTTTAGGTGCGGTGCAGAGCGCACACGTGCACACATAGCCTAATAGTGTTCTGAACCTGCCTACTTCGAGCCTCACTGCCAGGAGGAAAAGATCTTTATTCCTCCTGGCAACAATCGGCATCAAGTCACTGAGCGGTGAATGAACCCTCGCCAGTGCTTCCCCTATGACTGGAAGCCAAACACTACCAAGAATAAAGTTCTTTTCCTCCTGGCAGCAAGACTCAAAGTGCCAGCGGTGGGCAGGTTGAGAAGGCTATTAACCTGCAGATTAATATAATTATTTTACATGACAGGCTCATTTTAATATGTAATACAACCTATATAATCCTATAATGTGTTAAACAGGCCAAGTATGTAATCCCTTAAAAGTGAGTCCACCCATAAAAATTAACCTTTATTATATTAAAAATAACAAATATACACAGTCACACACAATGTGCGTGTGGAGTGTGAGTGATACACACAATGTTGTAAGGTGTTAGGGACCATTTTTTTAAGGGAAAAAAATGTGTCGTGATGGAATATAAAGAGTATAAGTTGCATACAGTAGGGCCTCGGGGGTTACCAACTCTCCCTCTGCTTTGTCCTACCTAACAATGGGGCTTTAAGCACCCTAGATGTGTGGTGCCCCCATTCCACGACGGCTGTCCCTTTTGTCCCTAACTACCTCATCAGATAACTCATCAGATTTTAACTATCCTAAAGGCTAAGACGGTAGCAGTACACATATGACTACTGCATTATCCATTCGGATATAGGTATAGTGCCTTACGGGACATCGTGACCGGGCTCCTTCAATACCTGAACTTCTGGAAGGGGGTGACATTCTCTGACTAATCGGGATGCGATTGAGCCCCTTATAGTCAATCCTGATTCCCCTGATGAACCCCAACAATTCAATTAGTGGGGGGAAACGCGTTGGGAAAATATTTCTGTCTTCTCCTTACTGTGGGATCCTATTACAACAAGGACCCTCGTTTTCTCCATTGGGAACGTGCTTTTTATGTGTGGATTCTCCCTGTAGCCCAGGAGGACTACCACCTAACTGTAAAGTACCCCAAAACTAAATTAAAAAAAATAAAAAAATTTTTTTTATTTTTATATAACGCTAACATATTCCGCAGAGCTTTACATACATCAGGAACACTGTCCCCATTGGGGCTCACAATCTAAATTCCCTATCTCTATGTTTTTGGAGTGTGGGAGGAAACCAGAGTACCCGGAGGAAACCCACGCAAACACGGGGAGAACATACAAACTCCTTGCAGATGGTGTCCTTGGTGGGATTTGAAGGCTGCAGTGATAACCACTGAGCCACCGTGACGCACTAACTATGTATTATTTTGAATTTACTACATGATATCAGGTTATTATTATAAGGGCTAACTAAACTATTGTCGGTCGCCTGATTTTAGAACTCATCAAGAAGGGATATATATTATGTACAAAAACCTTCTTTGATGTGCATGTTTTTGTGTGTCAAGGTCCCTTTACACACAGACTTTCTAGCGATCCCACCAGCGATCCCAACCTGGCCGGGATCGCTACAAAGTATCTGGTGAGCTGTCAAACAGGCAGACCTGGCCAACGACGCAACAGTGATCCGGACCTGCAGAACGACCTAGCTAGTCATTAGGGACGTTGTAAGGCCAGCGACTTCGTTAGCGAATCCAGGATGGTCCAGCGTCGCTTCCAGCTCTGCTGCATGAAGGTGACAGGAGCAGCAGAAGACACCGCCACTCCTGTCACCTCCACGCAGCAAATGAAGAGAGCCGCGTGATCTGTCAATGAGGTTACCTGGAACCAGCGGTGGATGCAGCGATGGCCGCGGGTAACCTCAGTGACAGCTCAGCTGATCGCGCTACTCACCTCAGTTGCTGCGTGGAGGTCAGGAGAAACTGTGGAAGAAACAAGCGCAGAAATAGGGTCTTATCTGGTGGATAAGGAGATACACATGTAAAGACAGGCACTCACCTGTTACAGTTGTGACAGGCACAACTCCTATGCAAGCATATAGGCAGATTAAGCAGCAGTGGTCAGCAGCAGCCCCGATGCAGAAATAGTGGATAACAAGATGGCTGAGAGAAAAACGGGTTAAATGCTGCGCTAGAAAACCACAATTCCGATGGATAAAATAAAATCCTTTCCTTTATTGGCACAAGTCAACGCGTTTCGAAGGCATAACCGCCTTCTTCATCAGGACAAGACAGTACAAGAAAAGAACAGCATGACATGTGCTGCTACACGGCGTGATATATAAAGCATTGAAAAAAATGAGTAACCACGTCATCAGGAGTGACGTCAGAGAACCAGTGACTCATTGCCACGTGGAGCTTTCAGAGAGGAAATGGAGAAAGAAAAAAAGAAAAAAAAGGAGAAGAAAAGAAGGAGGGGGGGGGGGAGAGAGAAAGGAAGAAGATTATGGTTGTGATTAGAGATAGGGTGTAACCAGTTGCACTTGCTGAAGTGCTGGATATATAAACAGGACCATTTCCTCTCTGAAAGCTCCACGTGGCAATGAGTCACTGGTTCTCTGACGTCACTCCTGATGACGTGGTTACTCATTTTTTTCAATGCTTTATATATCACGCCGTGTAGCAGCACATGTCATGCTGTTCTTTTCTTGTACTGTCTTGTCCTGATGAAGAAGGCGGTTATGCCTTCGAAACGCGTTGACTTGTGCCAATAAAGGAAAGGATTTTATTTTATCCATCGGAATTGTGGTTTTCTAGCGCAGCATTTAACCCGTTTTTCTCTCAGCCATCTTGCTGCGTGGAGGTGACAGGAGCGGCGGTGTCTTCTGCAGCTCCTGTCACCTTCATGCAGAAGAGCTGGAAGCGACGCTGGACCATCCTGGATTCCGCCGGACATGGAGAGCTTTTTGGGGCTGATTAAATTGGTGAACCAGGGAATGTGTTTGTGTTTTTTATTTCTAATAAAGGATTTTTCAGGTGTGTGTGTTTACTGTAATTTACAGATTAATCATGGAAGGTATCTCAGGGAGACGCCTGACATGATTAATCTAGGATTTATTGGCAGCTATGGGCTGCCAATAACTCCTTATTACCCCGATTTGCCAACGCACCAGGGCAAATCGGGAAGAGCCGGGTACTGTCCCAGAACAGTCGCATCTAATGTATGCGGTCATTCTGGGCGGCTGCTGACTGATATTGTTAGGCTGGGGGGCTCCCCATAACGTGGAGCTCCCCATCCTGAGAATACCAGCCTTCAGCCGTATGGCTTTATCTGGCTGGTATTAAATTTGGGGGGAACCGCACGCCGTTTTTTTTAATTATTTATTTATTTATTTATTTCTATACTCCATAGTGACACGCCCACCAGCTGCTGTGATTGGGTGCAGTGAAACACTTGTCACTCAGCGTGGGGGCGTGTCTCACTGCAACCAATCATAGGCGCCGGTGGGCGGGGAAAGCAGGGAATACCAGATTGTTTAATGAGCGGCCAGCTTTTTCAAATTAGAAAAAGCCGCCGGAGCAATGTGAACGCCGTGCAGCGCCGGTGATCGGGGATCGGTGAGTATGAGAGCAGGGGGGACACTTCAGTCGCTCGGGGGATTAGCGGTCACCGGTGAATCCTTCACCGGTGACCGCTAAGTAGTACACAGCACACAGACAGAGCCGCGGCATGAAGCAGCTTTTTGAAAGGGAAGTCGCTAACGAAGTCGCTGTAAAGTCCCCTTTACACACTGAGACTTTCTAGCGATCATGCTGCACAGCGGGAAACAAAGGACCAAAGAATGGTCCTGAACGATTTGTAGCGATCAGCAACTTCACAGCAGGGGCCAGGTCGCTGATGTGTTTCACACACTACAATGTCGCTGGGGAGGTCGCTATTACGTCACAAAACCGGTGACGTTACAGCGATGTTGCAGTGAGTAAAGCCACCTTCAGAGCTATTGCACTTTGCACTTTATGGAGTTTGGTGGTGGTTATCTGATAAGGTAGTTAGGGACAAAAGGGACAGCCATCGTGGAATGGGGGCACCAGACATCTAGGGTGTTTAAAGCCCCATTGTTAGATATGACAAAGGAGAGGGAGAGTTGGTAACCCCCGAGGCCCTACTGTATGCAACTTATACTCTTTACATTCCATTACGGCACATTTCTTTCCCTTAAAGAAACAGTCCCTAACACCTTACTACCTTGTGTGTATCACTCACACTCCACACGCACATTGTGTGTAACTGTGTAAGTTTGTTATTATTTTTAATAATTATAATAAAGGTTAATTTTTATGGGTGGACTCACTTTGAATGGTCTAAAATTACTAAGAGCATCCATATACATCTAGAACTGGTCTGTTCAAGTATGTAATCCCATCATGTGTGATACAACCCACAATCATGTATCTAATCCTATGTGTGATACAGCCACTGATCAGTGTATCTAATCCCATCATGTATGATATTGACTGCTGAAATGTGTAATTTCTGTGATATGAGCGCTGTAGCCACAATGATAGGACTGCTCCGCTCAGATCTCTGTAAGGACCAATATATAAGCAACGCTGCACAAACTAACAAAATCAGTGCTCCATATCAGTATCTTTTTGCAATCACCAACTCAATGGCTGCACTGTGATCTTAAACTTCATTTACCCTATTATACTTTTACAAACACCCAGAAAGGGATGGGAGGGGTGACGTCAAACACATTGAGCAGATCCTGCCTACATTTACTGCTGTAGTAATGGGAGCTAGCTGTACACTAGGTTTTTATGGCAAATATCAACAGATGCTCCCCCTAGTGTTTAAAGGGAACCTGGCACCAGTTTTGTTTTTTTTTTTATAAGCTGCGGCCACCACCAGTGGGCTCTTATATACAGCATGTTAGAATACTGTATATAAGAGCCCAGGCCACTGTGTAGAGCATAAAAAACACTTTATAATACTCACCTAAACCGGTCGATGTGGTGGATGTGGGTCAAATGGGCGTCTTCATCCTCCGGTGGCGGTGCCGCCTCTATTGGCCATCATTGTCGCCACCTCTGTCGTCCTTCTGAAGCCGTGGTGCATGATGCGTTAAACGTCATACACACTCGCTGGCATTCAGGTCCTGAGCAGGCACACTTTGATCTGCCCTGAGGAGGGTAGATCAAAGCATTGCAGTGCGCATGCGCGGGACCGCGGGTGTGTATGAAGTAGACGCGTCATGCACACAGGCTTCAGAAGGAGGACGAAGATGGCCGAAAGAGGAGGCTCTGGCACCAGAGGACGAAAATGCCTATTTTAGGCTAAGTTCACATTTCCGTTGTTTTGCATCAGTCACATGCGTTGCTTGACGCATGTGACTGACGCGTTGTACAACGGATGACAAAGAAAAGAATTTCATTGTCGGACTCTGTTGTGTGTGGGGAGCGGAGTTCGGGGGGCGGAGCTGAGGACGTCAGTGCCGCGGTCTGCATGGCTGGGGACACGTGAGAGAGTGAGTGTGTGTGTGTACATGCGGAGTGCGGGAGGGGGCGGAGCGCGAGGGGGCGGAGCCGAGCGGGGCCATGGAGCTGAGGAAGTCAGTGCCGCGGGGACTGCAGGGCTGGGGACAAGTGTGTGTATGTGTGTGTGTGCGCGCGCGCGTGCGTGCGTGTGTGTACACACACATGTGGAGTGCGGGAGGGGGCGGAGCCGAGTGGTGAAGTGTCAGCCTTCTTGCACACTGTATCCAGGGTAAATATCGGGTAACTAAAAGCAAAGCACTTTTTGCTTGGTTACCCGATATTTATCTTGGTTACCAGCATACACTGCTTAGCGCGGGCTCCCTGCACCCATAACCACTGTAAATATCAGGTAACTAACCAAAGCGCTTTGCTTGGCAACTGATGTGTATCCTGGTTACGGGTGCAGGGAGCCAGAGAGCGCATGTGCAGCAAAATCTTACGGATCGCGCTGCTCAAAAAACGTTACAGGCTGCGTTGCTCCCGCCCGGCGGTCAGTTAAAAAACGACTGACCGCGACGCAGCAGACGCAACGCAGCATCATCAGTCGCAATCCGTCACTAATAGAAGTCTATGGGGAAAAACAGGATTCTTGCAAAATGTTTTGCAGGATACCGTAATTCCTCTAGGCGACATATTGTGACTGAAGCAAAACAACGGAAGTGAGAACTTAGCCTAAGCCACATCCACCACAGCGCAACCGTTAGGTGAGTATTATAAAGTGTTTATTTATGTTCTACATAGCGGTCTGGGCTCTTATATACAGCATGCTATAATGATGTATATAAAAGCCCAGTGGTGGTGGCCGCAGCTTATAAAGCAAAAATCTGGAAAATATCAAAACTTTGTAAATTATATTTTACAGAATTTTTTTTCCCCTTTAGGGACCACATCACATTTGAAGTGACTTTGAGAGGCCTATGTGACAGAATGTACCTAAAGGTGACACAGTTCTAAAAACTGTACCCCTCAAAGTTCTCAAAACCATACCCAAGGAGTGTATTAACCCTTCAAGTTCTTCACAGGAATAAATGCAGTACTGATGACGTGGCCGGATCTGCACATCAAATTGCGCGCAGCCATGTAATGTCTCCCAGCGCGCGCAGCCTCCCTCTCGGTAAAAAAGGGTATCAAACTATGTGGGCCAGACGGAGACAAGAGAAGGTGTTGTCCCTCATCAACAAAAGTAAAAACACCCCCAGTATGTGTGTATATTATTGTGTTTTTGTCTATTTATGTACCGTATTTTTTGGCCCACAAGACGCACTTTTTTACCCCCAAAAAAACCCGAGGGGGTGAGCGGGAGAGGGAGGGGGGGGGATGTGCGCACATAATTAACAGCCGGCCTGCATGATCACCCCTGGCAACTACAGCCTGGAGTGATCATGTGCGGCTGTATTCACTGCCCCCCGTGCATCATTATCAGCGCGGGGTGCAGTGAATCAGTGTACTCACCCGTCACCGTGTGTGGAGCCGTCCCCCTCCACATCGCGATGTCCTCCTGTTTGTTCCGGTCAGCTGATCTGTGTAGTGAGCGGGGAGCACAGCGATGACGTCATCGCTGTGCGTGCCGCTAGTGTCCACACAGATCAGCTGACCGGAACAAACAGGAGGACATCGCGATGCTGGAGACAACGGTGACAGTTCCACACAGCGGCGCTGCAGCTCAGACAGAGGAAAATTATCGGTGCTGCAGGTGAGACAGAGAGCTGTAGGGATTAAGGAAAGGTGAGTATAAACGTTTATTTTTTTTTTTCTGTGCCACAGAATACAGGTCATATACCAGGATGCTGGTATATGAGCAGAATGGATGGGGGTATATTATGAGCAGAATGGATGGGGGTATATGGGCAGGATGGGGGTATATTATGAGCAGGATGAGGGTATATGGGCAGGATGGGGGTATATTATCAGCAGGATGGGGGTATATTATCAGCAGGATGGGGGTATATTATCAGCAGGATGGATGGGGGTATATGAGCAGGATGGGGGATATATGGGCAGGATGGATGGGGGTATATGAGCAGGATGGATGGGGGTATATGAGCAGGATGGATGGGGGTATATGAGCAGGATGGGGGTATATGAGCAGGATGGGGGTATATGAGCAGGATCATATACAAGTCAGGAGGATCCTTACCAGAATAAGGTACCTTAGTAGAGAATTTGGGGACATTACCCCCATAACAGTGTCAGCAGCAGATCCTCGCCCCCATAACAGTGTGTCATGACCAAATTTTTTGGTTAAAATTTTATTTTGCTATTTTTCTCCTCTAAAACCAGGGTGCGTCTTATTGTCCGAAAAATACGGTATCTACAGTATATGTTTGTGAATATGTTTTCAAATACGGATCCCTTGCCGATTTTATAAGTTTGTCCACTGACAAAGACATTAACAGTCTATAATTTTAAGGGTAGGTTAATTTTAACAGTAAGAAATAGAATATCCAACATAAAATCCAGAAAATCACATTGTATAAATTATATAAATTTAATTGCATTTTGCAGGGAGAAATAAGTATTTGATCCCTTACCATCCATTAAGAGTTCTAGCTAGAGTTGAACGAGTACATAACTATTCGAGCTTGCTATACTCATGAGTACTGTCTAATACTCGCGTATTCATTCCGAATAGCATGTGCAATGCATGTCAATGGGGAATACTCACAATGTAACGAGTAACACAAATTCTGCACTATTTGATACTTGCACAAATAGTACGGCATTCGGGTTACTTTGCGAGTTTTTCCCCATTGACTTGCATTGCACACACTATTTGGAATGAATACGCGAGTATTAGACAGTACTCATTATGAGTATAGCGAGTACAAATAGTTAGGTACTCGCTCAACTCTGTTTCTGGATCCTACAGACAATTAGATGCTCCTAATCAACTCGTTACCTGCATTACAGACGCTGTCTTAAATTGCCACCTGTATAAAAGACTCCTATCCGCAGACTCAATTAATCAGTCAGACTTTAACCGCTACAACATTGGCAAGATCTAAGAGCTTTCTAAAGCGGGCTTTACACGCTACAATATATCTAACGAGATGTCGGCGGGGTCACGTCGTAAGTGACGCACATCCGGCATAGTTAGTGATATCGTAGCGTGTGACAGCTATGAACGAGCAGAAATACTCACCTTCTCATTCATCATTGACACGTAGCTCATTTTCTAAATATCAAACGTCCGGTTGTTCATTGTTCCCGGGGCAGCACACATCGCTCCGTGTGACACCCCGGGAACGATGAACACAGCTTACCTGCGTCCCGCCGGCAATGCGGGAGGAAGGAGGTGGGCGGGATGATTACGTCCCGCTCATCTCCGCCCCTCCGCTTCTATTGGCCGGCCGCTGTGTGATGTCGCTGTGACGCCGAATGTCCCTCCTCCTTCAGGAAGTGGATGTTCGCCGCCCACAGCGAGGTCTTTTGGAATGTAAGTACGTGTGACTGGGGGTTACAACATTGTGCGACACGGGCAAGAAATTGCCCGTGCCGCACAAACGATGGGGCGGGTGCGATCGCTCATTAAATCGGAGCGTGTAAAGCAGGCTTAAGGATGTCAGGGACAAGATCATAGACCTGCACAAGGTTTGAATGGACTACAAAACCATAAGTAAGACGCTGGGTGAGAAGGAGACAACTGTTGGTGCAATAGTACGATAATGGAAGAAATACAGAATGAGTGTCAATCAACATCGATCTGGGTCTCAATGCAAAATCTCACCTCGTGGGGCATCCAGGATCATGAGGAAGGTGAGAGATAAGCCTAAAACTACACGGTAGGAATTTAATGATCTCAAGTCAGCTGGGACCACTGCCACTAGAAAACCATTGGTAACACATTACGTTGTAATGGCTTAAAATCCTGCAGTGCCTGCAAAGTTTCACTCTTCAGGAAGGCGCTTGTGCAGCCGGCCCGTCTATAGTCTGCCAATTAACACCTGGATGATTCTGCGAGTGATTGGGAGAAGGTGCGGTGGTCAGATGAGACAAAAATTGAGCTCTTTGGCATGAACTTAATCCGCCATATTTGGAGGAAGAGAAATCTGACTATGACCCAAAGAACACCATCCCCACTGTTAAGCATGGAGGTGGAAACATGTTTTGTGGGTGATTCTCAGCTAAGGGCACATGACTAGTTCACCGCATCAATGGGACAATGGATGGAGCCATGTACCGTAAAATCCTCAGTAACTACCTGCTTTCCTCCGCCAGGACATTAAAAATGGGTCGTGGCTGGGTCTTCCAGCACGACAATAACCCAAAACATACAGCCAAGGCAACAAAGGAGTGGCTCAAAAAGAAGCACATTAAGGTGATGAAGTGGCCTAGTCAGCTTCCAAAACTTAATCCCATAGAAAACGTATGGAGGGAGCTGAAGCTCTGAGTTGCCAAGTGACAGCCTCAAAATCTTTTTAGAGAATCTGCAAAGGGGAGTGGAGCAAAATTCCTCCTGACATATATGCAAACCTCATCATCAACTACAAAAAATGTCTGACTACTGGGCTACCAAGAAGGGAACGGCCACCAAGTATTAAGTCTTGTTTGCCAGAGGGATAAAATACTTATTTCTCTCTGCAAAATGCACATACATTTATATAATGTGATTTTCTGGATTTTATTTTGGATATTCTATCTCTCACTGTTAAAATTAACCTTCCCTTAAAATTATAGACTGTTCATGTCTTTGTCAATCACAAACTTACAAAATCAGCAAGGGATCAAATAATGATTTCCCCCACTGTATATGTGTCTATGCATATGCAAGTGTGCATGTCCGTATGCTATGTGCGTGCGTCCATATGTTCTGTGTGTGCGCACATCCTTATGCTGTGTGTGTGCACATCTGTACGTTCTGTGTGTGTACGTCCGTATGCTGTGTGTGTGCACGTACACTGTGTGTGTACACGTCTGTACTGTATGTTTAAATATCCGTGTTTCGGGTTCTGGAGTTATATGTATGTATATTGTGTTATATGTGTAAAACATTTGGATATTTAGGACCCAGCACAAAATCTATAAGGCTATGTACCCACGTTGCGTTCTGTCCCTGCAGAAATTTCTGCAGCGATTTGAACAGCACACGTGCGCTTCAAATCGCTGCAGAAACAGTCCGTAATGAAAAGCTGATTTCATGCGCTCTGGATGCAGCCCCTCCCATAGACAGAGCGGGGGCTGCATGCAAAACGTATGAAAGAAGTGACATGTTGCTTTTTAGAACGCAGCGCTTCGGCAGCAGCCGAAGCGCTGCATTATAATACGCAACGTGGGCATGGATTATGCACAATCTTCATAGATTGTGCTGGGGACACATGACGCATGCAGTTACAGTGCAGTGCAGAACGCAGCGTAACTGCATGAAAATACGCTATGTGGGCGCATAGCCTAAGGATTTGTGCCCAAGATCAGGCTTCCTTGTAATGTGGACGCAGCGTACTTTCTCTTTGCAGAGACACTAGTGTTCTGTGCGGGAGAACGCATTGTCCGTGCCCACGATCAGGATTCTGAGCGCATCTCTGCATGAATAAGTTGACCTGCTGCAGCTCAGAAAGTCGCACCACTGGTCAGTTTATGGAGCGTCTAAAAGAAGCAGAGTGGGCAAGAGATTACTATAAATCCATCCACTGTGCTTGTACTGTACAATGCAGCGTTCTGGAAGCAGAGAAAAGACTCTACATCCAAAATGCTGAAAACACTGATCGTGGGTCCAGGCCCTAAGGGCTCGTTCACATATGTGTTAGGGACTTCCATTTGCCTTTCCATGTTTAGGAAAAAGACAATTAAAATTAACAACTTCCTTCACTGTGATGTAGCTTTGTTACCATTAGGCCTCCCTCATATGTCCGTGTTGTATCCATTTTTTTCATGGTTAGGCTGCTTTCACACATCCGGCTTTTGCAATGCGGCACAATCCGGCACTTTGCAGGAAAACCGCAACTGTTTATTTTTGCTGCCGGTTGCGTTTTTCCTGCGTAGACTTTAATTAGTGCCGCAATGTGCCGCATGGGCTTGCGTTCCGTCCGGTTTTTGCCACATGCGGCAGATTTAGTCGATGCGGCGGCCGGATGGAACGTTCCCTGGCACGTTTTTTGCTCTGGCAAAAAAAAACGCATCCGTCCGATGCGGCGCTTTTCCCAATGCATCCCTATGGATGCCGGATGCGGCAAAAAACGTATCCGGCCGCCGCATGCGGTTTTTGCCACTGCGCATGCTCAGTAGCATGCCGCAAGCAGCAAAAACCGGACCGGCCGCATGTAAAAAACTTATGCAAAGGATGTGGTGTTTTCACCGCATCCGTTGCATAGACTTCACAGCCGGATTCAGCCGCACGGCTCAAACCGGATGTGTGAAAGCCGCCTTACCCCACCTTCCCATTATAGCTTATGGTGCTACTCACATGTCTGTGTATTTACGCGAACCGAGTGTCCATGTGATCCACACGGAAACATGACTGTTTCTTTTTCCGGCAGCACAGATCACAAGAGCCAATAGAAGTCTATGGGGCCGTGAAAAACACGTACAGCACATGGATGGCATCAGCGTACAATCCGTGTTACTGAGGGGCAAAGATGTTATGGGGGGGGGCTAGTCATTACTGGGGGCACAGGCAGCTCTAGGGGGGGGGGGGGGACAGCTCACGAGGGGGCATATGCTATGGGACGCTGGCTGGCACTGCGGCTCCTCTTCATCTGTGAGACGGAAGCACACCGTGCTCCAACTCCACCCACAGATGAATTTCCAATGCCCCTGCACGTAGAGTTCAGTAATGAACGCTGTGTGCAAGTGTGCATTTTATGGGTCAACAGCCAGGAACTCGGCCTGGGGGCAGAAGAATACATTACTGCCCCTGCTGACAGCATGTGGCCCCCGGCTGTCCACAGGCCTGACATTTGCCTCGGTGCTGCTGCTCAGGGCCGTTAAACACCAGCACTGAGGAATAAGGCCCCTGAACAACCACCGTTAAAAAGGCGTATTGGCGGTCATTAGGGTGTTAAACATTGGCAATGAAAACCCAAATAAGTCTATGTATAACAGTGCAATGAATGCAAAGCACTAGTACAATACATGGCATAAGAAAGTAGCATAATATAAAACATGTAAAGGAAATCTCATTACAAATGAAGAGAAAATACACGCAAAAGTAAAAGTAAAGGGCGTAAGAAAAAGAAAAAGTGCCAGTTAGAAGCATAATAATATAAGCACAATATATTATAGAGTATGGATTATATTACCGGATCACCCCCAGGACCAGGACAAAGAGCTGAACTGCAGCGTCCACCACTTACTGAGAGACACACACACACAGCAGGCGCCTCTGGTTTAAATGACTGCACATTGTTGTGTGACTGGACCAATGAGTGTGAATAGGTGCTGGTATGGACATTAGAGTGGGGGCAGGTCCAGAAAGTGTAGCAATTTCCGGCCACACAGGATAGGAGGCCAGTGCAGACATCATAAAGGCTTGTGTCCTGATGACATGAGACCAGGAAGGCAGCAGTGCGGAGGATGGGTGGTGATAAGAGTCTGGGGTCAGCATGCAGGGCACTGCGGCCGCTGCCGCTGCCCCTGACTGCTGAGCCCCTCACTACGTCCCCCATGGTCACCTCTCCCTCCTTCCCATTGTGCAATGCCCCCCGCTGACCCCCCTTCCCTGCTGGGACCTCCTCCAGGGCATATAAACAGCTGCCGGAGTCCCTCCTTCCTCTTACCACATCTGCCCTCAGGGTGAGCATCGCCGATGGACCCCCTGGAAGCAGCGGTAAGAGAAAGGAGCGGACGGGAGGGAGCCGAATGGCTTGCCTCCCTTGTGGGCACCAGCTCCCTCCTGCCGGTTCCCAGCAGCGGTGGGCACAGGTCTTCCAGACCCTCCCGTCCACCGCAGCGTCTAAGCCCCACCACAGATTCCAGGCGCAGGGCGGCCCGGTCCAGAAGGTCCGGTCCGCTTTCACCTCCTGCTCCCGGCCCTAGCTCCCGACCCTAGCCCCTGATCCCCCCCAACATCACGCCGGTCGCCATGGCCACCTCGCGCACCTCCCCCCGCCGGGATGACGCGGCCCCGTGTGACTCCCTGTGGCATACGGAGGTCGCGTCACATCCTGCTATCCATGTTCGCCGCGTCACTTCCTGTGACGCGGCGATCACATGATAACTCGTCACTTCCGGTTTCGGGTCCCGGACCGGAAGTGACGTCAGAATCCTGAAAAGCAACAGAATGCGGTGTTCGGCGCACATATTAGCTGTTTTTAACAGCTGACATGTGTGACTACAAGTTACGGGTGGAATCGCTTCCACCTGCAACTTGTAACCCCTTACATCTCGCTGCCAAAGTCTGGCAGCGAGATGTATATGCGCGGGCATTCTATCACTTACCACCGCCCCCACCGAAAGTCACGTGCGTGATCACATGACTTTCGTTGGTTGCCATGAGTAGTGTGCATTACACATGATCCATCAAAAGTAATCTGACAGGTGCCCCGCCCCTATCAAAATGTGTCAAAGTTGTGCTGTAGCACGCCCCTTATCTATCAAAGTGTATCAAAATGTGTTTTCTTTTATTGATTCGTGATATATTTATTGGATTTTGATAAATCTTGGTGTTGTAATTCACACTCTATAATATTAGTTCATAGGACTAATATTATAGAGTGTGTATTACAGCATACAATTAACATTTGATTGGGCATATTATGTATATGGCCAATTATACTATTACCCGTCCGGTGCTATTAATTAGCTTTTATAAGTCCCCGAGTATAATGTTATACTGTTTGTATAAAAGATAGACATTAATATTATCTACCATTATTCACACTGTGTATTTTGGTTTTGATCGGGCATATTATGTATATGGCCAATTATACTATTACCCCGTCCTGTGCTAGTAATGAGTTTTTTATAACTCCTCGAGTATAAAGTTATACTGTTTGCATAAAAGACAGACACATTAAAAGTTTAAATTCTTTATTGATCAAAATGTCAATTGCAATCAGTAAAATGTCAGAGGATTACAATCAATACTGTATTAAAACAGAACAATATAAAAGTATTACAAGCAATAGTATAATACACTATTTAATAAAATACAAATATATATTAATTCTCTTACATAATAATTTATTACATTACATTTCAGCATTCTGGCTGTTACATTGTGAGCCACATTGATTGTAGTATCGGGAGAGTCCTTTTTTTAGGCATCAAACTTGCTTGTGTGATACCTAATGGAGAATGTAGAGATTGAATTGGTCGGCGGGGTGTGGATAGAGTCTGAGGTTTAGATACACCACTAGCTTCATTGATAGGCAATTTCAATCCGTCTAAAACCGCTCTAGTAGTGGGATTACCCACAATGGTCGACGGTATATTTAACTCGGCCAATGCCTGCATAAACGTATTCCAGCCCTGGGGTAAATTTCTGTTAGTCAAGGCATGACTCTGTGTTGTATTACGCACTAAATCCAACATGTTCGTGCCCGGTATTACAGAGCCTTTGAAAATAAACTCGCTTTTATCATTCCATGTTGCAATATTTTTGTTCTGCAGCAGTCTGTTTAGTAAAAATTCAGCATTCTTTTTATATCGCTGGTTTACATGACTTACAATTTCAATAACAGTTTTGTTTTCATCAGGGTCTGGATTTGACATTTGCCGATGATCAGACTCAGGAGTGTTAATGATCTTTAAAGTTGATAGTTCCATCGCATCATGTTTAGCATGAACCAAGTATCTCTGTAGTACCTCGCTATATTTTTTAATTTTCACGTCGTCAGGTATGTCACGACGCTGTAAAATGTCACTAATTTCATCATCAAGGCGGCGAATGACATTCTGCCGTATGTTGGTTGTAACAGGGGGACTTAGTTTGATTAGATCTTGTTTGGGGACTAGATACATTTTCTCCGTATGCTGCATTATTTGCCCGTGAGTAGACTTGTTATTATCGGGATTGCAAACCCTAAAAGAGGACCTATAAACCCGCCGGTCTGGTTTAGTAGACGTTTCTTTTTCTTTATGGGCTGTGATTTATCACTCAGGGTTCTTATAGCTTTACGCCACTTTTTTAGTATATTTTTTTGACGCTCTTTCAGAGGAATTCGGCCTTTTAAGATGTTTAATGCAATCTCTCCAATGGCGATAATTAAATCACGCTTTGCATTGCATAAAATAGATTTTCTGACAGCAGGAGTTGCCTTCACTAGCGTTTTTAAGAGAGCCCAGTTACGACGGATTCTCTCAGACATCTTTACAACACTGCGTACACAGCATAGAATGTCTGATTTATTGTAAAATTCACTTTTTAGAAGTATTTTTCTTTTGAATATACACAGCTGGCAAAGCTGGTGGAAACAAGCCTGTCCTTAAGCGCAGATCCTCAGGGGTATTGGCTCTCAAGTCTAACAGCAAATACCCATAAGGCTCCCGTGTGGCGTCCTCAAAAGCTTCTAAGAAGAAGCGTGTTTTTCCGGGGTACATTTGGCGAGCTAAAGTTACAATTTGTAATTTATCTCGAGGGTTATTAAAAAGTACCATGTACTTTGTGTTCAAATTTATCGTGCGACTTTTCTTGCCCTGACAAAATATGTTTTGTACCAGGTAGAAAATGCTGAGGTTTCTATGGTGCACATACTTGGTAAATGCTTTTTCTATCTCACAGTTATCACTAGCACTCTCCATGAGGTCATCAACAATAGTCAAATTTACCTTGTCAGGCGGGAATAAATTATCATCTACGAATGTATGCGGCAGACCCTCCACAAATCTGATGTTGGGAAAAGAGAGAGAAATTTCGTCATATAATTTTTGCCAGCACGAATAAAACCAAACAATATTATCTGGTTTGTGCGAAAAATGAGTATCAATATTATGTAATAACTGTTTTACAAAATAACTTTTTCCAGAATTAGACGGCCCTGCTAGAATACATGAGAATGGGTGCTGCAGTCTTGGGTCCATCTTGAGTCACAACTAATAGCCAAAGGGTAGGGTGGTAAAATTGTCTAACAGTCGCCGCTTTGTATAAACACACTTTTGTGTTTTGCGCAATGGCCTCGTCTCAATGTCCCAGTACTTTTTATTTCTCACAATACCCGGTTGTTCAATGATAATGCGTCTCTGTGTTTCTGAGTCAGAATTACGCTGGTAGTCCAGAACTAGATCTTTTAGACTGTTGAAATTAATAGACTGCGTGTTAGCAACATTTAGTGTTATACCCTTCACTTTTAAGACAGTTTTACCAGTGTTGAGTTTGTAGCCGTAGGTTTTTGGTCCCGCAGATACAAATTCAGTGATGTACGTGTCATCAGGTATCTCACTGGTCAATTCCCCCAGGTAATCACCTAAAGTCGGGTTCCACTCACCAGCTTTCTGCACAAAAATTACTGAATCTGTGTCATGATAAAGACATCTTTCCTGCAACCTGTCCAGCAGAGAATACAGCTCTAGTCGGGCATACGCCGTTGTAAAACAGGCGATAAAAATGTTTGTGTTTTTGTTGACGGTGTGGTGTCCTTTTACATATTTCCAATTGATGGTGGCTGTTTCATCATCAATAAAATGAACCATTGAGATGTCATAGTACGGTAGAAACACACGCTGAAAAAGCTCATCAGGGTCGCTAACAATGCTGGTACATGGTAAATTAGATCTCTGTGCAAACTTGCCCCATAAAGAATTTAAGAACAATTTAGAGATCTGTCTCTTAGCCGGATTCACCCCTATATTTTCAGGGCGTAATTGTACACCTTCTCTCTCTAGAAAGGAGTCAATGTATTGCTGTTTCTTGGCGTCATCAGTGCACCAGCTGGGATAGCCGGAAGCCTCCTGCTTATCCCTAAGATGTAATTTAATGTATGGGGCAAACAAATCATCGCTGGTTTCAGGAAAATGCCAGATTTCATAGATGTGCGCTATCCTATACCCTTTTTCTATGGCCATCTCAAGTTCTATAGTGCACCATGTACCGGTCAGCGATCGCTCCTCGTCAGTATGACCACAAACCCCTGTCTGTGAATTTACAGCGCATGTGTGGCAAAGAATAAACATTAATTTTTTATTGAGTTTTACCGGCAAAACAGGAAAAAATAAATCTCTTGGAGGGTAGACCTTGACTTTGGCAATACCAAAGTATTTTTTAATGAACCCAAAATTCTCGTAGATAATGTGCGGATGACCTACAGGGTAGGTTTTAGTTTTGTTTACAAAAGGGTACAGACTTGTGAAATCATAGTAATGTAATGTCTCCCCATCTTTCAGACTGTGATAGAGTTTAATGGCATTAGTCCGACCCCCATAAAGCGCGTCGCGGGGGTCTAAGGGTGTAGGGAAATCCATTTGGTGAAGAAATGTTTGAAGGTTAGAATCTTTTTCAACCATTTCATTCCACTCATGTTCCCACATCAATCTCAGTGTGTACCCACAGCACTGCAAGTAACGCTTTTTAGCTAGAAAGGCGTAATATAATTGACCGTAGGATGTGTTTGTGACCTTGTTGGTATCATTTTCATTATAACACACAGGGCAGCCGTGGTAAAAACATCCCTGAAATTCAAAGGCTATGTGTTGATTGTTAACATAGGCATACCCGTCTAAAAAATATTTACCGACTTGTTTTTCACCACCTCTCAAAGCATGCTGAATGGTAATGTTCTCTGTGTGTGCTACAAACATGAGCCACTGTATAGCGGGGGACGAGAAACGCTTTTTTGTTTTGTGATAATTATCACCGGGTAAAATGGCGATGGTATGTTTAGGAAGAAATTTAAACCTGTACATTGACATGCATACAGATGCCAAGGTGATGAGCTGAAACGGATCAACGCATCTGGACACTTCAATTTTTTTCTTTTCTCGCTTACAGTATATTTTAACATTTTTTCTCGTCATGTCCATAACACGTTCCCTATAGAGTTCACACGAGCGCCTCAGAATCTCAACATCTTGCTTGCAATAAGATTTTAGTTCCGTCTTAAAGTCAAAAGTTGTGTTTGTGTGGCCCTCATACCATTCTATAAATTCAGTTTTCTCACTAGCTGTCATATACTCCACACCGTAATATTTTACAGGTGGTAGGGGACCTACATAGTTTTGATTTTCCTCGGTGTTAAAAAAGTGTGGAAAATGTCCTTTTGAGCCTGAAAACCCCATAGCCTGCGGTAGTTTACTAAGCTTCATGGGAATGAAATTGAGCGAGTCTATGAATCTTATTCCCAAATCAGGCAGCATCACACACAAGAGACGACCACCTTGCGCTATCAGCTTCACTTGTAGTTTTTCAGATATCAACTCCTTAACAATAAAGTATGCATCGTATCTGCCGGCATTGTGCGCTATACACGTATAGCCTGAAAATTTACCGCTGGTTAGAAACTGAACAAAGTCATGAGTGCATGTTTTACCTTCAAACTCCCAGGAAGGGTGTCCATACAGCGTTGTTGCATAAATGTAATTTGGGATGTGCGTGCCTGTCTCCTGCATGCATTCAAAGTCATAAAACATATATCGATCTGTCTCGCCCTTTGGTACATACGGCCGCATGTAGCAAAGATGAGCATCAAATTTATTTAGACGAATGCCGCAAACACTGCAACGCAATCCTCTACATTTATGCTCGGTCTCACTATTTCTGGGCACAAAATGGTGACATTCATCACAGAATGTTTTAAGTCTGCAAAAAGCTGGATTAACTGCAGCTAGTTGTGTGTGTTGGACTAAGCACTCGCTTGAGCGACAATACAGCCGACAGACAGGACACCGGGGTTGTTCTGCACCAGGGCTCTCCACACAACCCTCTCTTTGACAAGCTTTACAAAAATACTGACAAGAATGGTTATACTTGTGGTGATACATTGAGTTGCACCTCTCACAAAAGTAAGATTCGCCAATAAAGCCCTTCATATTCTTTATACCATAGTAGTGATTATCATGATGCAGTATGAAAACAGTTTTGGCCCCAGATGAATTACCTGTGTCAAAGTAACGCCAATCACCCCGGCTATAGTACAGCACTTTTATGTTGACGTTCAGATGTTTTTCAAAACTCACAATATCACTAAAGCTTACTAGGTGATTCTCAGGGATATTTAGCGCTGCTTGTACGGCTTTAGCACGATTCAGCAAAATTGTATCACCAACATCACTGTCAGCAATCAGTGCACACACACTAGCGGCAAAGCACAGATTTGTGTTGTAATTGTTAAAGTCGTACAGCCAGCGTCTCTTTTGTTTAAGTATTTGGGTGCTTGCTATGGATTTTAATCGGCGTTTCACGCCGCCCCTTCGGTTTTTAATTATTGTTACGACTAATTTCAGGGTGTTGGATGCTATGCATTCTGCATTACTTTGCAGTGTGCGAGCAACAGCGTTTAAAAACGTTTCAGAGCTAAAATTCTCACGACTTTGTTTTGTAGTAAAAATGGGATCTAACGTGTCACCTCCTTCAAGTCTTAACTGAATAAAGTCACCAGGCTCAATGTCTCTGATGATTCTGTCCAGTAATGATTGAATGCCCTCATGGACAACATTCAGGGCCTCTTCAAATGATTGTATACGATCTAAATTTACAAATTTGAAATGATCGGTATACATGAGGGCATTGAAATTGCAGAGTTGTCTTTGGTGATGATAAAAATGTTGTAAAACATCAGCATTAACGGTCCGCACATTATCGTCACCACCAAATACAACAGAATCATCATTTACATTTTCACCCTGTGTTTCAAGATGGGTGCTGCTTTGAGCATTTGGAGACACATTGGGGCTAATGCCACCAGGAACATCTTGAGTGTGTAGAGATGGACTCTGTGCATGTATCAGTATCTGTGGATTTTGTGTAGTTATAGAGCTGCGAGCTGCCACCCGTCGTCTTCTATCTGCTAGTGAGCGTTTCGATCTAGCCATCAGCGCTAGAGCCCTTTTAATTACTCGCAATCTATAAGACCTCTGTGGTCCTATTTTGGGCAATTTCGGCAGCCCATAACCAACCATGCCTAGTCACAGCAAATTATTTTTATTAGATTGTGATGATACAATAGCATGTTCTCTATTGAATGCATATAGTTCTGCGATAATGTCAGGTGTTGGGCATGCATTTATCAATCTTTCATACGTTTCACAGAAATATTTTAGTTTGTTCTGGTAGATTTTGCTTTGGACGTACTGACCAGACATAGCGTGAAGCATGTTTTCCTGTTCATCAGACCACACAGGTTTCACTGTGCAAGCTGGTGTAGAGTCAACTCTCTGCTTTTTACTTTTACTCGGTACTGAATGTGCTCGCCTCCTCTTCAAAGGATTCACGATATTAAAATCATGACACACATTCTTACCGTCAGCTAACTGGTCAATTTCTCTATCGAGTGCTTCACGAGCAGCTTGTGCCTGGTCAATCGTGGGAATGATCTGTGTTGCTGACACTCCACAACCAGTCTGTGTCAAGTCAATCATGGTCATGGTCTGCGGCGTGATGGTGGGTAGTGGTATCGTAGCTGTCTTGATTGAACGTGGCTTGTATTTACGTGTTGTCGGTTTTGGCCATCTCTCTCCATGATGCTTGGCTGGCACAGCACTTCCTTCTTGGCGTACCACAGAAAATGGGGATATGGGGCGTGTTCTCGCAGATCCATATGCTGTCTGTAGTGTGAACTGTGCTGCAGCGATGTTTCCGTCATGCTCAGCTAGAGGCTGTAGAGTAGAAGTTGTTTGTTTCTGGACACTTTGTGTGGCTAAAAGAAAAGAGTAACAGTTGTGTCAGATATACCTGAATCATTGTGTAACATTGTTTTAAGGCCCTGTCACACACACACACAGATACAACTGTGTGTGTGACAGGGCCTTTATAAAGCCTGCATAGAAAAAATAAATAAATAAATCTAAATATATACTTACATGTGCTAGGAAGTGTCTGGGTAGTTGACAACTTGGGTGTATTCTCTTTGGAGAATATGAGTTTCCTACCACTCAGTTTACGGTCTGTGAATAAAATATAACCATTAACCTGTGGTACAAATGCATTTCTTCTGCACGCTGTTTTTCATATACTCATCATCACCTTTCCTATTCGCTGTCTTCAGGTGTAGCGGCTTGCCCTGTTTCTTAGGTGTTTTAGAAAGCTGCCGACTTCCAGTCATGTAGGCCGCTTGACGCATCTTACCATCACCTGTATAAGAGTTCATTTTTAGTTGCATGTGTAAATACATATGAGCAAAAGCAAATTTTCAAAGAGAGCCATACATATGCGCAAAAGCAATTTTTCAAAGAGACGCTGGCTTTTCTATAATAGAAGAGAGATTACCTTTTCTATCTTCATTTAGCACACAATCTGGCAATGTCGGGGTAATAGCCGGTATAGAAACATCACCATCTCCAATAATGTAGCCCGGTTGCACAACATCTGTATAAGAACTAGTATTTACTTTCATGTCTAAATACATGTTTAAATTACGTTTAAATATATATATAATGTATATGCAACTTACTGGCTATAGATTGCAGAAAATTAATTTGGCTTGTTTCTCCTGTATTCATAAATTTTACAAATGCCGGATCAATTTCAATCTGCATGAAGTCATCTTAAACAAGAATGAAATAATATAAAAATAATGTACAATCAAAACCTTAATCACTATATGCTGACTTTTCTATAATAAAAGAGATGTTACCTTCTCTATCCTCATTCATCATACATTCTGAATTTGCCGGGGTATTAGGCGGTACAGAAACACCCGTATTCATAGCTTCTAAAAAAGCATCGTCATCACGGTAATCCATGAATTCACCTTAAGCAGGAATGAAATAATATGAAAATAATGTGCAAAACATAGGAAATTATTAAATATAATAACTATTAAATATATAACTATTAAATATAATGCCTACCCCATTGTTGCGCATCTGGGAGAATATCACCGAATTGATCCACACTATTTTGGGCGTCCATCTAAAATATTAGGTCTGTGTGAATTTTCTATAGTATTTGATACATATTTATATCGAGGACAAATACAGATAATAGCGTGTATAATAAATAAGCTACATTCTATAACTTAACAAATATATCTATTATTGTTATAAATAAACATAGTCACTATTAAATACACTATTTAGATTTAATACCAGCAAAAGCATATTAGATGTTAAAAGTTAAATACTTACAGCTTATAGAATCTTTGAAGTTTTCTTGAATGCGTCGAGAGAGAGAGTGTCGGTCAGTCGCTGATAGTAGCCAGGACACTTAGTTTTGACAAGTGCTCTTGCTCTGTATTTAAAGCTGTACAGAGATAACACATCTACCGTTTACGCCCTTAAGAACTGACCAGTTACGCACGTTTGCTGTATCAGCATTAAATAAATATATTACTAAGCAAAAAAAAAAAAGAAAAAGAAAAGAAAAAAGAACACATATTGATACACGAATTTTGAGATATATACACACACACATTATATATATATATATATATATATATATATATATATATATATATATATATATATATATATATATATATATATATATACAGGCCAATAAATATATCACTAAGCAATAACTGTATATATATATATATATATATATATATATATATATATATATATATATATGCAACCCAATAAATATATCACTAAGCAATAATAGAGAACACATTTTGATACACTTTGATAGATACACAACACACTTAAAGGATGATGTCTGGGCATTGTGAAAAGATATTACAAAAACAGTACTACAATCCTAAAAATATTGGTTCTTTTGGAGGTGTTGCAAGTTTATATAGAGGAATTCGTAACCACAATATTACAAAGAAAGATGTGCTTAATTGGTTGGCTAATCAAGATACATATTCTTTACACAAGCCAGTCAGAAAAAAAATTTTGACCAATAAAATAATCGTGGCAAACATCGACTCCCAGTGGCAAGCCGATCTTGTCAGTATGACTGATTATTCAAGAGAAAATAATAATATAAGATACATTCTAACAGTTATTGATATCCTATCGAAATATGCATGGTGCGTGGCCTTATCAAACAAGACAGGAACAAGTGTTGCCAGATCACTCGAATTAATATTTGAAAATGATCAGCGGATACCAAGGAAGTTACAGACGGATCAGGGGCGCGAGTTTATGAATAACGCCGTGAAGCGCGTGTGTAATATACATAACATTCATCTTTTTTTTACTAACAATACAGTAAAGGCCGCCGTGGTGGAGAGATTTAATCGAACACTTAAGTCGAAAATCTGGCGATATTTTACGAAGAATAATACCTTTAGATATATTGATATTTTACCTGATTTGGTGTATAGCTATAATCATTCGTATCACACTGCAATTCGTTGTAGACCCATTGATGTGACCAAACATAACTCGTTACAAATCTGGAGAAATATTTACGCTTCTAGTAACGCTGCTAAGCCTATTAAACCTTCTTTAAAAATTGGCGATCATGTAAGAGTGTCACGCTATAAAGGCATTTTCGCTAAGGGTTATGAACAAACCTACACCGATGAGATATTTGTTATTACAGCCATCAATGTCAAATTTCAAAAACCTCTCTATAAAATTGCTGATTTGAGCGGTGAAGATGTACAGGGCTCGTTTTATAAAGAAGAGCTGCAAAAAATAGCAATGGATGAGAATCGCATCTACAGAATCGAAAAAATTTTGAGACGCAAGCGTAAGAGCGGTGAGAGACTGGTATTAGTTAAGTGGCTTGGTTTTCCTTCAAAGTTTAACAGTTGGATTAAAGAAGATCAGCTGACAGACATCTAAATCATGGAGGCGGAATCATTTTATATAACATTACCAAGCAATGCATCTTCTAGAATATATCCTGAGAACACAATATCATCTTATACCACCAAATTGGCAAAGCCTGTACACCTTTCTGGACCCTTTGAAGTTGCGCTCACCGAGATTCAATACCCGCATACATGGTATACGTTTGAGCAGAATGATGGAAATTTCTTTATAGGGAAGCGTGGTGAAGTTTTGAAGGAGTTCTATTTGAAACCGGGATTTTATTCAAACATCGCTGAACTCATAAGAGCCATTAATGAGCGTATTGATGCATTGAAGGTAGCACCCGATGGTTTTAAACTAAGATACGACGATGTGAAGAGAACTGTTACCATGTCGGATTCACCGACTATACATTTTGCACCAGGGCAGAAACTCTCGCATATTTTAGGACTACCACCCTATATTGAGGCCTCTGTAGATAATGCACATCTGGAAAGGAAAAAGACGTATGCAGATATAAAAGATGGGTTTTATACATTATATGTGTACACAGATATAATACAACACCAACTTGTGGGGGATAGTTATGTTCAGCTTCTGCGAACAGCGCAGGTAACGGGAAAGAGTGGCGAACTAACCACTCTCCAATACACAAGGCCCGATTATGTACCGCTTTGCAAGCAACATTTTGATTCTGTGACGATCTCTATATTATCAGATCAGGGTGTGCCTGTTAAATTCAAATACGGCAAGGTAATTATTCGATTACACTTTCGACCGAGAAAGGGCTAACACAGTAAAATGGTGTCTCAAAGGGTGTATGGCGAGCCAGCAATTTATGCAAGGTATTATATGGCTCAAACGGGCCATGGTTTAGAGGGCTTTCGCGGTGATGCGCACATGTATGGCGGGGGTCTTGCAGGTATTTTTAGAGGCCTTTTTAGGCGAGCCGTACCGTTGTTCAGGAAAGGTATAGAATTAGTAAAACCGCACGTAAAGACAGCTGTCAGAAACATAGCTAAAGATGCGGTCACATCCCTCTCAACAGCCGTAATGAATCGGATAAACACGGACCCGCAGGAGGGCTCTGGAATTATTTATGTTGCTAAAAAACAGCAGAAAAGAAAAAGGCAGGCTCGTTATTCACAACCCCCTATGCTCATGGTTAAAAATACTACCAAGAGACGAAACCGCCAGAAAAGGGTGAGACGCTCTCTCGGTGACATCTTCTAATCGCTTATCATGGCTTTCATACATGAAGCATCGATCGAGTGTGCAAAATCCGAACTGGATATTTTTGACCTCCCTCCAACACAGACAAGTATAGAGAAATCGCTTTTTGTAGAAGTTCAACCTATTGCGGCTCTGTCAGACAATGCACCCTTGGAATTTTTTATATCGGGCAGCGGTGAATATTATTATGATCTAAACAATACGCTGCTGTACATAAATTGCCGCATCGTCAAACAAGATAATACAGCTATCGGCGCTGACGCCAGAGTATCTTTTATAAATTACCCCCTCGCTACGCTCTTTAATCAGGTTGACATCACTCTGGGCGATCGCCTTATCTCACAGTCGGATAACCTCTACAGTTATAGAGCGTACATTGAAACGCTTTTAAATTACAGCTCACAAACATTATCATCGCAATTTACTGCTGGATTGTTCTATAAAGACACTGCAGGACATCATAATGATCGGACCTTGGATGGCGCAAATGCTGGTTTTGTCAAAAGAGCCTTTATATCAGCCAACTCTAAACCTGTAGATCTCATGGGGCCAATTTTTGGAGATATATTTAATCAACCAAAGCTCATACTTAACGGTCTTGACCTCAAGATCAAGTTGTCAAGAAATAAGGATAGTTTTTGTTTGATGTCCGCTGATGCTGAGCAATATAAAGTGCAAATCTCACACGCTGCTCTGTATGTAAAACGAGTGCAGGTCTCTCCAGCTGTACGAATAGGCCACAGTCAGGCCCTACTAGCTGCCACCGCCAAATACGCTATTGATAGGGCCTGCATGAAAGTATACAGTATACCGGCTGGTACACGTATTTCAAACCACGAGAACCTCTTCTTAGGCCAAATTCCTTCAACAGTAATATTAGGATTTGTAGATAATGAAGCATTTAGTGGCTCATATAATAAAAATCCTTTGTGCTTTGCTCATTTCAACATAAGCCAGACAGCAATTTATGTCGATGGCCAACAAATACCAGCACGGCCATACCAACCTAATTTCAATGTTGATTTAGCCGTTCGAGAGTTTATGTCGTTAGCCCAGATTTCTGGGAAACAAAGGTCCGATTCTGCTTTGGCAATAGACCGTGAAGAATTTATGGATGGATTCACATTATTTGCGTTTGATTTATCCCCCGATCAAGAGCCCGGTGGTCATTTCTCGCTTGTGAAAACCGGTAACCTACGCGCTGAAGTGCGATTTGCGGTAGCTACACCACATACTGTAAATATGATCGTATATGCTCTCAGCTCAACTATACTTGAAATCAACAACAGAAGAGAAGTATTATTTGATTATATCTAATTATGAATACCCTGCAACTCACAAATCTGCTGAAGTCCGATCGTTATACAGAACGTATATTTGCTGGTGTGTTTCCGTGTGATTTGCTACCGTCATATAGAGTGAATCAGAGACCCGCTGCTTACATCGTGAACACAGACACCGCCAGTCAAAGCGGCCGTCATTGGATATTAATTGTACTCTGCGATGATAAGAAGGCAATATTCTTTGATAGTTATGGCTACCCGCCTTGTTCCATAATTTTTCCTGCTGAGTTTGTAAGCTTCTTAAACAGAAACGCTGAACTATATTGTTATCAAAATAATAAATTACAATCAACATATTCACGTGTTTGCGGGCAGTACTGCGTTTACATTTTGTACCATTTAGCACGGGGTAAATCATTCGATAAAATATTACAATGCTTTACTACTGATTCAAACAGTAATGACCGTATAGTATCTGCTTTTGTAAAAGCTAAATTATCTAATCACACTGACTTTTCAATTTGTCTACATAAGCAGTTTTGCATAGCTCTTTGCAACCATTGATGAGCCTGTAGTATGGTATCTCTCAACACAGCTGTATGGTCATTTGTATGTAAGCAAAATTAAGCTAGTTAAGCAGCCTGGCACAGTATTGTATGGTCAGCAATATAGCTTTACAGAAGATGATATTTGACCCTATAAGCATAAATGATGTGTTCTAATGCTCTCATGATATTCTGTAAATGTATCAGATTGTTCTGTGACTGAGCCATTGAAAATGTATTTGGTTTTTATCTAAAATGTAATTGCTTTTTGGTCTCAATAAACTTTTTAAACTTTTAATGTGTCTGTCTTTTATACAAACAGTATAACTTTATACTCGGTGACTTATAAAACATGATTAATAGTCCAGGTCAGGTAATAGTGGGATTGAGCATGTACATAATATACCCAATCAAAATCAAATACACACTTGAATGATAGTAGATAATATTATATTAGCTAATATTACACTAGCAGAATAATATTATTATAGTAACTAATATTATACAAGCTCAATTACACTAGCAGCGTTTTGATATTGAAACAATAAATATATCAGTAGCAGAATAATATTATTATAGTAACTAATATTATACAGGCTCAATTACGCTAGCAGAGTTTTGATATAAAACAATAAATATATCACTGGCAATAAAAGAGAACACATGTCATGACGCATTACAGATTACTGTTTCAAAAAATCCTGACATATTATACATTGTGAAATACACTAGTAGAGTTAAATACAACTCTAATAGGATATAATAGCAATATTCTATTAACTAATAGTGTGTATGCTATCCTGTTTTTCCTCTTTGCACACACTGCAGTTTCTGACCCTGTTAATTGTGACATGTAATCTCTGGACACAGCCATGGACAGCATTTCAGGCTTATCATTTCTTGTTAGTTGTGGTCATCACACAGGCTAAAAGCAGTTAATCAAACTCACACACTAATGTATGGTCATTCACATTTTTGCTAGATGTGGGCACACGCAAGATAAAGGGACTTAATCAGAGTGACACACGATCCTATGCTCAGCACTGTAGTTTCTAAAGAATATGCTATTTGAAACTTTTAAGCCCAAATGTAGAAAAGCGCTTTATAAGCAGTTCTCTACACCGTCTATTCAACTGCTGGTGTTAATTGTAAGCTGTAATACACACTCTATAATATCAGTCCTATGAACTAATATTATAGAGTGTGAATTACACCACCAAGATTTATCAAAAGCCAATAAATATATCACGAATCAATAAAAGAAAACACATTTTGATACACTTTGATAGATAAGGGGCGTGCTACAGCACAACTTTGACACATTTTGATAGGGGCGGGGCACCTGTCAGATTACTTTTGATGGATCATGTGTAATGCACACTACTGCCATGGTAGCTAACTTGAGTCACTTGCTCTCAGTGCCGGCATACTTCCAGCATTGAGGGTAAAGCAGTGTATCTGCAGATCTCAGCTGTGTAGCTGAGATCTGCAGATAGTGCAGAGCGATTGAATTGTTGATCCATACAGCCCCCTAAAGGGACAAGTTTAAAAAAAAAAAAAAATAATAAATAAATAAAATAAAATAAAAAATAAATAAATAAAATTAAAAAAAAAAAAATAAATAAATAAATAAATATGTATACATATATACACATATTTGGTATCGCCAAGTTCAGAAAAGCTTGATCTATCAAAATATAAAATCAATTAAAGAATAATAATGCTATAATGCTAATAATTTTATTCACTTGGGTAGCGCTGTCCACGGCGCTTTGTATGCATTGGCGACGCTGTCCCCATTGGAACTCACAATCTAGAGTCCCTAATCTGATTGTTAAATTTCGTAGCAGCAAAAAAAAAAAAAAAAACACAAACACCCAAAATTACGCTTTTGGTCACCGCGTGTTTTGCGTAACATCCAATAACAGGCGATCAAAAGTAGCATCTGCGCAAAATGGTACCATTAAAAAATGTAAACTCGAGACGCAAAATAAGCAGTCATTGCGCCATAGATCCCAAAATGAGAACGCTACGGGTTTCGGAAAATGGCGCAAAACGTACGCCACTTTTATTGGGCGATCTTGTTAACACCATCAGGAGTAGCTCTGGTTAACCCCGCGTTTGTACAACATCAGGATGTAGTAACGCAGCAGCGCCCGACTTACACAGGGACGTGTTCTACTGCTGTGTGTCACAGCTGGGAACTCACCTAACACCAGATACAGTTAAAATAAATAAATAAATAAAAAATTTGCGCAAACGAATACGTCGATATCTGTTCCCTAATATCAGTGGACCAAAAAACAGTCAACAAAGAAAAGAGTCAATTCGCAAAATACTGCAATACCATTTTCAACTCCTATAAAACCCATTGGGGTTCTGCGTGGTGGAAGTACGACGAAGAATTTAGAAGATGCTTGGCATTCCAACCGTTGGGAAGTTAAGGCCACCGATTCGTGGCTTATGATGGCGCAAAAGTCCCACCAGTCGTTTCCAGGCCCACCAAACTTTTCCTCTCACCACGCTACACCTGGAGCTGCAAATGTCCGTAGACCAGGTCGCTGTTGGCTTTTCAATGAAGGCCATCGCAGGTTTCAAGGACTCCGCAAATACAAGCACGAATGCTCATCGTGCGGAGGCAATCACACCTCCTCCAAATGCGATAAGCAACCAGACAGGCGTCACACTAAAAATGCACCACCAAGTCCCAAAGACTCCAGTGAACGTGCACGTGGTGGAGCCATTGCTAGAACGTTACCCCATTAAGGCTGCGGCCAACGCTATTAGGGACGGTTTCAACCACGGTTTCTTTATCCCCCTTTATGTTCTCCTCAGAACTAACCTTCGCCCCCAACCTCAAATCGGCCCGGGACCTCCCACAGGTCCTGGCGAACAAACTACTGAAGGAAGTGGCGTTATGCCGACTAGCAGGCCCATTTATAGATTTACCATTCTTAAACCCTCGCGTTTCACCCCTAGGGATAGTGCATAAGAAAGAAAAGGGTGAATTTCGCCTCATACACTACTTGTCCTTCCCGGCTGGGCGGTCAGTCAATGACGGCATCCCCACAGAGGACTCAGCAGTTTCCTACGCATTTTTGACAAAGCGGTCGCACTGGTGCGAAAAGCAGGGTAAGGAGCACTAATGGCAAAATCGGACATAGCATCTGCTTTTCACCCGCTACTAGTGCACCCCGATTGTCCCACCTGCTAGGGCGCTATTTCAACAAAAAATTCTGTTACCACTTGTGAATTACCATGGGTTGCTCCATATCCTGCTCACACTTCGAGCTCTTCAGCTCTTTCCTGGAATGGGTGGTTAAGGACGTGGCAAAGAATAAATTGGTCACCCATTATTTGGATGATTTCTTGTTCGTTTTCCCACACCAACTCTAAAGCATGCTCAACCGCGTTAAAATCTGTCCAGGTCATAGCGGACAAGTTTGGTTTCCGCTGTTGGCCGAAAAAACAGTTGGCCCTGTGACCTGCCTTTTCATTTGAGAATCAAAATAGACTCAATTATCATGATGTTTCGGCTACCACTCGAAAAGGTTGAAAAAACCACATCGCTCATTGACGGGTTCTGCGCGGTTCGTAAGGTAACCCTGGCGCAAATGCAATCTCTATTAGGCTTGCTCGCCTTCGCCTTTAGAGTCATGCCCATGGGAAGGGGCTTTTCCCTGAGGCTCTGCCTGGCCACTAGGAGCATAACTGCCTCCCATCAAAGGATTTGCATCACCAGCGTTCTACGTGAGGAGCTCGGTGTATGGAGGTCCTTCATAGCTACTTACAATGGGCGTTCATGTTTCCAGGAACAGGAAGTTTCCAGCGCTGATATATCTATTTTCGGATGCTGCCGGGTCCACCGGATTCGGCCTTTACCTTGGTCCCAATTGGTGCGCTAATCGCTGGCCCAACACATGGCACCTGTCTGGGTGGACAAAAAAAAAAAAAACTTTACTCGAGCTGTTCCCTATAATAGTAGCTACAAGTCTTTGGGCAGAAAAGTTGGCGAACAATCGGACCCGCTTCAGGACTGACTACATAAGTGTCATCCACGCCGTTAACCACCTCGCATCTTCCTCACCACCGGTGATCAGCTTGCTACGATACTTAGTTCTTAAGTGCCTTGAACATAATATCTGGGTCAGGGCCATCCACATACCGGGGATTGATAACACTATCGCTGATGCCTTATTGCATTTGATTTTCAGAAGTTTCGAGCATTGCACCCAGAATCTGACAACAATGGCCAAAAGTGTCCACAGTCCCTCTGGACGGTCCCTGTGGACAGTTGATTCCGCTGGTTAAGGCATCCCATCAACGTGGCATTTGTATGGTAAGGCTGGGGACGAATGATTTCAATATAGTTCAACCGCTGCCTAGCCAGGTGTCCGCGGTTTTTCTTAGCAATTCCGTTGCTCGAGACATAACGCATCTACATACCAGTGGCTTGCCGGGCACAGTAGCGTAGTTGCGGGTTGCAGGAATAGCCTCTCACTTTCAGGTTCGTGGATGGACCGATGTCACCAAGGCCTTTCTGTTCAAACAGGCCGTTAAAGGCTGGAAGCGCTGGTGCACGGAGAACAGGAAGGCCAATTCATTCGCCATCCTTTCCGGCATAATAAACCAGCTAGGTGACGTTTGCACCAATGACAGCGAGGTCCTCTTGTTCTCGGCCGCCTTCTCGCTAGCATTCTTCGGAGCTTTGATGGTCAGCGAATTAGTTAGCAGGTCCCTAGGTCGCACCGGTGGTCTGTTACGCGACAATGTTATAGTTTGCAATGGTGGAGTACGGGTTCGCATAAGGCGCTCCAAAACAGATCAGCTCGGTAGAGGAGTTTGGTTCCCTATTTTCCCATTTTCAGGTATCCTATGTCCCATCCTTACCTTGCAGCGACACTTAGAGTCTTGGGTTCCCAACAAATTCTTCTTGGAGCACGCAGAGTGATCCCGCTCATGGCGACACAACTTTCGGCATTGCTCAAAATGTCTATTTCCTACCTGGACCTACAACCAGGAGATTATGGCATGCACTCCTTCCGCATCGACACGACAACCGAGGCAGCAAGGGCCAGCTTCATACCTATCCGTGCAGTCCTGTAGTTCCCTGCCACCAGTTGTCCACTGTTTGGCACGTTTATATATTACACACAAAAAAAAAATAAATAAATAAATAAATAAATAGTTAACCGAAATGATATACATATATTTATTTATCTAAGCACCTTCAAACCTAAAGAAACATTAATACAATGATGTTTACTGACACGATGATGGAAAATGTTTTGCATACAAGAGAAGTAACCGTTTTTCTTTTAGATCTGTCGAGACCTAGCATCTGGATCCTAGGTCACTCACACATATTCTGGGCAGCACGGCGGACTGAGTCGAGACCGGGTGGAAGCGTGCTGGGAGTTTGTGACCTCAAGTTTCACTGGAGAAGAGTTCGGGGCCTGGCCTGGGCCCAGGTCCTGCCCGTGGTAGTGAGCATATCCAGAGTAGCCACTGGCCTACTGGTGCTGGTCATTCACGGGTGGAAATGACCTAGTAAATGTGAGGATCCAGGATCTGCTTGCGGTCATGCAAGTGGTCCTAGATAAGTTCAGCAGCTTCTTTCCTAGATAAGTTCAGCAGCTTCTTTCCTAGATAAGTTCAGCAGCTTCTTTCCTAGATAAGTTCAGCAGCTTCTTTCCTAGATAAGTTCAGCAGCTTCTTTCCTAGATAAGTTCAGCAGCTTCTTTAGCAACGTAGTGGGGGTACGGTCCAGTATATTACCAAGATTGAGTTGTACAGGGGCAAGGAACATAGCAGCTGTGGAAAGGTCAAGGCAACAAGTTAATATGCAGATCGCCAAATTTATAGCGTCAGGAAGAGGGATAGTGCCTGGACACGAGATGCTGGAATCAGAGGTCAGCCGTTTGGTGCTAGAGGATGGTTTTAGCCTTAATGATATAGGCCTAGACAATTTCCTGTCGGACAGTAAGGACGGGGTTGAGCGGGCCATAAGGGCCCTGTGTGGGGGTCGCAGCTCAGGCTTGGGCCTTCACCACTCCGTGGCCGGTGGAAGAGGGATTTGGTGAGAGCCAACCTGCCACGGACGGCCGTAGGCATCGGGCCTCCTCCCTCAGGTTTAAGGCGGATTTGTGCCTGTGGTTAAAGCTGTGGCCAAAATAACAAGCAACCCCCTTTTATATCAACATTGAATGGTGTTACGTGGATACCTTCAATAAAGTACAAAAGAAAGATATTCCATGTGTGGTCTCATTCATTGCGCGGTGGGGAGGGGGAACCGGTTGGTGGGTCTCGGCAGTCTGCAGGGCACTGCGGCCGCTGCCGCTGCCCCTGACTGCTGAGCCCCTCACTACGTCCCCCATGGTCACCTCTCCCTCCTTCCCATTGTGCAATGCCCCCCGCTGACCCCCCTTCCCTGCTGGGACCTCCTCCAGGGCATATAAACAGCTGCCGGAGTCCCTCCTTCCTCTTACCACATCTGCCCTCAGGGTGAGCATCGCCCGCCCTCCCTCCCTTAAGAAGGTTCTGTTACAAGTTCGGAAGTCAAAGCTGGTGGAAGAGGGATTTGGAGAACCTACCTGCCACGGACGGCCGTAGGCATCGGGCCTCCTCCCTCAGGTTTAAGGCGGTTTTGTGCCTACGGAAAAAGGTTATGGTTCAATTTCAAAGTCACAGCCGGTGGAAGAGGGATTTGGTGAGAGCCAACCTGCCACGGATGGCCGTAGGCATCGGGCCTCCTCCCTCAGGTTTAAGGCGGATTTGTGCCTGTGGTTAAAGCTGTGGCCAAAATAACAAGCAACCCCCTTTTATATCAACATTGAATGGTGTTACGTGGATACCTTCAATAAAGTACAAAAGAAAGATATTCCATGTGTGGTCTCATTCATTGCGCGGTGGGGAGGGGGAACCGGTTGGTGGGTCTCGGCAGTCTGACAATAGGAGACCCTACTGTGAATAGAGCAGCAGGGCTGATAAACAGCAGGGAGTGCAGGCTGATATCCCACAGATTAAACATGGCATATCTGCACCAAAAAGCTGCATCTCCTGGCAGAAAAAAAAACATTTTTGACGCATTTTCGAGGCATTCTTGGGTGGAAAAACACTGCAAAAACACTGAAAGAATTGACACTGCAGATTTGTTTCTGCATCAAATCTGCAAGGAGAAGAAAAAGCAACATGTGCACAAAACGTCAGGATTGTCATTGACTTTGATGGCATTAGGATTGTTTCGTGGCAATTCTGCATCAAAAACCGCATCAGAAAATGTGATAATAACACACTGTGTGCACATACCATAAAAGAAAAAAAAAAGTATATTAGAGAATAAAACAAACACATGCAGATTATCGAAGTAAAGTAGGTAGATGTGTGATACAGAAGAATACAGTGGAACCTCGCTTAACGAGTAACCCACTTAACGAGAATTTCGCTTAACAAACAAAGCTTTCTGTAAATTTTTAACTCGATTTACGAAAAAGCTTTGATGAACGAGGAAAATCCTCACTGCACACATTTCCGTTCCGTCCATCCACCGCGCTATGACCAGCACTTGCAGTCCACACAAACACACACAAGCACGCACAAAACACACACAAACACACACGCACACACATACAGTATGCTCACCTTACCTTCCATTCCACCGCCGGCCTCATGGTTCTTGTAGTTCCCGGGTACATCGCAACGTCCTCGCGGCGAACTACAGGACCCAGGAGGCCTGCGATGGTACGGAAGATAAGGTGAGCATATAATATAATATAGTGTACCTTCCGTTCCACCGCCGGTCTCCTGGATCCTGTAGTTCGCCGCTCCAATCCAGGCTGTGCATCGGCACCATAGCGACGAAGCAGGAACTACTCAAAAGCAGCACGCTGGCCAATCAGAGGCAAGCGGCTCTGCCTTTGACGTCAGCGCTCTGGCAGCGGAAGTTCCTCCCTCGTTGTTATGGTAACCCAATACACAGCCCGTACCGGTGAACAACAAGTCCCAGGAGACCGGCGATGGAACGGAAGGTAAGGTGAGCACATGTGTGTGTGCGTGCGTGCTTGTGTGTTTGTGTGTGTTTGTACGTGTTTGTACGTGTTTATGTGTGTTTGTGCATGTTTGTATGTGTTTGTGCGTGTTTGTGCATGTGTGGAATGACACAATAGGGGACCAGGATGGGACATTTAACAAGTTGTGGAACGAATTGTCTGCATTGCAATGATTTCCTATGGGAAATCTTGCTTTGCTGAACGAGTAACTTGGTTAACAAGCACAGTCTCAGAACGGATTGTTCTCATTAACTAAGGTTCCACTGTACTCGGGATAATGACAGGGGTAAAGAATAAATGGCTAAAGTCGACTCCGTTCGGGTGTCTGTCTGCAGAAAACATATATGTGCAAAATTGGCACAAAACAGAGCACACGCTAATGTGGCGCCCTGGATTAGCCAGGTCGTCACAGGTACTGCAACAACACACCCCACACCCCGAGATAGGCACATCAGCCAGACACAAATCCTTGTTGCCTCCCTTCAGGGGCTGATGTCCACACCAGGTGGGGTGGAGCCAGGCGGTTGGCCCCACCCACTGAGGAGTTCACAGGCCTGGAGGTGGGAAAAGAAAGAGAGTGAAAGTTCAGTTAGGGAGAGTGAAGGAGAAGGAGTGAAGTAGAGGAGCAGACTGACCGTGTCCGGGTACGTGGCCCAGGCACCAAGAGTAAGGTTGGCAGACGGTGGTGGCCGTCTGCAGGAGAGGCCGATCGACGCGGAACCGTAGGACCGGGGATGGGCGGTGGCCCGCCGGTACCGAACCGGGGAGCGAAGAGAAGCCAGCACAAACCGGCAGGGCCTGCGGACCCCGACCAGGCTTGGAGTCGCCGTTAAACAGGTCAAATCCGTTAGCGACCGGAACCTCCGGGGTTTCCAAACAGCAAAGACCCGATTGAAGGCAACCGCCAAACAGAGAAAGGGAAATACAGCTACCGCCATAGCTAGAATTTCCAGGGCCAGAGCCTGCGGGCAAAAGGGCTCCTCCGGCATATATCCACGTCGGGGAGCGGGTTACCGGTGGGAAGCCATCGGAACCGAAGATACACAACAGGTGCAGGGAAAGGCAGCCACCACCAACCGTCCGGGAGTAACCACAGCAGCCGGCTGCGGGACCCGTCCATCCAGCCGTTTGTTTTACCGGAGACTCTGTATCTATTCTTGGCTGAGTGAGTACCACCGTGCCGACCGGCACCGCGCTGCCCCCGCGACCCTGCACCTCGCCAACCCTGCCTCCCCGACACCTCACCGGGCCCCGGGACAACCAACCCCTACCCACGGAGGGGGAAAACAACATCCCAGCTGCTCCCTGCCATCGTTCCCGGGATCCCCGTCACCAGCAGCGGTGGTGCCCATCTTCACCACAACCCGTGGGTGGCGTCACGAACTCAAATCCCCAAACCAAACGACCCCTTTCAGTCACGGGCGAGGAGCGCCGCTCGAGTCCCCGGATCCGGCCCACCGCTCGAGCCACCGAGCAGCCGCAGCAGAAGCAGCAGCGCCGGACCCGAGCGTTAGCGAGCGCAGCGCACCTCCCCGCCAGCGACACTAACGCAATGTGCTTCATTACAGTGAATGGCCCTGCCGGCGCATGCGTCCGGAACACACTTTGCGGGGTGGGGGAGAGGTGGTTCGGACGGATGCCCCGACGGGACATGTGGACGTAAGGCAAAACGCAGTGTGAAAGGAGCCTAAGGCTAAAGGGAAAATGGAGAAAAGTAAAAAGAGAAAATATTAACAAATGAGGAAAATAGAACAAAAGATTCAGAGGAAAATTAAGAAAGTGCTCTTAGGAAAAAATTAAAATAAAAGGATTGTTATATAAATGCCTGCAAGTCATATTCTCTATTGAGATCCATAGGAGTCAGAGTCTGTAATTTATATATCCAAAAGGCTTTGTTATCCTTGCGAGTGTGAGCGGGAGTGGACCCACTGGGCCGCAGCAATGGCTCAACCACAGGGGTATATCTAAACAACTACCTCATCTTCATTAGAGCATCTGATGGTGAGGATAGGCTTGTGATTGACAGACATTTCAGCACCAAATCACACCTCTTGGCAGAAAACCGCACCGAAACAACGTCAAACCATTTTTGTTCATTTTTTTTTTTACAAGAGATGCAGATTTAGTGCTGACATTTTTACTGCATATTCCTTCACCCAATTTACACCTTCTGGCAAAAAATCATATCAAAACCGTATGGTGTTTTGATGCATTTTTTTTTGCCTGGAGGTATAGATTGGGTGCAGTAATATGGTGTAGAAATTTCAGCACCAAATCTGCATCTCTTGGCAAAAAACCCTTTGGTTTTCTGCCAAGATATGCAGGTCCGTGAACTCAGTTACCTCATCTGAGGTGTGTGTATTTTGTTTCAACTAAAGGATTTTTTGGTGTTTGTGTTTATTTCTTTTCATTTACAGATTAGTGATGGGGGGTCTCATAGACTCCTCCCACTACTAATCTAGAGCTTAGTTGCAGCTGTGAGCTGTTATTAACCCCTTATTACCCTGATTTCCACAGCACCAGGGCAATCAGGACGAGTCGGGTAAAGTTCCGGTGGTGCAGAACTGTGGAGAGCTTTGTGGGTGAGAGATATAAATTTGTATTGTATTCTGTAGCTGATAAGCAGCCAGTGTAGTGACGGGCACAAGGTGGAGGCGAGGAAAGACCAAAGCTGCAGCTACTGTAATAGGAAGGTGGGTTACTGTATTAAGAAAACCAAATAAAAATAATCCATATTAGAATTTAATCTTTGATAATTTGCTTAAAAAGGCCTTGTGACCTGACCAACATAGAAATACACATAAACACATGAGAGGGTGAGAAAACTAGCCAATGCAAAATTTGTCGCTAGAAATAAAGCAGTAGAGGAGGCTGACCCTAATGGGCCCTAATACCAGCCCTATCTATTAAGATCCCCTTAAAATGCCAAAACAGCAGAAACCCCCACAAGTTGAACCATAATGGAAACTACACCTCTCAAGGAATTAATCTAGGGGTGTAGTGAGCATGAATGTATGAATGAGTGTAAAGTGACGTGTCATGGATGCCATTTGATGTTTTTGATCCTGATTTATTTAAAAGGGGTTGTTCGGGACTATTGGTTCAGATAGGGGGGCAAATGAGCTATACACGGCCACTATATAGTTGAGCTTTGCTGTGCAGCTCCTCAACTGAGCACATCCGGCCTCCGGCTCCGGGAACAGCTGAACTGTGTATGTTCATGGTAGCATAGAGCTCACATATATATACATTAACCCCATTAAAATAAATAAATACACATGACTCAGAGATGCAATGGCAAAAAATGGCCGTGTTGCTTTATTAATGGTTACGTTAAAATGTATAACTTTAAATACTTTTCCATAACTAAATAGTTCCAACCATTACCAAAAATTTTACATATCCATAAAACATATAAAAACCATAAATCCACCCAACGAAAGTTGGGTGATTTTTTCCCATCTAATGAAACAAACACGACATCATATAAATATAAAAGGGGGAGGGCGGGTGGGTGATTCTTCTGGCTTGACAGGTGACACTGACACAGCTGACTAGAACAGCTGTAATTTATCCAAATTTCTTCCCGCTCAAAACCACCACTGACCAATCAAAATCTTCAAAATTGAGCGCGCAACAGGCTGAAGAAAAACCGGCTCCAGCCTGTTCGCGTTACCAGCTGCTATTCAGAAATTAACCCTTCACAGTCAGCACAAAATTAACACACAACCCAAATACCATATAAAAAGCATTGGAATAATAAAATAATGCAATATATAGAAAAAACAGATAAAAGAAGAGAAAGTAGAAGATAAAAAGGGGAGGCTCATGCTACCATGTAATCCCCAGGCTTATTGCCTCTGGGGATTTTCCATTCATGCTGGATCATCTAGGAATTAATATTTTACTTTATAATCCAAGTCATGTGATAACATTTGATAGAAGGGAGCACTAATATTAGGGGAGCCTGCCAAATCCTTACTGAGGAAACTCATGGTAATATATAACAGTACAGGACCCAAGGACATAAAACCTGCTGGACTAGGTGTGAAGGAGTGGGCAAAATTACCTGTCATGTAGCAAAGAAATATTTCAAAGAAATCCAACAATTCTGTCAACCGGGGAGAAATATTTAACAGAAGAATGAAGCAAAACATCTATAAATTCCTACTCCACACCCTTCCCACAGTGAGCACAGTGTATACACAGGTTATGTCAGCTGTAACTACTATCGTAACTTACCTCCATCTGTTCATCCCCATTGCAATACCAGTCACAGCCATTTGAGAAGAGTGGCGCTGTTTTTGGAAAAAGACCACTATGTTTTTCATATCTCACACAACTCTTTAGATTAGAGCAGTCAAAATACATCTATACAATATACAGACAAAACTAATGTGGATGTTATATCTCTCCTAATAAAATGAAGGGAGACTTGTGACAGATTCACAACCACAGTTTTATACCACATGCTGCACTTTTGTGGGACACTGTATGGCTGCACCCCAAGATTTCAAAGATGAACGACGTCAATGTATATATTGGCCTGGTGGATGCACAACGGTTTGGGGATCAAAAGCAGACGGTCTCTTTCTCTAGGTCAGTGTACATCAGATAAAACAGAGGAGGCTTTATAACATCAAATAAAGGAGGTTCTATCTCTCTCAGTATACCTCAGACAAAATGGAGGAAGCTGTAGCTGTATCCCACTCAATGTACCTCAGATGAAATGGAAGAGGATCTTCCATGTACCGCAGACAAAATGGAGGAAACTGTAGCTGTATCTCACTCAATGTACCTCAGATGAAATGTAAGAGGAACTTTCCGTGTACCTCAGATAAAATGGAGGAAGCTCTTTTATTCGGTGTACAGCAGGTAAAATGGAGAAGGATTTATCTCTTTATGTACCTCAGATAATGGAAGAGGCTCTATCTCTCTCAAAGTACCTCAGATAAAATGGAGGAGGATCTTTTATTCGGTGTACATCAGATAAAATGGAGGAGGCTCTATCCCTCTCGGTGTACCTCAGATATAATATAGGAGGCCCTTTTATTCAGTGTACCTCAAATAAAATTGAGGAGGCTTTATCTCTTTCAATGTATCTGAGGTAAAATGGAGGACGCTCTATCTCTCTCTATGTACCTCAGATAAAATGGATGAAAATGTTTCTCTCGGTGCACCTCAAATAAAGTGTCTTCATCTCTCACTGTACCTCACACTAAATACTCTCTCTTTCAAGATACCTCAGATATAACACAAGATGTCTTCTTTCTGTGTTTCTCAGATAACTGAAGGATTCTCTCTTTCTCACTTAAAATGGAGGATGCTGCCTCTCTCACTCCACTTGGGATATCTGGAAGATTCTCTGTCTCTCTGTTCGACTGATAAAAATGAAGAATGCTTTCTCTCTCTCTCTCTCTCTTTCTCTCTCTCTCTCTCTCTCTCTCTCTCTCTCTCTCACAATCAGTGAGATTACTACAGTAGATCTTTTCACTCCCATTTTCTTTCTGACAGGCCTCATCTCCATCCCTCTTATCCCTTCTTCTCACTTTTCTAGCTCCTGGCAGATTCTGTTTATTTCCCTAGGGCTGATGGGAGTTGTAGTTTTTTCCACTTGCAGGTTATATAAAGCAGAACACTATTAGGTTTTCTCTTCAATGGATGCTTATGACAGGATTCTTCTCTCACGTCTGCTGGTGTAATGGTCTCTGTACTGGAACATGTCATCTTCTCCCCTCTGTTCAGTCGGCTGGGGTCTGGCCGCTCAGGAGTGGTGGATATATTAGTTTTTGTCATGTTGGTACTCCTGTGAAGTCTTGAGGTAGTGCAGTATACGGGCCCGTATTTGTCACTAGGCAGCGGCAGTCTGGTGCCTATGGTGGCAGGCTGCGGGGGCGGCACCAAAAGGGAGGGAGAAAAATTTATTTTTTAACATCAGTCCGTTAGACAGTATAAGAAATCATTTACTTATATTTTCATCTTTAAGACACAAATACAAATAAACTACTGACACACGCAGCTGATTGACTCAGGAAGTACCAGCTTCTGCCCTTCTAGGTCAGACAAACGCCAATCAGCTACTTGCTGCATCACACTGCAGGTGTCACAGCAGGCCACCGCGGATGAGCACAGATGCCGGACAGAGGACAGACACAAGCAGGTAAGTGCTCATAGAGCTGAAGATTTAGAAGGGGGGAGGCGGGAAGGCTAATGCTATAGACTAGGGAGGGGAGGCTAATGCTATAATATGGTTATATTTCTGTCAATTCTACTTTTTGGCAGTCCTTGCATTTCATTCATAGACTTTGCAAATCTAGGAGTCACAATCCAGAAGTCACACTCAATGGTCAAAAAATGTTGTCTGAGGCCCTCCTCTACGTGTGCTCCAGGGGGTATTGCAGTTCCTACTAATTTTTGGCAGCCCCTGCTTTTAGTGCATGGCCTTTATGAGTGTAGCATTCCCACTAGCTAACCACAGAATGTTTATGCGGCCCTCTTTATGTCTAATACATAAAATATTAAAGATATAAAATATAACAGCTTCATTACTGTTGCTCTATAAACCGCACCCCTGAAACCTCTGAGGCCTTACGTTACCAGAAAGGGTTGTCCAGTGGCCTGTATAAACGAATAAACGATTGGTGGTAGTAGCTAGTTCTTAATTCAATTATTGGGGAGCTTGGCAATGAACATACCAAAGTATGTGTATATTTATCCGTTTGTTGTAATCGAATATGAATATACTATACTTTCACAGTGAAGTTCCCAATAACCGGCATAACGTACTATCTGAAGCAGCCGTTGTCTTGTCCATCAATAGTCAGTCAATTGCGTCATTGTTCTGATGATTGTTGGTCACAGAGTGCTATTCGTGACAAATTTCTGGTAGCGGTGGGATATCTACAGGATCCCCTGACTGTTCCACGACATTATATATACATATAAGTTAAAATTACTTGCTGTGGATGTGTTTACTCTTCTGAAACCTAAGGAAGGTGCAAGTTCTGTACTGAAACAAGTGGTTTTGTTATAGAATTTTGCAATAAAATATCCATTTTTTTAAATCCTCTGCCCTCTTATTCCTATCTCAGCAACACCCGGCATTTACCTGCCACCTAAAGGCTTTCGTTTCGGGCTTTACATTTTGTTAGAGAGAGATGAGCATAGTGGAGTAAAATTTTAAACAAATCTACATTTTTCTACATAAATCTGCATTTTGAAATTTGCTTTCCACGTGGATTCAGCAAAACGGAAGTGGCTGTCTGCCATTTTCTGGAACCATGAAAGATCATCAAAATGTTATCACTCACCTCTTCGATCCCACCTCTTCGATCCCTCTGCTTCTCACCGTCACCCGTGCAGTCCTCGTTGCATCTTGACATCACCACCACTCATGTTGAAATTTTGAAGCCTCTAATGCTAGGCGGGGATTTCAGGATTTGATTATTCCAGGAAAGGTTCTATGCATGCGCCTGCAAAGATCATGGCGCACGCTGTGAGATAATGATACCATGACCTATCGAGATTGAAAAGAACCCTCCCACCATAATCAAACCCGGATATGCCAGGTCAGTGTGAGAAACCTGAGGTGTGTGCCTTAGGCTGACCAACATGATTATTGCACAGGTGTGCCTTAGGCTGACCAACATGATTATTGCACAAGTGCGCCTTTGGCTGGCCACAACAAAAGGTCACTCTAATAAGTGCAGTTCTATCACACAGCACAATGCCACAGATGTCACAAGTTTTGAGGGAGCGTGCAGTTGACTAATGACTTCAGGAACGTCGACCAGAGCTGTTTCCTGTGAATTGAATGTTCATTTCTCTATCATAAGCCATTTACAAAGGCATTTCACTAAATTTGGAAGTATATCCAAGGCGTTTCATGACCGCAAGACCACATGTAACCACACAAGCCCAGGACCTCCACATCCAGCATCTTCACCTCCAAGATAATTTGAAAGCGGCCACCCGGACAGCGGCTGCAACAAGCGGTGCATAGCCAAAGAATTTCTGCACAAGTGTCAGTAAGAATCTGTCTCAGGGAAGCTCATCTGCTGCTCATCGTCCTCATCGTGGTCTCCACCTGACTGCAGATCATCGTCGCTACCGACTTGAGTAGGCAAATGCTCACATTTGATGGTCTCTGGAACGTTGGAGTGGTTTCTTTTCATGAATGAATCCCAGTTTTAACTGTACAGGGCAGAAGACAGACTGGTGGCAAATGGAGGTCACACCACATACTGACAGGTTTTCTGACCTCCTCAGAGCCCCTCAGTATTGTAAAACTGCACATTTTAACGATATATCGTCAGGGTCACGTCGTTAGTGACGCACATCTGGCGCCGTTAGCGACATCGCAAAATGTGACACCAAGGAGCGACGATCAACGATCGCAAAAACGTCAAAAATCGTTGATAGTTGACACGTCGCTCCTTTTCATAATATCGTTGGTGGTGCATGCCACTTGTTGTTCGTCGTTACTGCGGCGTCACACATCTCTATGTGTGACGCCGCAGGAACGACGAACATCTCCTTACCTGCGTCCACAGGCAATGAGGAAGGAAGGAGGTGGGCGACATGTTCCGGCTGCTCTTCTCCGCCCCTCTTCTCCTCTGCTATTGGGCGGCCGCTTAGTGACGTAGCTATGATGCCGAACGCACCTCCACCTTGAAGGAGGGATTGTTCGGCGGTCACAGCGATGTCGCTGAAAAGGTATGTGCGTGTGATGCTGCCGTAGCGATAATGTTCGCTACGGCAGCAATCACCAAATGTAGCACGAACGACGGGGGCGGGTGCTATCGCACACGACATCGCTAGCTATCGCTAGCGATGTCGCAGCATGTAAAGCACCCTTAAGGCACACCTGTGCAATAATCAAGCTGACCAGCCTAAGGCACACCTGTGCAATAATCAAGCTGACCAGCCTAAGGCACACCTGTGCAATAATCAAGCTGACCAGCCTAAGTAACACCTGTGCAATAATCATGCTGTCTAGTCAGCATTTTGATATGCTGCACCTGTGACGTGGATGGATTATCTCGGCAAATGAGAAGTGATCACTAACACAGATTTAGACAAATTTGTGAATAATTTTCTATAGAAAAAGTCTTAGATCTTTCAGTTCAGCTTACAATAAATAGAAGCAAAAGTGTTGTGTTAATATTTTTGTTCAGTGTACTTGGACAATGGATACAGAGAGCATGCTGGGAGTTATAGTCCAGTAATTTTATGCATTACGAAAAACGTTTGACCTCAATCTGTTATAATGAGCTTTACACAATCAATATCCCATCAAGAAGCCGCCCAAGAGCATCGAGTGGCACCAGTGCACCCCCAGCATAATCTGCATATGGCTTCTAAGTCATCAGATCTCTGCAGAAAAATATATATCATATTTATCAGGAGACAAGCGCCTATACAGCGATACTGCTGCTCCAATAGAAAAAACATAAACGTATTGACAGGTTCCCACCAGATATACTTGCAGTCCAAAAATAAAAGAAAAAAAATCTAAGTTTAATAGTTTATTGAAAAACATGACACGATTCATAGAAAAAAAAACAACATTTATATAAGAACATGCACAATACCAAGCATTGGAATATATTATGATGTAATACTTAAATGAGCCACTAGATGGCAAAAGATTGCAAAAATAATGGTGACTATATATAACACGTGGAACATTAGGACACAGTGTAAATGCTGGGGAATGTAATACACACCAGAGGGAAATAGCATTCAGTAATATTTAGATGTTAGTTATATAGATATACCACAATAACATACTAACCACTCAGGTTAGACCAGAGAATGTCCCCGCATCAGCCCCCATCTCAGGATCCCACCAGATTCCTAAGGAGGTAGGTTGTCGGCTTTTTTCTGACAAGTAAAAGAAAGAGGCTTCTCCTGTCAACTAGTTTGTGAAAAACACACAGCACATGGGTGACATTCGAGTGCTGTGCAATTTTTTTCACAGACTTCTATTAGTGAGTTTGATCCAGACTCGGGTCAAAATCAGACAGGTCGCCGTGATTTTGGTCAGACCACTCGGTCTACAAAAATGTATGGACATGTGAACAGCTACAAAAACTATAGTAGATACCAGTGCTATCTGTGAAAACCACGGATAAAACTTGTACGCGAAAAAACGACGTCTGAATGAGGCCTAAGACACATACTAAATGCAAAGGAAAGTCTCCATGCTCCTCCAATCCCCCAAAATAAGACGTACACCTCATATCACTGCACAAAAAAGGTGGCTCCAATATGATGAAAACCATTTGAATAAGCGGTAGACGTTTTGGGAGAGAGGAGAGATTAAACTAAACTTTTCGGGCCTATGGAATAGTGGTATGTCTGATGGAAGAAAAATGAAGTATCCACTGAAAAGAAAGCCCTAAAGTGAAGCATGGTGGAGGCTCAATGATCTCTACAAAAAAACATGGTGGAGGCTCAATGATAGCTATAGTGAAGAATGGCGGTGGCTTTGTGAGTTAGATGTGATGCATCACTATCTGTGTGATCATGGTGTGAGATCAATGGCCCATGTCATTTAACCCTTTCAATAAGACACTTTGGTGCCCACTTTGATGCCCACTTTTGTGGCCAGTTTTACATATTTTTTAGTTGTTTCTAAGTGTATTCACATCAGGGCTCCTCACTGTATTGTATTTCATTGTTGTCCTTTTTTAATTTTGTTGTTAAACCTGTACAAATAAACAGAAAATAAACAATTGCTCAATAAGAAAATAGATGAAGAAACCAACTTCAGAATTGTTAATAGATGAGCATTATTCCCAGAGTATATAATCTCCAGTATATAGTAACAACCTGATATATATCACTATATACCTGCACAGTGGATCATACACCCATGTCATCTAGTCATAGTGACAGCTGCCATGTAGGGATCATCACCTGTATCTCACCATCTTATTCATCCCATTGGCCAAATGAGTTCTGTCTCTGGTATCTGCCAAGATATCTTAAGGGCACGTTACACGCTACGATATATCTAACGATATGTCGTCGGGGTCACGTCGTAAGTGACGCACATCCGGCATCGTTTGACATATCGTAGCGTGTGACAGCTACAAGCGTCTGTGATCGAGCAAAAATACTCACCTTATTGTTGCTCATTGACACGTCGCTCATTTTCTAAAAATCGAATGTCCTTCTGTGCGACGGTTGTTCATCGTTCCCGTGGCAGCACACATTGCTCCGTGTGACACCCCAGGAATGATGAACTGCAGCTTACCTGCGTCCCGCCGGCAATGCGGAAGGAAGGAGGTGGGCGGGATGTTTACGTCCCGCTCATTTCCGCCCCTCCGCTACTATTGGTCGGCCGCTGTGTGACGTCGCTGTGACGCCGAACGTCCCTCTCCCTTCAGGAAGAGGATGTTCACCGCCCACAGCGAGGTCATTTGGAAGGTAAGTACGTGTGACGCGGGTTACCGACTTTGTGTGACACGGGCATCAAATTGTCTGTGCCGCACAAACGATGGGGGCGGGTGTGATCGCAAATGCGATTGCACGACATATCGACACGTGTAAAGCAGGCTTTACATATTGATGCTTTCTCCCAATTACTGTTTACCCCCTAATATCTTTTTTCTATAACTGAATGTTTTATTAAATTTTTAAAACAGATACAGAGAAAGTACATGAATGCTTAGATATGTCTCACAAGCTTGTTAGCAATCACTGTAAACCATAAATCAGTATACATATCTTATTATCCACTAATACACTGAAAACAGGGAATATGACAAGACAAACAATACAATACTAGACAGGGAAATATAAGGGAGGGGGGATGAAGTGGGGAGGGTGAGCATATCAGGCTTCAATCAAGACCGTACGTCACTGTTATTCTTTGTTGGCCCAATAAGTGTCCCAAAGTGACCAAACACTCTCAAAGAGATCTACTGTGTTGTTTGACAGGGCAGATAAATACTCCATCCTTCTCACATATTGGATCCGAGATTGGAGATCTGTAAGTGAGGGTGGATGGGCCAACCTCCAGTTACGGGAAATTAGACATCTAGCTGCTGTAGTTATATGTAACAATAACCGCTTCACTCTTTTCCCCAGCTGAGCAAGTGGTATATTTAATATATAGAATTTAGGATCCAGGGGAACCCGAAGGCCAGTTACTTTATAGATAAGAGATTGCACCAACCTCCAAAAACACTGGATATTGGGGCATACCCAAAATATGTGCGGTATATCTCCTCCTGTAGCTCCACACCTCCAACAATTGTCAGGTATAGCTGGGTTTAGTTTATGTAGTAGTGATGGGGTGTGATGCCAATACATGAGTAATTTATATTGATTTTCCTTATAAACATAGCACGAAGATGTCTTTGAGGCCGTATCCCAGATCTGTTTCCACATACACAAGGGAATGGACTCACCAAGGAAATCTTCCCACTTCCTCATATATGTATGATCTGGCTTGTCTTCTGGGCATGGGGCCATTAAAATACGATATATATCTGAGATGAGGCCTTTAGTAGAGACCCCAGCTCTGCATAACCTTTCAAAAAGTGTAGGAGTAGAGACATCTAAGGAGGTAAAAAGGGAATGCATCAGGTGTCTAACTTGTAAATACCGATATTGGGAATTGCCTGGGAGATTAAATTTAGCAACTATAGTGGCGTAGGGGAGAAGGACTCTGGAACGTGCATCTACTATGTCAGCAAAGCAAAAGAGCTTCCTGTCAAACCACGTTTTAGTCGCTGTACCCTGCATACCGTCTGGCATTCTGGGATTAAAAAGAAAAGAAGTCAATGGAGAGTGTACAGATTTAAGTGGAAACTTTTTGACACAGCAGTCCCATATCCTCTTAGTGAAGGCTATAGGGCCCAGGGTATGTGGATCAGGCTTATTAGATGAAATTCCCCAAAGGTAGCAGTTAGGGTGTATTGGGGCAAGCCATAACTTCTCTATTTCCATCCATCTAGAGAAGGCACAGCGATTAGACCATGCAGGGATGTGGCGTAGATGCAGGGCTGTATTTTGCCTTCGTGCTGCCCTAGGCACTTTAAGTGGTCGCGCCCCTTATTGACAACGTAACACTGAGTTTTCGCACACGACATCTGTTTAAGGCAGATCTACTCTGTAAAACACTTTAACCCCTTCACGACCGCGGGCAGTAAAATTACGTCCTATTTTAACGTGACTTAACGACCAGGGACGTAATTTTACTGCCTAAACTTCATTTGATTGCCGTGGCCATAGCAACGGCTTTCAAATGATGTCCCCTGCTGTTTCTTACAGCAGGGGACCTTTGCTTGACCCCAGGGGGGGTGGCATCGCCACCCCCTATCGACGATCGATGTGATTGGCTGTTCAAATCTGAACCGCCAACCACATCGATCGCACTAATTTCGGCAAAAATAATGCCCGAATTAGTGCGATCCTGTGAGATCCAGCTATGAGATGCCGCAGCTGCAGCAGCATATCATAGGTGGACCTCAAACATGCCGCCCCCAGCCCCTGCAGCACTGATTGGAGCGATCGTGCTATGACGCGCAATCGCTCCAATCAGTGTGCAGTGGGGCGGTCTGATCTGCCGGTGGCCGCCCTCCCCAGGCCTGTACTGCTCTGGGGACCCTCCCCCAACATGGCTGCAGCGTGGAGTGGCTGGTACTTGTGGTACCACGCCACCGCTGCTGCCGCCGCAGACGCCGCCTCTGCTGTCACCGCGCCAGCTCCAAAGGTAAGTATTGCGCTCCGGCGATGGCCCCTGCGCGCTCCCGTGAAGGCCCCTGCGCGCTCCCGTGAAGGCCCCTGCCCGTGCCCCCCCAGATCTGCCCCCCTACGCCCCGATCTGCCCCCCGGCATCCCGATCTGCTCCCCACGCGATCTGCCTGCCTCCTCTGTCATCTGCTTCCAAGGTTCCTTCCTTCTGCCTTTGCTTCTCCGCCCCCTCTGCTCTCCCTCTAACCCCCCCCATCTGCCCCCCCATCTGCCCCCCCTCTCCCCATCCCCCCCCCCCCTGCCCCCCCGACGTCCTCTTACCTGCCTTCACGGGTCGTCCGAGGTCTTCACTGGCCCGATCACATCTGCCTCCATCTGGGTCCTTCTGCTGATCTGTCCAACGTCCTGCCTGCTGCTGGTGTAAAGCTGTCTATCTCACTGCCTTCTTGTTCCTCTGCAACTCTTCTGGTCAGTGATCCTCCTGCTAGTCCTCTTGGTACTGTGAGTATAACTTTTTTTTTTTTTTTTTTTTATTGTATCTTGTCCATTTTTACACTTCATCTGTCCGTGCGTCCCGCCAAGCGCTGATCAGGGATGCAGATAACGGATCTGCATCCGTGGTCAGTTTTTGGCATGACTTTTTTCCGTATTCGCGACGCTTTTTGTATCGCGTCCGTCCGTGCGTCCCGCCGAGCGCTGATCAGGGATGCAGATAACGGATCGGCATCCCTGCTCAATTTTTGGCGTGACTTTTTTCCGTATTCGCGACAATTTTTGTATGGCATCCGTCCGTGCGTCCCGCCGAGCGCTGATCAGGGATGCAGATAACGGATCGGCATCCCTGCTCAATTTTTGGCGTGACTTTTTTCCGTATTCCCGACGCTTTTTGTATCGCATCCGTCCGTGCGTCCCGCCGAGCGCTGATCAGGGATGCAGATAACGGATCGGCATCCCTGCTCAATTTTTGGCGTGACTTTTTTCCGTATTCGCGACAATTTTTGTATGGCATCCGTCCGTGCGTCCCGCCGAGCGCTGATCAGGGATGCAGATAACGGATCGGCATCCCTGCTCAATTTTTGGCGTGACTTTTTTCCGTGTTCGCGACAATTTTTGTATGGCATCCGTCCGTGCGTCCCGCCGAGCGCTGATCAGGGATGCAGATAACGGATCGGCATCCCTGCTCAATTTTTGGCGTGACTTTTTTCCGTATTCCCGACGCTTTTTGTATCGCATCCGTCCGTGCGTCCCGCCGAGCGCTGATCAGGGATGCAGATAACGGATCGGCATCACTGCTCAATTTTTGGCGTGACTTTTTTCCGTATTCGCGACAATTTTTGTATGGCATCCGTCTGTGCGTCCCGCCGAGCGCTGATCAGGGATGCACATAACATATCTGCATCCATGGTCAATTTTTGGCGTGACTTTTTTTTTATGTATCCCCGACGCTTTTTTTATCGCATCCGACCGTGCGTCCTGCAGCGACCGATCAGTGCACTGCGTCTGTGCGTTTGAAAAGTCAAATGGCGCTCCTTCTCTTCTGAGCCCCGCCATGCGCCCAAACAATTACTTTCCACCACATATGAGGTATCTGCGTACTCAGGAGAAAATGCACAATACGTTTTATGGTGCATTTTTTCCTGATAGCCTTGTGAAAAAAAAAGCTACCTAGTTGAAGCAACCGTTTTGTGGTAAAAAAATTTTTTTTCTTTTCACGGCTCAACGCTATAAACTTCTGTGAAGCCCCCAGGTGTTCAAAGTGCTCACCAAACATCTAGAAAAATTATTTGAGGGCTCTAGTTTCCAAAATGGTGTCACTTGTGGGGGAGCTCCACTGTTTAGGCACCTCAGGGGGTCTCCAAACGTGACATGGCGTCCGCTAATGATTCCAACCAATTTTGCTGTCAAATGGCGCTCCTTCTCTTCTGAGCCCCGCCATGCGCCCAAACAATTACTTTCCACCACATATGATGTATCTGCGTACTCAGGAGAAAATGCACAATACATTTTATGGTGCATTTTTTCCTGTTACCCTTGTGAAAAAAAAAGCTACCTAATTGAAGCAACCGTTTTGTGGTAAAAAATTTTTTTTTTCTTTTCACGGCTCAACGCTATAAACTTCTGTGAAGCCCCCAGGTGTTCAAAGTGCTCATCAAACATCTAGAAAAATTATTTGAGGGCTCTAGTTTCCAAAATGGGGTCACTTGTGGGGGAGCTCCATTGTTTAGGCACCTCAGGGGGTCTTCAAACCTGACATGGCGTCCGCTAATGAGTGCAGCTAATTTTGCATTTAAATGGCGCTCCTTGCCTTCCGAGCACTGCCGTGTGTCCAAACATTTGATTTCCACCACATATGAGGTATCTGCGTACTCAGGAGAAAATGGACAATATATTTTATGTTGCATTTTTTCCCAATACCTTTGTGAAAAAAAAAGCTACCTAGTTGAAGCAACAGTTTTGTGGTAAAAAAAATTTTTTTTCTTTTCACGGCTCAACGTTATAAACTTCTGTGAAGCCCCCAGGTGTTCAAAGTGCTCATCAAACATCTAGAAAAAATATTTGAGGGCTCTAGTTTCCAAAATGGGGTCACTTGTGGGGGAGCTCCATTGTTTAGGCACCTCAGGGGGTCTTCAAACCCGACATGGCGTCCGCTAATTAGTGCAGCTAATTTTGCGTTCAAAAATTCAAATGGCGCTCCTTGCATTCCGAGCACTGCCGTGTGTCCAAACATTTGATTTCCACCACATATGAGGTATCTGCGTACTCAGGAGAAAATGGACAATATATTTTATGTTGCATTTTTTCCCAATACCCTTGTGAAAAAAAAAGCTACCTAGTTGAAGCAACAGTTTTGTGGTAAAAAAAAATTTTTTTCTTTTCACGGCTCAACGTTATAAACTTCTGTGAAGCCCCCAGGTGTTCAAAGTGCTCATCAAACATCTAGAAAAAATATTTGAGGGCTCTAGTTTCCAAAATGGGGTCACTTGTGGGGGAGCTCCATTGTTTAGGCACCTCAGGGGGTCTTCAAACCCGACATGGCGTCCGCTAATTAGTGCAGCTAATTTTGCGTTCAAAAATTCAAATGGCGCTCCTTGCATTCCGAGCACTGCCGTGTGTCCAAACATTTGATTTCCACCACATATGAGGTATCTGCGTACTCAGGAGAAAATGGACAATATATTTTATGTTGCATTTTTTCCCAATACCCTTGTGAAAAAAAAAGCTACCTAGTTGAAGCAACAGTTTTGTGGTAAAAAAAAATTTTTTTCTTTTCACGGCTCAACGTTATAAACTTCTGTGAAGCCCCCAGGTGTTCAAAGTGCTCATCAAACATCTAGAAAAAATATTTGAGGGCTCTAGTTTCCAAAATGGGGTCACTTGTGGGGGAGCTCCATTGTTTAGGCACCTCAGGGGGTCTTCAAACCCGACATGGCGTCCGCTAATGAGTGCAGCTAATTTTGCGTTCAAAAATTCAAATGGCGCTCCTTCCCTTCCGAGCTCCGCTGTGCACCCAAACAATTGATTTTTACCACATATGGGGTATCAGCGTACTCAGGAGAAAATGCACAATAAATTGTAGGGTGCACTTTCTCTTTTCTCCCTTGTGAAAATGAAAATTTTATGGCTAAAGTAACATTTTTGTGTTAAAAAGTAAAATTTTCATTTTTTCCTTCCACATTGCTTTGGTTCCTGTGAAGCACCTAAAGGGTTAATAAACTTTTTGGATGTGGTTTTGAGCAGAGTGAGGGGTGCAGTTTTTAGAATGGGGTCACTTTTGGGTATTTTCTGTCACCTCGGTCTCTCAAAGTCACCTCAAATGTGATGTGGTCCCTAAAAAAAATTATTTTCTAAATTTTGTTGGAAAAATGAGAAATTGCTGATGAACTTTGACCCCTTCTAACTTCCTAACGAAAAAAAAATTTGTTTCGAAAATTGCGCTGATGTAAAGTAGACAAGTGGGAAATGTTATTTAGTAACTATTTTGTGTGACATATTTCTCAGATTTATGGGCATAAATTTTCAAAGTTTGAAAATTGCGAAATTTTCAAAATTTTCGCCAAATTTCCTAAATTTTCACAAATAAACGCAAAAAATATCGGCCTAAATTTACCACTGACATGAAGTACAATATGTCACGAAAAAACAATCTCAGAATCGCCAGGATCCGTTGAAGCGTTCCAGAGTTATAACCTGTCAAAGTGACACTGGTCAGAATTGCAAAAAATGGCCCGGTCATTAGGGTGTTTTAGTGGCCGGGGGTGAAGGGGTTAAAAAGTATCAATGAGAAACGAAGGGCACTAACCCCCCCCAATGGGGATCACCACGGGCACAGCAAAACATAGCATGGGTATAAAATATTCCCACCACACCGTCCCCACTTATATACTGTGACTGTCACACTGCCCCTAATAAACTACACACTGCCCTCCCTTATAAATTATACCCACCACACCTTCCTCAATTATGAAATATGATCTGCACATTGACCTCACATCATGCTGCCCCCTCCTCACAATGTCCCATGCATGCTGCCCCCTCCTCACAATGTCCCATGCATGCTGCCCCTCCTCACAATGTCCCATGCATGCTGCCCCCTCCTCACAATGTCCCATGCATGCTGCCCCCTCCTCACAATGTCCCATGCATGCTGCCCCCTCCTCACAATGTCCCATGCATGCTGCCCCCTCCTCACAATGTCCCATGCATGCTGCCCCCTCCTCACAATGTCCCATGCATGCTGCCCCCTCCTCACAATGTCCCATGCATGCTGCCTCCTCCTCACAATGTCCCATGCATGCTGCCCCCTCCTCACAATGTCCCATGCATGCTGCCCCCTCCTCACAATGTCCCATGCATGCTGCTCCCTCCTCACAATGTCCCATGCATGCTGCCCCCTCCTCCTCACAATGCCCCATGCATGCTGCCCCCTCCTCACAGTGTCCCATGCATGCTGCCCCCTCCTCACAGTGTCCCATGCATGCTGCCCCCTCCTCACAGTGTCCCATGCATGCTGCCCCCTCCTCACAGTGTCCCATGCATGCTGCCCCCTCCTCACAGTGTCCCATGCATGCTGCCCCCTCCTCACAGTGTCCCATGCATGCTTCCCCCTCCTCACAATGTCCCATGCATGTTGCCCCCTCCTCAAAATGTCCCATGCATGCTGCCCCCTCCTCACAGTGTCCCATGCATGCTTCCCCCTCCTCACAGTGTCCCATGCATGCTGCCCCCTCCTCACAGTGTCCCATGCATGCTGCGCCCTCCTCACAGTGTCCCATGCATGCTGCGCCCTCCTCACAGTGTCCCATGCATGCTGCGCCCTCCTCACAGTGTCCCATGCATGCTGCCCCCTCCACAGTGTCCCATGCATGCTTCCCCCTCCTCAGTGTCCCATGCATGCTGCCCCCTCCACAGTGTCCCATGCATGCTGCCCCCTCCTCAGTGTCCCATGCATGCTGCCCCCTCCTCACAGTGTCCCATGCATGCTGCCCCCTCCTCACAGTGTCCCATGCATGCTGTCCCCTCCACAGTGTCCCATGCATGCTGCCCCCTCCTCACAGTGTCCCATGCATGCTGCCCCCTCCTCACAGTGTCCCATGCATGCTGCCCCCTCCTCACAGTGTCCCATGCATGCTGCCCCCTCCTCACAGTGTCCCACGCATGCTGCCCCCTCCTCACAGTGTCCCACGCATGCTGCCCCCTCCTCACAGTGTCCCACGCATGCTGCCCCCTCCTCACAGTGTCCCACGCATGCTGCCCCCTCCTCACAGTGTCCCACGCATGCTGCCCCCTCCTCACAGTGTCCCATGCATGCTGCCCCCTCCTCACAGTGTCCCATGCATGCTGCCCCCTCCTCACAGTGTCCCATGCATGCTGCCCCCTCCTCAGTGTCCCATGCATGCTGCCCCCTCCTCACAGTGTCCCACGCATGCTGCCCCCTCCTCACAGTGTCCCACGCATGCTGCCCCCTCCTCACAGTGTCCCACGCATGCTGCCCCCTCCTCACAACAATGTCCCACGCATGCTGCCCCCTCCTCACAACAATGTCCCACGCATGCTGCCCCCTCCTCACAATGTCCCACGCATGCTGCCCCCTCCTCACAACGTCCCATGCATGCTGCCCCCTCCTCACAACGTCCCATGCATGCTGCCCCCTCCTCACAACGTCCCATGCATGCTGCCCCCTCCTCACAACGTCCCATGCATGCTGCCCCCTCCTCACAATGTCCCATGCATGCTGCCCCCTCCTCAGAGTGTCCCATGCATGCTGCCCCCTCCTCAGAGTGTCCCATGCATGCTGCCCCCTCCTCAGAGTGTCCCATGCATGCTGCCCCTCCTCAGTGTCCCATGCATGCTGCCCCTCTCCATGAGCTCCTAATGCTGCCTTCCTCTTTTCCATAATGACACCTCCATGCTGCCCCACTCATCATACTAAAACCACCACACTAACGCTTATGCTGAGACACACACACACACACACACACACACACACACACACACTACCCCACTCTTGATATTGACTCCCCTACATTGCTCCACTCCATACTGAGCCCACACATGCTGCCCCTTCTCCATAATGAGCTCCCAATGCTGCCCCCCTCTTATTCTGAGTCCTTACACTCCCCCCATCGATATTGTCATTGCACTATCCCTCAACCCTTGTCCTCTGTCTCTAGGATTGGCCCCTCTCTCCCATTCCCCCAGCAGCAGCCTCTCTCCCCCCAGCCTCCCCCAGCATCAGCCTCTCTCCCCCCAGCCTCCCTCAGCATCAGCCTCCCTGCTCCCAGCTTACCCCAGCATCAGCCTCTCTCCTCCCAGCCTCCCCCAGCATCAGCCTCCCTGCTCCCAGTTTACCCCAGCATCAGCCTCTCTCCTCCCAGCCTCCCCCAGCATGAGCCTCCTCCAGCATCAGCCTCTCTCCCCCCAGCCTCCCTCAGCATCAGCCTCCCTGCTCCCAGCTTACCCCAGCATCAGCCTCTCTCCTCCCAGCCTCCCCCAGCATGAGCCTCCTCCAGCATCAGCCTCTCTCATCCCAGCCTCCCCCAGCATGAGCCTCCTCCAGCATCAGCCTCTCTCCTCCCAGCCTCCCCCAGCATGAGCCTCCTCCAGCATCAGCCTCTCTCCTCCCAGCCTCCCCCAGCATCAGCCTCCCTGCTCCCAGCTTCCCCCAGCATCAGCCTCCCTCCTCCCAGCCCCCTCCTCCAAGCCTCCCCCAGCATCAGCCTCCCAGAGCATCAGCCTCCCTCCTCCAAGCCTCCCCCTCCCAGCATCAGCCTCTCTCCTCCCAGCCTCCCACAGCATCAGCCTCCCTCCTCCCAGCCTCCCACAGCATCAGCCTCCCTCCTCCCAGCCTCCCACAGCATCAGCCTCCCTCCTCCCAGCATCAGCCTCCCTCCTCCCAGCCTCCCCCAGCATCAGCCTCCCTCCTCCCAGCCTGCCCCAGCATCAGCCTCCCTTCTCCCAGCCTCCACCAGCATCAGCCTCCCTTCTCCCAGCCTCCCCCAGCATCAGCCTCCCTTCTCCCAGCCTCCCCCAGCATCAGTATCCCTCAGCATCAGCCTCCCTCCTCCAAGCCTCCCCCTCCCCCTCCCAGCCTCCCCCAGCATCAGCCTCCCTCCTCCCAGCCTCCCTCAGCATCAGCCTCCCTCCTCCAAGCCTCACCTTCCCCCTCCCAGCCTCCCCCAGCATCAGCCTCTCTCCTCCCAGCCTCCCCCAGCCTCAGCCTCCCTCCTCCCAGCCTCCCCCAGCCTCCGCCTCCCTCCTCCCAGCCTCAGCCTCCCTCCTCCCAGCCTCCCCCAGCCTCAGCCTCCCTCCTCCCAGCCTCAGCCTCCCTCCTCCCAGCCTCCCCCAGCATCAGCCTCCCTCCTCCCAGCCTCCCCCAGCATCATCAGCCTTCCTCCTCCCAGCCTCCCCCAGCATCAGCCTCCCTCCTCCCTCAGCATCAGCCTCCCTCCTCCCTCAGCATCAGCCTCCCTCCTCCCTCAGCATCAGCCTCCCTCCTCCCTCAGCATCAGCCTCCCTCCTCCAAGCCTCCCTCAGCATCAGCTTCCCTCCTCCAAGCCTCACCCTCCCAGCTTCCCCCAGCATCAGCCTCCCTCCTCCCAGCCTCCCTCAGCATCAGCCTCCCTCCTCCAAGCCTCCCCTTCCCCCTCCCAGCCTCCCCCAGCATCAGCCTCCCCCAGCCTCAGCCTCCCTCCTCCCAGCCTCCTCCCTCAGCCTCCCTTATCCAAGTTTCCCTCAGCATCAGCTTCCCTCCTCCAAGCCTCACCCTCCCCCTCCCAGCCTCCCTCAGCATCAGCCTCCCTCAGCATCAGCCTCCCCCTCCCAGCCTCCCCCAGAATCAGCCTCTCTTCTCCCAGCCTCCCCCCCAGCCTCAGCCTCTCTCTCCCCCCAGCCTCAGCCTCTCTCTCCCCCCAGCCTCTCTCTCCCCCCAGCCTCTCTCTCCCCCAGCCTCAGCCTCTCTTCCCAGCCTCAGCCTCTCTCTCTTCCCAGCCTCCCCCCAGCCTAAGCCTCTCTCTCTTCCCAGCCTCCTCCCAGCCTCTCTCTCTTCCCAGCCTCCCCCCAGCCTCAGCCTCTCTCTTCCCAGCCTCCCCCCAGTCTCAGTCTCTCTCTCTTCCCAGCCTCAGCCTCTCTCTCTCTTCCCAGCCTCCCCTCAGCCTCTCTCTTCCCAGCCTCTCTCTCTTCCCAGCCTCCCCCCAGCCTCTCTCTCTTCCCAGCCTCCCCCCAGCCTCTCTCTCTTCCCAGCCTCCCCCCAGCCTCTCTCTCTTCCCAGCCTCTCTCTCTTCCCAGCCTCCCTCCAGCCTCTCTCTCTTCCCAGCCTCCCTCTCTTCCCAGCCTCCCCCAGCCTCAGCCTCTCTCCCCCCAGCCTCAGCCTCTCTTCCCAGCCTCCCCCCAGTCTCAGTCTCTCTCTTCCCAGCCTCCCCTCAGCCTCTCTCTTCCCAACCTCTCTCTCTTCCCAGCCTCAGCCTCTCTCTCTCTTCCCAGCCTCCCCCTCTTCCCAGCCTCAGCCTCTCTCTCTCTCTCTTCCCAGCCTCCCCCTCTTCCCAGCCTCAGCCTCTCTCTCTTCCCAGCCTCCCCTCAGCCTCTCTCTCTTCCCAGCCTCCCCCCAGCCTCTCTCTCTTCCCAGCCTCCCCCCAGCCTCTCTCTCTTCCCAGCCTCCCCCCAGCCTCTCTCTCTTCCCAGCCTCCCTCTCTTCCCAGCCTCCCCCAGCCTCAGCCTCTCTCTTCCCAGCCTCCCCCCAGTCTCAGTCTCTCTCTCTTTCCCAGCCTCTCTCTCTCTTCCCAGCCTCCCCTCAGCCTCTCTCTTCCCAACATCTCTCTCTTCCCAGCCTCAGCCTCTCTCTCTCTTCCCAGCCTCCCCCTCTTCCCAGCCTCAGCCTCTCTCTCTCTTCCCAGCCTCCCCCCAGCCTCTCTCTCTTCCCAGCCTCCCTCTCTTCCCAGCCTCCCCCAGCCTCAGCCTCTCTCCCCCCAGCCTCCCCTTGCATGATTACAGTGGACAAAAAGAGGCATCGCAATTTGCAACGATCATCAACTACCTGTAAGGAGCCCATACATTCTAGGCTCTGCCTCTGCCTTACCTGCTCCGGTGCTCGCCGCCCTGCTCTGGCTGGCTCCTCTTCTGGCTTGCTCCAGCTGAAGACGCGTCCTCCTCCGCGGCGTGTGTCATCTGCAGCATTGGACGCTGCAGCACGGGGCAGTGAGCTGATTGTCGCGCCCGCGCGCCTCTGACCCCGGAAGTGCAGGCCATGGAACTTCCGCGCCCGCCATGTATTTAAATTGACAGCAGAAGTGCGCCTCTCCTCCCTCCCAAAATCCCTCCCCCGGAACACAGCCGAGTGTAACGGAGGGAGGGACGGGGGGTGGGGATGTAAAAAAAAAAAAAAAAAAAAATATATATATATATTTTTTTTTTTTTTGCTACTAGAAAGTGCCGCCCCCCGCAACGTGCCGCCCTAGGCACGGGACCACGGGTGCCTAGTGGCAAATACGGCCCTGCGTAGATGTACTGCCCAATAGTACCTAGTAATATCAGGGACTCCCAGGCCTCCTCTCAGTTTACTGTCAAATAATGTCGTTTTCTTGATTCTATGTCTCTTGTGGGCCCAAACAAATTGAAATATACTAGACTGAATGTTGCGCAATTCTTTGTATGGTACACACACCGGAAGGGTCTCAAACAGGTAAAGTAGCTTTGGCAGGACAGACATTTTGACTGCAGAGATTCTTCCAAACAGAGACAATGGGAGCTTGTTCCAATTGAGCAGGAGCCTTTTTATCTCAGTAAATAAGCTAGGATAGTTCTGCTGGTATAATAGCTTATACTTAGATGTTACTTGTATCCCCAGATATGTCAAGGATATATTTTTCCATTTATAGTTGTAGTTTCCCTGTAAGGAGGAGACCCGCACCTGTGGAATATTAAGAGGCAGAGCTTCCGTTTTGTTCTGATTGACCTTATACCCTGACAGCCTTCCAAATTGTAGTAATAAGGAATGCAAATTCGGGAGGGTGATATATGGTTGGGACAAAATCAATAGGACATCATCCGCATATAGAGATAGCTTAAACTCCTTATCTCGTACCATTACTCCGCTTATATTAGGGTCATTGCGAATAGCAGCAGCCAATGGCTCAATACACATAACAAAGAGCAGGGGGGACAAAGGGCATCCCTGACGAGTGCCATTGTGTATTTGAAAGGGTTGAGATGTAGCATAAGGAAGCTTGACCGAAGCTGAGGGGCATGAGTATAGACTTTTCAGGGCAGTAATAAATGCACCCGAAATTCCAAAATGATGCAATGTTTCGAACATGAATGGCCACCCCAGGCGGTCAAACGCCTTCTCCGCATCCAAACTAAGAAGGAGTGCTTCACTCTCTGTCTTATTAACAACCTCTACTAAGTCAATGATCTTCCTAGTATTGTCCCCTACCTGTCTACATGGGACAAAACCCACCTGGTCTTTATGTATTAGGTGAGGAAGTAGAACTGAAAGACGTAGAGCTAGTAGTTTAGTAAAGATTTTCAAATCAGCATTAAGGAGTGCTATGGGCCTATAATTGGCACATTCCATAGCATCCTTCCCTGGTTTGGGTAGGAGCGTAATATAAGAATGTAGCATACTTGTGGGTATAGGGGAGCCCGTGAGGAAGCTATTAAATAATTTAACTATATAGTGGGTAAGTCGATCCGCAAATGCCTTGTAGTAGAAGTATGTCAGACCGTATGGACCCGGTGATTTTCCATTAGGAAGTAATTTAAGCACCTCTACTACCTCTTCACACGTGATTTCTACCCCCTAATATCTTTATAGAACCATCCCAAACACATAATGCAGCATGAAGGGGCTCGGAGAAGGCGACAGTGAAGGTGTGTAAGTGTCTGATGGGGTCACACAGCTCATAAAAGGACAGCTGCCCGGCCCCATAATCCAGACAGATCCTGAATCTATCACTGGAGATCTTGTCAGGTAACCGGATCTCTTTATTGTTATGTATCACAAAATACTGATTATTATATCTCCACAAACTCCAGGACTTGTTATTTTTTCCAATGCGTGACTGCTGCCCCCTCCTGTCCATACTGGGATAACACATCCCCACAATCCAATTCCCAGATATACTGTCCTCCACATCCCAGTAATGTCGTCCTGAGGTAAATCCCCTCCTGCTCATCACCTGATTATATTCCTGGAATCTCTCTGCTGTTTCTGGACGTTTCTGCTTCTCTCGTGTCCCGGTTGCAGTTTTCAGGTCGTCTGATATAAGGAGATTATTAGCAGCTGTGTTCACATCCAGTAATATGTCTGCAGGACCCTCCACATAGATCCCGCTCCTTATGTGTCGCCCTGGGCAAGCCAGGGGACACAGGTCACAACACCACCACGCCACCGCCAGGGCACCAGTCTCTGAGGGCCAGCGCCTGCGGGCAAAGTGTAGTGCTCCTCCGGCCCAGCTTGAAGCCGGGGAGCGGGTTACCGGTGGGGACCCATCGCAACCATCCGTACATACAGGTGCAAGGAAGAGGGACATCACCGTCACCTGCCGGGAAAGCAAAGCAGCCGTCTGTGGGACCGTCCTACCAGCCGTTGGTTTACCGTACAAACTGTGTCCGTGTCTCAGGCTGAGTGAGTACCACAGTGCCGCAAGGCACAGCGCTGCCCCCCCCGCGTCCCTGCGCCCACTAGGCCCTGCACCTCACAAGCCATCACCGGGTCCCGGGATCACCAACCCCTACCCACGGAGGGGCAACACAACACCTGGCTGCTCCCCATCATAGAGCAGCGGTGGTGCTACACATCACCACAACCGTGGGTGGCGTCACGGACATTATCCCAACATCCCAAAACCCCCCTTTCACTCACGGGCGAGGAGTGCCGCTCGAGGAAAACCCCCGGGATCCGGCCTACGGCTCGAGCCACCACTGAGCAGCCGGACCCGAGCAGAAGGGGTGAGCGCGGTGTGCTGACACCCTCCTCCCCGCCCGCGACAACTTGGCGCTGTGAACAGGATCTTACCGCTCTGCCGTCTGGTAGAGGTGCGCCTTGTTACCGCCGGAGGTATCCGGCAGAAAAATTTCAGAAGCCGCCATCTTTGGCGCGAAAAGTTCCCGCTCGAGCGCCTTCTCGAGCAGTAGAGGCGCGAAGGCCAAAATCCCGCCCCGAGAGAGGAGGGGCCGGAAAGAGCTAAGGGGGACGGAAACAAGATGTCTGCGCCCGACGGAGCCGCTGGAGGAGCGGTGGTCGCAGCCGCAGCGGCACCCGCGGATGGGAATGGGCCTGCCCAGGTCCCGGCCGTACCGGCGGGAGGTGCCGCGGCCCCCGCGCTTGCTCAGGTCATGCCGTTTTCCTTGCCCTATGCGCCCGGAGCTGCCTGGCTACCGCAGTATGACGGGAAACCGGATGCCTTACAGGCCTTCCGGAAAAAGCTTAACCCGTTGCTAGAGCTGTACCCCCTGACTGATAAGCAATGTGCAGCGATAGTGCTAGGCCAGTTAACCGGTGCGGCGGAGCAGGAAGCGGAGACCTGGGCCGAGGGGGACCGGCTCTCTGTAGCCACCATCTTCGAGAAGCTACAGACTGCCTTCGAGACCCGGACTGAAGCTGAGCTGAGGATGCAGTTTTACCAGTGCCGGCAACGAGCTGGGGATAGCATTCGGGACTATGCTCTACGTCTGCAGACCGCCCTCCGCACGCTGAAGCGGGTGAACTCTATTAATGAGGCGGATAGCAACAAGATGTTAGTGGAGCAATTTGCGCAGGGGATGAGATCCCCTGAGGATCGTAAACAACTCCGGCTGTGGGCCCTGGAACACCCTGATGTGGACTTTGCTGTGTTAAAGGAGCGGGCTATCAAAGCACTACAGCCCCCAGCTGCTGAAGTTCTGGAACCCGTCCCGTGGCCCGTCGAGACAGCTCCCGTTGTGGCGGCCCCAGCCAAACCAATCTCCTTAATACCTGCAGCCTCGAGCAGCACAGTGGAAGAACTGGCAGCCCAGGTCCGTCGCCTGGACGGAGACCTTGCCAAGATCCTTGCTGCGCTACAACCTCTGACCAGATCTCAGCCTCCAGCACAGATACAGCTTGCTGACAGTCCCGAAGATGTTCCCTGGATGCAGCGGAGAAGCGCTAACAACCCGCGGAGCAGACCTCCAATCTGCTACAAGTGCCGTAAGCCGGGCCATTATTACCGACAGTGCCCGTTAAACGAGCAACCCCTGGGGCCCCGGGCCAATCCTCAGGAGTAGAACACCGTGGCCCCCCGGACTGGCGAGACCGATATGTCGGGGCCCGCCCTATCATCCCCGTGGCTGTGGACGGCATACCAGTGATGGCTCTCTTGGACACTGGATCACAGGTAACTACCATACCGTACACGTTGTATCAGCGATATTGGGCCACAGACGAGCTGGCGCCTCCAGACAATAGTATAAATTTGATTGCCGCTAATGGACTTCCATTGACCCAGGTGGGGTATAAACAGGTGGCTATGACAGTGGGGCAAGCTGAACTGCAACACCAGGGTATGATTGTGATCATGAATGAACCTAGTGATCATAACCCGAAAATAGTGCTGGGAACCAATGTGATGGAACACTGCATGGCTGATGTGTTGAACCTATTGCAACAGCTAGCCGCCACGGCGGCGGGGAGCCGGCAGAGGGCTGTGCAGCGTGAGATCCGCGCCCTGATGTACCGCCAGCATGTAAGCTCAACCGGAGGGGAGATTGGTGGAGTGCGAGTGATGGATGTTGCTCCATTGACTGTGCCCCCTAGGAGTGAGATGATGATCTGGTGTAGGGCAGCAGTAGGGCCTCAGGGGCGTGACTACCCTGCGATGATGGAGCCCATGCCTTCCGAGCACTGGCCCACTGTAGTAGCCGCCCGAGGGGTGGTAGATGTGAAGAAAGGGAGAGTGCCTGTGAGAGTGTTGAACTGTGGGGAGGAAGAAGTCAGGCTCCCCCGGTATGCCACCATTGCCAAGCTGCTCACCCTGGACCCTCACACTATCCAGGAAGCCAGTCCATCCCCACTCCCACCTACCACCAGCACTTCCCCACCCCAGGGGGACACAAAGGAGTGGCACCAACAGCTACATGTGGGCACTGATGATACCCCTACACATCACAGGGCAGGGGTACACAGGGTGGTGCAGGAGTACGAACAGGTTTTCAGTAAGCACCCCCTAGACTTTGGGCAGATCAAGGGGGTCCAACACCACATTCCTACGGGTGAACATCCCCCCATCAAAGAGAGGTATAGACCTATTCCCCCTGCACATTACCAGTGTGCCAAAGATATGTTGAGGAATATGAAGGAGGCAGGGGTTATTCGGGACAGTTGTAGTCCCTGGGCCGCTCCGTTGGTACTGGTCAAGAAAAAGGATGGTACCATGCGGATGTGTGTGGACTACCGGAAGATCAACCAGATAACCCATAAAGATGCCTATCCATTGCCTCGTATTGAAGAATCTTTGGCTGCACTAAGAACTGCAAACTACTTCTCGACCCTTGACCTCACCAGCGGATACTGGCAAGTGGCCGTGGCCCCAGAGGACCGGGAGAAGACCGCCTTCACCACCCCGATGGGGCTCTGCGAATTCAATAGCATGCCGTTTGGGCTGTGCAATGCCCCCGGGACCTTCCAACGGCTGATGGAGTGCTGTCTGGGACATTTAAACTTCGAGACCGTCCTGCTGTATTTGGATGATGTGATTGTTTATTCCCAGACGTATGAAGCCCATCTGGAGCACCTGGCCGAGGTGTTCGCGTCCCTTGCCAAGTACGGGATGAAGTTGAAGCCCTCAAAATGCCACCTGCTGAAACCCAGGGTGCAATATCTAGGGCATGTGGTGAGTGCAGATGGTGTCGCCCCCGACCCTGAGAAGATCACTGCCATCCAAAGCTGGCCGAGGCCCACTACAGTGAGGGAAGTAAGGCAGTTTCTGGGTCTGGTGGGGTACTATCGGCGCTTTATAAAGGGGTACACGAAGATGGCCGCCCCCATGCAAGATCTCCTCGTGGGACAGACCAAAGGTGGTAAACCCGTCGGAGCCCCACTGTTGTGGGAGGACAAGCATGAGGAGTCCTTTGGCCAGCTGAAGGCGGCCCTGACCGGAGAAGAGGTCCTGGCGTATCCTGACTACGGGCGCCCATTCATCCTCCACACGGACGCCAGTAACGTGGGGCTAGGAGCGGTTCTCTCCCAGGTCCAGGATGGAAAGGAGAAGGTGATTGCCTACGCCAGCCGAAAACTCCGGCCGACCGAAAGGAACCCTGAGAACTATAGCTCTTTCAAGCTCGAGCTACTGGCGTTGGTGTGGGCTATCACGGAGCGGTTCCGGCACTATTTGGCGGCAGCAAAGTTCACCGCATTTACGGACAACAATCCGCTGACTCACCTGAACACGGCCAAGTTGGGCGCGCTGGAGCAGCGGTGGGTAGCCCGGTTAGCCAACTATGATTTCACCATAAAGTACCGAGCTGGTCGTGTCAACATCAATGCAGATGCACTCTCCCGGATGCCCCATTTGTCAGAAGAGGGGTGTGAGGATGACGACCTCGAGGAGATTGAGTTGCCTGCGTTTCACCAGCCGCCTACTGAGAGGGTACAAGTATGTCAGCAAAGGGTGGATCTGGACCCGCGGCCCAGTCAAGAGTGGCAGGACGCCCAGGACCAAGCGCCGGCTGTCCGCCTTGTCAAGACTCTGGTGGAACAAGGCGCCATGGGAATGGACCCTAGCGCTCCAGCCGAAGCCCAACGCTTGTGGAAAGAGCGAAAACGGCTCTACCTACACCAAGGGAGGCTGTGCCGTGAGCTGATCAACCCAAAAACCCATGAGAAAATATGCCAGTTGATCGTTCCTCAAGCTGAGGTCGCTACTGTCCTGCGGGCATACCATGATGGTGCTGGCCACTTCGGGTGGAAAAAGCTGGAGATGCTGTTGAGGGAGCGGTTCTATTGGAGTGGGATGCGGGAATCGGTGGAAGCCTGGTGCCGAGAGTGCGGTCCTTGTACACTTAGGAGAAAGGACGAGACTAGCCAGAGGGCACCATTACATCCCATCGTTACCCATCAGCCGCTGGAGCTGGTCGCCCTGGACCATGTCAAGCTCACCCCTAGCCGAAGTGGGTACACCTATGCATTGACCATGGTAGACCACTATTCAAGATTTATGGTGGTAGTCCCCGTTAAGGACCTAACTGGTCGAACCGCTGCTCGAGCGTTCCAGGCTTATTTATGCCGACCCCATGGGTACCCCGAGAAGGTGCTGACAGACCAAGGCCCGGCTTTTGAAGCAGAAGTGTTTCACGAATTCTGCCAGTTGTACGGCTGCAAGAAGATTCGGACCACCCCGTACCACGCTCAAACCAACGGCATGTGCGAGAAAATGAACCACTTGGTCCTGGGACTCCTCAAGACGTTACCGCTGGAAGAACGGAACATATGGCCGGAAAAGCTACCTGACTTGGTCGACATGTACAATAACATTCCGTCCAGCTCAACGAAATGCACCCCAGCGTATTTGATGAGGGCTCGGCCTGGCCGCCTGCCGGTGGACCTGGAGATGGGGTTGGAAGCTCCGGAGGCACTCCCTTCAACGGCGGAGTGGGAAACTCGAAGGAGAGCACAGTACCGGCAAATCCAGGAGTATGTGGAGAAAAACCTCAGTCGAAGTCGAGAGCAGCAAGAGCACCGGTTCAACCAGAAGGCGCCCGCAGGTCCTTTCCAGCCATTAGATGTGGTGCTGAAACGGAAGAGAAAAGCCCACAAGCTGGATGATCAGTGGGAGCAAGTCCCTTATGTCATACAACCCACAGAATGGGGAAATGGAAAAACTTACCAGATTAGTCGTGATCAAGGGGGCACCCTAGCCACAGTTTCCCGGGACCATCTAAAAAAAACCCCCCCAGCGCTGAAAGCAGAGGCTGAAGTACCGGTTCCTCCACCAGTGGAGAAGGCAGCAGAGGTAATCCACACTGTAATGGGTGACTTCCCAGCAAACTGGCCTACACAGAACGGCGCGGTGATCCTTCCAGTGATACTGTTCCCACAACCCGTGGATGAAGAATTAGTGGAAGCGGTTAACCGTGAGCCAGAACCAATGCCAGTGCCCAGGGATGAACCTGCACCCAGCCCCCCTGCACCTCCGCCTGCTCCACACTATAGCAGGGAGGAGGAACCGATTGTTCCCTCTACCCCACTATCTAGCACCACTGACACCGGGCTCCGAAGGTCCACCCGTCCCAACCTAGGTAGACCCCCACTTAGGTACAGGGAGACCGTTCTATGAGTAAAAGGGGTCCGCAAGTGTAAAAGAGTGTTGTTGCTTGTTTGGGAAGTTTTGAAAGTTCTGCAATAATAAGAAAGATGATTATCCGAGTTTTCACCTGATTGTCTGCTGTGATTAGCAACCGGCTGGAGCCGGCACCGTTGTCCCCGTAGGGACCGTTTAAAAATGCATGGGAACTATCCATGGACAAGCCCGTGAACTTTGCAGGGCAACCACAAACGTTGGTGGCTTGTAAATATGTTGGGTACCGTTACCGTTTCCGCAGTGCCGCCTCCGGAGAGGCAGGTTGGAGGGAGGGCCCTCAGCAGAGCAGGCTGGGGCCCAGCCACCAAAGGAACCGGTGGCTACCCTCTGGAGGGAAGGACAGATCCCGCTCGGGTACCGTGTGCTGGACTGTGGGTCAAGGGGTGCTGCCTGGGTTTTAGGGGCAGCATCAGGGCCAGGTTACTTGGGTGGGAGAGAGCGGAAACCGTGACCGTATACCGTTGAAACGTTAAAAGTAAAATGTGCCTCCCGTCTTGGGAAGATTTATTGAAAATGCTTATGTTGTTTAACCCTGTTACCCCTTTTACAGAAAAATAAAACCGGTGTAGGACGGCAGCCCGCGGACGGTCTGCGTTTTGCTAAGGGGGAATGTGTCGCCCTGGGCAAGCCAGGGGACACAGGTCACAACACCACCACACCCCACATCCCAGGTAGGCACACCTAAGCTGAACCAAAAATCCTTGTTGCCTTCCTCCAGGAGTCTGATGATGCACACCAGGGGGTGGGCCAGGCGGTTGGCTCCGCCCACCAAGGAGCTCACAGCTCTGGAGGCAGGAAGTGTCAGGCAGATTAGCCCAGGCAGGGCTTGAGTAGAGAAGCAGATTAGCCCAGGGTGAGCCTGTGTCAACAGCAGAGTAGCCCGGGTAGGGCTAGAGTAAACAGCAGAGAAGTGAAAGTGAAGGAAAGAAAAGTGGAAAAGAAGGAAAGCAAGAAGTGGTGACAGAGCAGAGAGTGTGCAAGCCTGAGAGCCCAGCTTTGTGTAGGGCCAGAACAGCAAGGTCAGCAACGGCGGTGACTGTCTGGAGGGGGACCGTTTGGAAGTTCCTGGAAGGACCCCGTTGGCTGTGTGCCCGGTGGTCTGGAGCAGTGTTCCGAAGGACAGTCAGCACCAGGGCAGGGGCCTCTCGGACCCCGGCAAGGCTAGGAGTCGCCCAATTTGCCGAATCCGTCAGTGACGGGGACGCAGATCCCCCAACAACAAAGTCCCGATTGACGGCAACAGCCCGACCATTACCGGGGAGACACCGCCACCGCCAAGGCACCAGTTTCCCCAGGGCCAGCGCCTGCGGGCAAAGTGTAGAGCTCCTCCGGCCCAGATTGCAGTCGGGGAGCGGGTAACCGGAGGGAATCCACCGATACCACCAGACCACACAGGTGCAAGGAAGAGAGAAGTCACCGTCACCTACCGGGAGTGCAGGTGCAGCCGTCTGTGGGACCGTCCTACCAGCCGTTGGTTTACTGTACAAACTGTGTCCGTGTCAGGCTGAGTGAGTACCATAGTGCCGCAAGGCACAGCGCTGCCCCCGCGTCCCTGCGCCCTCCAGGCCCTACACCTTGCATCTCTTCACCGGGCCCCGGGATCACCAACCCCTACCCACGGAGGGGCAACACAACACCTGGCTGCTCCCATCACCATCCCCGGGACCCCCACACTGAGCAGCGGTGGTGCCATCACCACAACCGTGGGTGGCGTCACGAACTATAATCCCAACAAACACCCCCTTTTCACTCACGGGCGAGGAGTGCCGCTCGAGACACCCCGGGATCCGGCCCGCAGCTCGAGCCACCAGGAGCAACTGCCGGACCCGAGCAGAAGGGGTGAGCGCGGTGTGCTGACACCCTCCTCCCCGCCCGCGACAATTTGGCGTCACGAACAGGATCTTACCGCTCTGCCGTCAGGTAGAGGTGCGCCTTGTTACCGCCGGAGATATCCGGCAGAAAAATTTCAGAAGCCGCCATCTTTGGCGCGAAAAGTTCCCGCTCGAGCGTCTTCTCGAGCAGTAGAAGCGCGAAGGCCAAAACCCCGCCCCGAGAGAGGAGGGGCCGGAAAGAGCTAAGGGGGACGCGATGGCGGCTGGCGGCATGTAGTCGCCGCTATAAAAGCAAGGACGCCAGGACCTTGCCAGAATACCGTTCCTGGAACCAAACAGTGGAGATACCATGTGGATGCCGTCCCGAAACACCGTGGCCCCCGCACCGGGAACCGCAGCGTGGGTGGAGATCCGGACCGCGCAGCTCCACCTAAGGCTGCAGGTCAAGATGCAGCTCCTCATGGAGGAGTGGGAGACCGACATGGCGGACGTTGTGGCAGCCGTGCGGAGACGCGAGGAGGGAGCGGAGGAAGGGAGGGTGAGTGACCCACGCCCCTATGTCCCGGAGGGACCGGTCGCTGCGGCTGAGGGACCCGGTCCAAGCCCTCTCCCCCCGTTGCCTCCTTCGCCACCCGTCTCGGAGGCCGTGACCCCGCCACTAGGCCCGCTACCACCGCAACCGGTAGCGATACCCAGCCCGTCCGCCCCAGCGGACCGACCTGTAGCCGGAGCCCGAAGCAAACCGGAGGCATTGCCATGGGAGGCCCCGAAGATTGTGCCAGAGACAGTCCCCGAGCAGTTCCCCGAGCCGGAGCCGATGACCCGCTCCGAGCCGAAGGCCCAACTGCGGAAAGCCCCTGTGCCCATCCCCCACACCTCGGCTGAGGTGGCGCCGGGTTGTTGCTGCAAGGCAGCGCCCAAGGCCATGACACCGCGGGATACGCCGCCCACCTTTCTGACAGTGGGTAACGTACTGGATGTCCCGCGGGGCTCAACCCGTGCGCCGGAGCCATACTGGGACAGGGAGCCGACCAAGCTGGGCCTGGAAATCGCGGAGAGGGAGCGAAGAAAAGCCGAGCTGGTAGCCCGAGCCATCCGGGAAAAGGAGAACCTGCGGCAAGCGACCTTCCGTGTCCGGGGCCCGTTCTACGAGGGGCAGGTGCGGCGCTTCGATATCCGCCGGGGCTACGGGTTCATATACGAACCGGGCCTGGAGGCTGAGGTGTTTGTAGCCCGGCGGGATGTGCATGCCCATCTGCCCGAGGAGCATCCTGGCCGCAACCTAATACCAGGGGACATGGTGCGTTACACTCGGCACTGCGGAGAGAGGGGGTGGTTTGCCCTGGACGTAAAGCTGAAGGGCAGCCCGGAGAGCAAGGTGAGCTCTGCACCCCCTCCCTCGGAGGAAGCAGCAGCAGGACCGGAGTAGGGCAGCGGATGCCCGTTGCACCGTCCCCCGTTGGGACCACCACTGAGTTATTTGTTTGATGTTTGAAAGTTCTGCAATGATGAAAGATGATTACCCGAGTTTGTTACCTGATTGTCTGCAGTGATTAGCAACCGGCAGGAGCCGGCACCGTTGTCCCCGTGGGGACCGTTTAAAATGCATGGGAACTATCCATGGACAAGCCCGTGAACTCTGCAGGGCAACCACAGACGTTAGTGGCTTGTAAATATGTTGGGTACCGTTACCGTTTCCGCAAGGCCGCCTCCGGAGAGGCAGGTTGGAGGGAGGGCCCTGAGCAGAGCAGGCCAGGGCCCAGCCACCAAAGGGACCGGTGGCTACCCTCTGGAGGGAAGGACAGATCCCGCTCGGGTGACTTGTGCTGGACTGTGGGTCAAGGGGTGCTGCCTGGGTTTTAGGGGCAGCATCAGGGCCAGGTTGCTTGGGTGGGAGAGAGCGGAAACCGTGACCGTACACCGTTGCAACGTTAAAAGTAAAATGTGCCTCCTGTCTTGGGAAGAGTTTATGATTAAAAATGTTATTTATGTTTGATTAACCCTTGTTATCCCCTTTTACAGAAAAATAAAACCGGTGTAGGACGGCAGCCCGCGGACGGTCTGCATTTTGCTAAGGGGGAATGTGTCGCCCTGGGCAAGCCAGGGGACACAGATAACAACACCACTACACCCCACACTCCAGGTAGGCACACCTGCTAACCAGAAATCCTTGTTGCCTTCCTCCAAGAGTCTGTTGATGCACACCAGGGGGTGGGCCAGGCGGTTGGCTCCGCCCACCAAGGAGCTCACAACTCTGGAGGCAGGAAGTTATCAGGCAGAACTGTCAGGGACATGAAGGAGTGAACAGCAGAGTAGCCCAGGCAGGGGCTAGAGGAAACAACCAGAAGTAAAAGTGAAGGAAAGGAAAGTGGAAAAGGAGGAAAGCAAGAAGTGGTGACAGAGCAGAGAGAAGGAGAAGCCTGAGAGCCCAGCTGTGTGTAGGGCTAGAACAGCAAGGTCAGCGACGGCGGTGACTGTCCGGAGTGGGACGGTTCGGAAGTTCCTGGAAGGACCCCGTTGGCTGTGTGCCCGGTGGTCTGGAGCAGTGTTCCGAAGGACAGTCAGCACCAGGGCAGGGGCCTCTCGGACCCCGGCAAGGCTAGGAGTCGCCCAATTTGCCGAATCCGTCAGTGACGGGGACGCAGATCCCCCAACAACAAAGTCCCGATTGACGGCAACAGCCCGACCATTACCGGGGAGACACCGCCACCGCCAAGGCACCAGTTTCCCCAGGGCCAGCGCCTGCGGGCAAAGTGTAGAGCTCCTCCGGCCCAGATTGCAGTCGGGGAGCGGGTAACCGGAGGGAATCCACCGATACCACCAGACCACACAGGTGCAAGGAAGAGAGAAGTCACCGTCACCTACCGGGAGTGCAGGTGCAGCCGTCTGTGGGACCGTCCTACCAGCCGTTGGTTTACCGTACAAACTGTGTCCGTGTCAGGCTGAGTGAGTACCATAGTGCCGCAAGGCACAGCGCTGCCCCCGCGTCCCTGCGCCCTCCAGGCCCTACACCTTGCATCTCTTCACCGGGCCCCGGGATCACCAACCCCTACCCACGGAGGGGCAACACAACACCTGGCTGCTCCCATCACCATCCCCGGGACCCCCACACTGAGCAGCGGTGGTGCCATCACCACAACCGTGGGTGGCGTCACGAACTATAATCCCAACAAACACCCCCTTTTCACTCACGGGCGAGGAGTGCCGCTCGAGACACCCCGGGATCCGGCCCGCAGCTCGAGCCACCAGGAGCAACTGCCGGACCCGAGCAGAAGGGGTAAGCGCGGTGTGCTGACACCCTCCTCCCCGCCCGCGACAGAGACCACCTATGCCAAACATGGTATCCATCCACAGATAGCCGTTTCGGGGTATTTGCCCCTCATCAGTGTGGAGTAGGAATCTGGCTAGTGGGAGCATTGCCTAGTAAAAGACTATGTGAGCAAGGATGGTTGACCTTAGGGAGATCAACATCCACCACTGCGGAGACACCATCACGTGTTTCTCAACGCAGTGATTCTAGAGCAATGCCCCCTGGGAAATATTCAAAGCAAGAAGGCCTGCGGAGACACCATCACATGTTTCTCAACGCTGGCAGGAAACTAGCCAGGTCTTTCACCGGGAAGGAACAACGTTGAGAAACATATGATGGTGTCTCCGCAGGCCTTCTTGCTTTGAATATTTCCCAGGGGGCATTGCTCTAGAATCACTGCGTTGAGAAACACGTGATGGTGTCTCCGCAGTGGTGGATGTTGATCTCCCTAAGGTCAACCATCCTTGCTCACATTATTATAAGGGCTAACTAAACTATTGTCGGTCGCCTGATTTTAGAACTCATCAAGAAGGGATATATATTATGTACAAAAACCTTCTTTGATGTGCATGTTTTTGTGTGTCAGAGCTATTGCACTTTGCACTTTATGGAGTTTGGTGGTGGTTATCTGATAAGGTAGTTAGGGACAAAAGGGACAGCCATCGTGGAATGGGGGCACCAGACATCTAGGGTGCTTAAAGCCCCATTGTTAGGTAGGACAAAGGAGAGGGAGAGTTGGTAATCCCCGAGGCCCTACTGTATGCAATTTATACTCTTTACATTCCATCACGGCACATTTCTTTCCCTTAAAGAAACGGTCCCTAACACCTTACTACCTTGTGTGTATCACTCACACTCCACACGTACATTGTGTGTAACTGTGTATGTTTGTTATTATTTTTAATAATTATAATAAAGGTTAATTTTTATGGGTGGACTCACTTTGAATGGTCTAAAATTACTAAGAGCATCCATATACATCTAGAACTGGTCTGTTCAAGTATGTAATCCCATCATGTGTGATACAACCCACAACTATGTATCTAATCCTATGTGTGATACAGCCACTGATCAGTGTATCTAATCCCATCATGTATGATATTGACTGCTGAAATGTGTAATTTCTGTGATATGAGCGCTGTAGCCACAATGATAGGACTGCTCCGCTCAGATCTCTGTAAGGACCAATAAGCAACGCTGCACAAACTAACAAAATCAGTGCTCCATATCAGTATCTTTTTGCAATCACCAACTCAATGGCTGCACTGTGATCTTAAACTTCATTCACCCTTAGGCCATGTGCCCACGGGAGCTTTTTGCTGCGGAGTTTGCCGCGGAAAACCTGCGGATTTTTCTGGATTTTCCAGATAAATCCGCAGGTTCTAGCATGTAAAGGCACTCCCCATGTTACCCTATGGGACATGGGGAGTGTCTGTGTCCACGCTGCGGAAAGTACAGGAGGATCCTTACCAGAATAGGGTACCTTAGTAGAGAATTTGGGGACATTACCCCCATAACAGTGTCAGCAGCAGATCCTCGCCCCCATAACAGTGTGTCATGACCACATTTTTTGGTTAAAATTTTATTTTGCTATTTTCCTCCTCTAAAACCAGGGTGCGTCTTATTGTCCGAAAAATACGGTATCTACAGTATATGTTTGTGAATATGTTTTCAAATACGGATCCCTTGCGATTTTGTAAGTTTGCCCACTGACAAAGACATTAACAGTCTATAATTTTAAGGGTAGGTTCATTTTAACAGTAAGAAATAGAATATCCAAAATAAAATCCAGAAAATCACATTGTATAACTTATATAAATTTATTTGCATTTTGCAGGGAGAAATAAGTATTTGATCCCTTACCATCCATTAAGAGTTCTAGCTAGAGTTGAACGAGTACATAATTATTCGAGCTTGCTATACTCATGAGTACTGTCTAATACTCGCGTATTCATTCCGAATAGCATGTGCAATGCAAGTCAATGGGGAATACTCACAATGTAACGAGTAACCCAAATTCTGCACTATTTGATACTTGCACAAATAGAATGGCATTCGGGTTACTTGTTACTTTGCGAGTTTTCCCATTGACTTGCATTGCACACACTATTTGGAATGAATACGCGAGTATTAGACAGTACTCATTATGAGTATAGCGAGTACAAATAGTTAGGTACTCGCTCAACTCTGTTTCTGGATCCTACAGACAATTAGATGCTCCTAATCAACTCGTTACCTGCATTACAGACGCTGTCTTAAATTGTCACCTGTATAAAAGACTCCTATCCGCAGACTCAATTAATCAGTCAGACTTTAACCGCTACAACATTGGCAAGATCTAAGAGCTTTCTAAAGCGGGCTTTACACGCTACAATATATCTAACGATATATTGGCAGGGTCACGTCGTAAGTGACGCACATCCGGCATCGTTAGTCATATTGTAGCGTGTGACAGCTATGAACGAGCAGAAATACTCACCACCTCGTTCATCATTGACACGTCGCTCATTTTCTAAATATCAAACGTCCGGTTGTTCATTGTTCCCGGGGCAGCACACATCGCTCCGTGTGACACCCCGGGAACGATGAACACAGCTTACCTGCGTCCCGCCGGCAATGCGGGAGGAAGGAAGTGGGCGGGATGATTACGTCCCGCTCATCTCCGCCCCTCCGCTTCTATTGGGCGGCCGCTGTGTGACGTCGCTGTGACGCCGAATGTCCCTCCTCCTTCAGGAAGTGGATGTTCGCCACCCACAGCGAGGTCTTTTGGAAGGTAAGTACGTGTGACGGGGGGTTACAACATTGTGCGACACGGGCAATTTTGTGCCGCACAAACGATGGGGCGGGTGCGATCGCTCATTAAATCGGAGCGTGTAAAGCAGGCTTAAAGATGTCAGGGACAAGATCATAGACCTGCACAAGGTTTGAATGGGCTACAAAACCATAAGTAAGACACTGGGTGAGAAGGAGACAACTGTTGGTGCAATAGTACGAAAATGGAAGAAATACAGAATGAGTGTCAATCAACATCGATCTGGGGCTCAATGCAAAATCTCACCTCGTGGGGCATCCAGGATCATGAGGAAGGTGAGAGATAAGCCTAAAACTACACGGGAGGAATTTAATGATCTCAAGTCAGCTGGGACCACTGCCACAAGAAAACCATTGGTAACACATTACGTTGTAATGGCTTAAAATCCTGCAGTGCCTGCAAAGTTTCACTCTTCAGGAAGGCGCTTGTGCAGCCGGCCCGTCTATAGTCTGCCAATTAACACCTGGATGATTCTGCGAGTGATTGGGAGAAGGTGCTGTGGTCAGATGAGACAAAAATTGAGCTCTTTGGCATGAACTTAATCCGCCATATTTGGAGGAAGAGAAATCTGACTATGACCCAAAGAACACCATCCCCACTGTTAAGCATGGAGATGGAAACATGTTTTGTGGGTGATTCTCAGCTAAGGGCACATGACTAGTTCACCGCATCAATGGGACAATGGATGGAGCCATGTACCGTAAAATCCTCAGTAACTACCTGCTTTCCTCCGCCAGGACATTAAAAATGGGTCGTGGCTGGGTCTTCCAGCACGACAATAACCCAAAACATACAGCCAAGGCAACAAAGGAGTGGCTCAAAAAGAAGCACATTAAGGTGATGAAGTGGCCTAGTCAGCTTCCAAAACTTAATCCCATAGAAAACGTATGGAGGGAGCTGAAGCTCTGAGTTGCCAAGTGACAGAATCAAAATCTTTTTAGAGAATCTGCAAAGGGGAGTGGAGCAAAATTCCTCCTGACATATGCAAACCTCATCATCAACTACAAAAAATGTCTGACTACTGGGCTACCAAGAAGGGAACGGCCACCAAGTATTAAGTCTTGTTTGCCAGAGGGATAAAATACTTATTTCTCTCTGCAAAATGCACATACATTTATATAATGTGATTTTCTGGATTTTATTTTGGATATTCTATCTCTCACTGTTAAAATTAACCTTCCCTTAAAATTATAGACTGTTCATGTCTTTGTCAATCACAAACTTACAAAATCAGCAAGGGATCAAATAATGATTTCCCCCACTGTATATGTGTCTATGCATATGCAAGTGTGCATGTCCGTATGCTATGTGCGTGCGTCCATATGTTCTGTGTGTGCGCACATCCTTATGCTGTGTGTGTGCACATCTGTACGTTCTGTGTGTGCACGTCCGTATGCTGTGTGTGTGCACGTACACTGTGTGTGTACACGTCTGTACTGTATGTTTAAATATCCGTGTTTCGGGTTCTGGAGTTATATGTATGTATATTGTGTTATATGTGTAAAACATTTGGATATTTAGGACCCAGCACAAAATCTATAAGGCTATGTACCCACGTTGCGTTCTGTCCCTGCAGAAATTTCTGCAGCGATTTGAACAGCACACGTGCGCTTCAAATCGCTGCAGAAACAGTCCGTAATGAAAAGCTGATTTCATGCGCTCTGGATGCAGCCCCTCCCATAGACAGAGCGGGGGCTGCATGCAAAACGTATGAAAGAAGTGACATGTTGCTTTTTAGAACGCAGCGCTCAGGCAGCAGCCGAAGCGCTGCATTCTAATACGCAACATGGGCATGGATTATGCACAATCTTCATAGATTGTGCTGGGGACGCAGGACGCATGCAGTTACACTGCAGTGCAGAACGCAGCGTAACTGCATGAAAATACGCTATGTGGGCGCATAGCATAAGGATTTGTGCCCAAGATCAGGCTTCCTTGTAATGTGGACGCAGCGTACTTTCTCTTTGCAGAGACACTAGTGTTCTGTGCGGGAGAACGCATTGTCCGTGCCCACGATCAGGATTCTGAGCGCATCTCTGCATGAATAAGTTGACCTGCTGCAGCTCAGAAAGTCGCACCACTGGTCAGTTTATGGAGCGTCTAAAAGAAGCAGAGTGGGCAAGAGATTACTATAAATCCATCCACTGTGCTTGTACTGTACAATGCAGCGTTCTGGAAGCAGAGAAAAGACTCTACATCCAAAATGCTGAAAACACTGATCGTGGGTCCAGGCCCTAAGGGCTCGTTCACATGTGTTAGGGACTTCCATTTGCCTTTCCATGTTTAGGAAAAAGACAATTAAAATTAACTACTTCCTTCACTGTGATGTAGCGTTGTTACCATTAGGCCTCCCTCATATGTCCGTGTTGTATCCATTTTTTTCATGGTTAGGCTGCTTTCACACATCCGGCTTTTGCAATGCGGCACAATCCGGCACTTTGCAGGAAAACCGCAACTGTTTATTTTTGCTGCCGGTTGCGTTTTTCCTGCATAGACTTTAATTAGTGCCGCAATGTGCCGCATGGGCTTGCGTTCCGTCCGGTTTTTGCCACATGCGGCAGATTTAGTCGATGCGGCGGCCGGATGGAACGTTCCCTGGCACGTTTTTTGCTCTGGCAAAAAAAAACGCATCCGTCCGATGCGGCGCTTTTCCCAATGCATCCCTTTGGATGCCGGATGCGGCAAAAAACGTATCCGGCCGCCGCATGCGGTTTTTGCCACTGCGCATGCTCAGTAGCATGCCGCAAGCAGCAAAAACCGGACCGGCCGCATGTAAAAAACTTATGCAAAGGATGTGGTGTTTTCACCGCATCCGTTGCATAGACTTCACAGCCGGATTCAGCCGCACGGCTCAAACCGGATGTGTGAAAGCCGCCTTACCCCACCTTCCCATTATAGCTTATGGTGCTACTCACATGTCTGTGTATTTACGCGAACCGAGTGTCCATGTGATCCACACGGAAACATGACTGTTTCTTTTTCCGGCAGCACAGATCACAAGAGCCAATAGAAGTCTATGGGGCCGTGAAAAACACGTACAGCACATGGATGGCATCAGCGTACAATCCGTGTTACTGAGGGACAAAGATGTTATGGGGGGGGGGTCTAGTCATTTAGTCATTACTGGGGGCAGCTCACGAGGGGGCATATGCTATGGGACGCTGGCTGGCACTGCGGCTCCTCTTCATCTGTGAGACGGAAGCACACCGTGCTCCAACTCCACCCACAGATGAATTTCCAATGCCCCTGCATGTAGAGTTCAGTAATGAACGCTGTGTGCAAGTGTGCATTTTATGGGTCAACAGCCAGGAACTCGGCCTGGGGGCAGAAGAATACATTACTGCCCCTGCTGACAGCATGTGGCCCCCGGCTGTCCACAGGCCTGACATTTGCCTCGGTGCTGCTGCTCAGGGCCGTTAAACATCAGCACTGAGGAATAAGGCCCCTGAACAACCACCGTTAAAAAGGCGTATTGGCGGTCATTAGGGTGTTAAACATTGGCAATGAAAACCCAAATAAGTCTATGTATAACAGTGCAATGAATGCAAAGCACTAGTACAATACATGGCAGAAGAAAGTAGCATAATATAAAACATGTAAAGGAAATCTCATTACAAATGAAGAGAAAATACACGCAAAAGTAAAAGTAAAGGGCGTAAGAAAAAGAAAAAGTGCCAGTTAGAAGCATAATAATATAAGCACAATATAGAGTATGGATTATATTACCGGATCACCCCCAGGACCAGGACAAAGAGCTGAAATGCAGCGTCCACCACTTACTGAGAGACACACACACACAGCAGGCGCCTCTGGTTTAAATGACTGCACATTGTTGTGTGACTGGACCAATGAGTGTGAATAGGGGCTGGTATGGACATTAGAGTGGGGGCAGGTCCAGAAAGTGTAGCAATTTCCGGCCAGACAGGATAGGAGGCCAGTGCAGACATCATAAAGGCTTGTGTCCTGATGACATGAGACCAGGAAGGCAGCAGTGCGGAGGATGGGTGGTCATAAGAGTCTGGGGTCAGCATGACAATAGGAGACCCTACTGTGAATAGAGCAGCAGGGCTGATAAACAGCAGGGAGTGCAGGCTGATATCCCACAGATTAAACATGGCATATCTGCACCAAAAAGCTGCATCTCCTGGCAGAAAAAAAAAACATTTTTGACGCATTTTTGAGGCATTCTTGGGTGGAAAAACACTGCAAAAACACTGAAAGAATTGACACTCTGCAGATTTGTTTCTGCATCAAATCTGCAAGGAGAAGAAAAAGCAACATGTGCACAAAACGTCAGGATTGTCATTGACTTTGATGGCATTAGGATTGTTTCGTGGCAATTCTGCATCAAAAACCGCATCAGAAAATGTGATAATAACACACTGTGTGCACATACCATAAAAGAAAAAAAAAAGTATATTAGAGAATAAAACAAACACATGCAGATTATCGAAGTAAAGTAGGTAGAAGTGTGATACAGAAAAATACAGTGGAACTTCGCTTAACGAGTAACCCACTTAACGAGAATTTCGCTTAACAAACAAAGCTTTCTGTAAATTTTTAACTCGATTTACGAAAAAGCTTTGATGAACGAGGAAAATCCTCACTGCACACATTTCCGTTCCGTCCATCCACCGCGCTATGACCAGCACTTGCAGTCCACACAAACACACACAAGCACGCACAAAACACACACAAACACACACGCACACACATACAGTATGCTCACCTTACCTTCCATTCCACCGCCGGCCTCATGGTTCTTGTAGTTCCCGGGTACATCGCAACGTCCTCGCGGCGAACTACAGGACCCAGGAGGCCTGCGATGGTACGGAAGATAAGGTGAGCATATAATATAATATAGTGTACCTTCCGTTCCACCGCCGGTCTCCTGGATCCTGTAGTTCGCCGCTCCAATCCAGGCTGTGCATCGGCACCATAGCGACGAAGCAGGAACTACTCAAAAGCAGCACGCTGGCCAATCAGAGGCAAGCGGCTCTGCCTTTGACGTCAGCGCTCTGGCAGCGGAAGTTCCTCCCTCGTTGTTATGGTAACCCAATACACAGCCCGTACCGGTGAACAACAAGTCCCAGGAGACCGGCGATGGAACGGAAGGTAAGGTGAGCACATGTGTGTGTGCGTGCGTGCTTGTGTGTTTGTGTGTGTTTGTGTGTTTGTACGTGTTTGTACGTGTTTATGTGTGTTTGTGCATGTTTGTATGTGTTTGTGCGTGTTTGTGCATGTGTGGAATGACACAATAGGGGACCAGGATGGGACATTTAACAAGTTGTGGAACGAATTGTCTGCATTGCAATGATTTCCTATGGGAAATCTTGCTTTGCTGAACGAGTAACTTGGTTAACAAGCACACTCCCAGAACGGATTGTTCTCATTAACTAAGGTTCCACTGTACTCGGGATAATGACAGGGGTAAAGAATAAATGGCTAAAGTCGACTCCGTTCGGGTGTCTGTCTGCAGAAAACATATATGTGCAAAATTGGCACAAAACAGAGCACACGCTAATGTGGCGCCCTGGATTAGCCAGGTCGTCACAGGTACTGCAACAACACACCCCACACCCCGAGATAGGCACATCAGCCAGACACAAATCCTTGTTGCCTCCCTTCAGGGGCTGATGTCCGCACCAGGTGGGGTGGAGCCAGGCGGTTGGCCCCACCCACTGAGGAGTTCACAGGCCTGGAGGTGGGAAAAGAAAGAGAGTGAAAGTTCAGTTAGGGAGAGTGAAGGAGAAGGAGTGAAGTAGAGGAGCAGACTGACCGTGTCCGGGTACGTGGCCCAGGCACCAAGAGTAAGGTTGGCAGACGGTGGTGGCCGTCTGCAGGAGAGGCCGATCGACGCGGAACCGTAGGACCGGGGATGGGCGGTGGCCCGCCGGTACCGAACCGGGGAGCGAAGAGAAGCCAGCACAAACCGGCAGGGCCTGCGGACCCCGACCAGGCTTGGAGTCGCCGTTAAACAGGTCAAATCCGTTAGCGACCGGAACCTCCGGGGTTTCCAAACAGCAAAGACCCGATTGAAGGCAACCGCCAAACAGAGAAAAGGAAATACAGCTACCGCCATAGCTAGAATTTCCAGGGCCAGAGCCTGCGGGCAAAAGGGCTCCTCCGGCATATATCCACGTCGGGGAGCGGGTTACCGGTGGGAAGCCATCGGAACCGAAGATACACAACAGGTGCAGGGAAAGGCAGCCACCACCAACCGTCCGGGAGTAACCACAGCAGCCGGCTGCGGGACCCGTCCATCCAGCCGTTTGTTTTACCGGAGACGCTGTATCTATTCTTGGCTGAGTGAGTACCACCGTGCCGACCGGCACCGCGCTGCCCCCGCGACCCTGCACCTCGCCAACCCTGCCTCCCCGACACCTCACTGGGCCCCGGGACAACCAACCCCTACCCACGGAGGGGGAAAACAACATCCCAGCTGCTCCCTGCCATCGTTCCCGGGATCCCCGTCACCAGCAGCGGTGGTGCCCATCTTCACCACAATCCGTGGGTGGCGTCACGAACTCAAATCCCCAAACCAAACGACCCCTTTCAGTCACGGGCGAGGAGCGCCGCTCGAGTCCCCGGATCCGGCCCACCGCTCGAGCCACCGAGCAGCCGCAGCAGAAGCAGCAGCGCCGGACCCGAGCGTTAGCGAGCGCAGCGCACCTCCCCGCCAGCGACACTAACGCAATGTGCTTCATTACAGTGAATGGCCCTGCCGGCGCATGTGTCCGGAACACACTTTGCGGGGTGGGGGAGAGGTGGTTCGGACGGATGCCCCGACGGGACATGTGGACGTAAGGCAAAACGCAGTGTTAAAGGAGCCTAAGGCTAAAGGGAAAATGGAGAAAAGTAAAAAGAGAAAATATTAACAAATGAGGAAAATAGAACAAAAGATTCAGAGGAAAATTAAGAAAGTGCTCTTAGGAAAAAATTAAAATAAAAGGATTGTTATATAAATGCCTGCAAGTCATATTCTCTATTGAGATCCATAGGAGTCAGAGTCTGTAATTTATATATCCAAAAGGCTTTGTTATCCTTGCGAGTGTGAGCGGGAGTGGACCCACTGGGCCGCAGCAATGGCTCAACCACAGGGGTATAACTAAACAACTACCTCATCTTCATTAGAGCATCTGATGGTGAGGATAGGCTTGTGATTGACAGACATTTCAGCACCAAATCACACCTCTTGGCAGAAAACCGCACCGAAACAACGTCAAACCATTTTTGTTCATTTTTTTTTTGCCAAGAGATGCAGATTTAGTGCTGACATTTTTACTGCATATTCCTTCACCCAATTTACACCTTCTGGCAAAAAATCATATCAAAACCGTATGGTGTTTTGATGCATTTTTTTTTGCCTGGAGGTATAGATTGGGTGCAGTAATATGGTGTAGAAATTTCAGCACCAAATCTGCATCTCTTGGCAAAAAACCCTTTGGTTTTCTGCCAAGATATGCAGGTCCGTGAACTCAGTTACCTCATCTGAGGTGTGTGTATTTTGTTTCAACTAAAGGATTTTTTGGTGTTTGTGTTTATTTCTTTTCATTTACAGATTAGTGATGGGGGGTCTCATAGACTCCTCCCACTACTAATCTAGAGCTTAGTTGCAGCTGTGAGCTGTTATTAACCCCTTATTACCCTGATTTCCACAGCACCAGGGCAATCAGGACGAGTCGGGTAAAGTTCCGGTGGTGCAGAACTGTGGAGAGCTTTGTGGGTGAGAGATATAAATTTGTATTGTATTCTGTAGCTGATAAGCAGCCAGTGTAGTGACGGGCACAAGGTGGAGGCGAGGAAAGACCAAAGCTGCAGCTACTGTAATAGGAAGGTGGGTTACTGTATTAAGAAAACCAAATAAAAATAATCCATATTAGAATTTAATCTTTAATAATTTGCTTAAAAAGGCCTTGTGACCTGACCAACATAGAAATACACATAAACACATGAGAGGGTGAGAAAACTAGCCAATGCAAAATTTGTCGCTAGAAATAAAGCAGTAGAGGAGGCTGACCCTAAGGGGCCCTAATACCAGCCCTATCTATTAAGATCCCCTTAAAATGCCAAAACAGCAGAAACCCCCACAAGTTGAACCATAATGGAAACTACACCTCTCAAGGAATTAATCTAGGGGTGTAGTGAGCATGAATGTATGAATGAGTGTAAAGTGACGTGTCATGGATGCCATTTGATGTTTTTGATCCTGATTTATTTAAAAGGGGTTGTTCTTCACTATTGGTTCCGAGAGGGGGCAAATGTGCTATACACGGCCACTATATAGCTGAGCTGTGCTGTGCAGCTCCGCACCTGAGCACATCCGGCCTCCGGCTCCGAGAATAGCTGAGCTGTGTATGTTCATTCGTGCTGGATCATCTAGGAATTAATATTTTACTTTATAATCCAAGTCATGTGATAACATTTGATAGAAGGGAGCACTAATATTAGGGGAGCCTCCCAAATCCTCACTGAGGAAACTCATGGTAATATATAACAGTACAGGACCCAAGGACATAAAACCTGCTGGACTAGGTGTGAAGGAGTGGGCAAAATTATGTGTCATCTAGCAAAGAAATATTTCTAAGAAATCCAACAATTCTGTCAACCGGGGTGAAATATTTAACAGAAGAATGAAGCAAAACATCTATAAATTCCTACTCCACACCCTTCCCACAGTGAGCACGGTTATACACAGGTTATGTCAGCTGTAACTACTATCGTACCTTACCTCAATCTGTGGAACCCCATTGCAATACCAGTCACAGCCATTTGAGAAGAGTGGCGCTGTTTTTGGAAAAAGACCACTATGTTTTTCATATCTCACACAACTCTTTAGATTAGAGCAGTCAAAATACATCTATACAATATACAGACAAAACTAATGTGGAAGTTGTATCTCTCCTAATAAAATGAAGGGAGACTTGTGACAGATTCACAACCACAGTTTTATACCACATTCTGCACTTTTGTGGGACACTGTATGGCTGCACCCCCAGATTTCAAAGATGAACGACGTCAATGTATATATTGGCCTGGTGGATGCACAACGGTTTGGGGGTCAAAAGCAGACGGTCTCTTTCTCTAGGTCAGTGTACCTCAGATAAAACAGAGGAGGCTTTATAACATCAAATAAAGGAGGTTCTATCTCTCTCAGTATACCTCAGACAAAATGGAGGAAGCTGTAGCTGTATCCCACTCAATGTACCTCAGATGAAATGGAAGAGGATCTTCCATGTACCTCAGACAAAATGGAGGAAGCTGTAGCTGTATCCCACTCAATGTACCTCAGATAAAATGTAAGAGGAACTTTCCGTGTACCTCAGATAAAATGGAGGAAGCTCTTTTATTCGGTGTACAGCAGGTAAAATGGAGAAGGATTTATCTCTTTATGTACCTCAGATAATGGAAGAGGCTCTATCTCTCTCAAAGTACCTCAGATAAAATGGAGGAGGATCTTTTATTCGGTGTACATCAGATAAAATGGAGGAGGCTCTATCCCTCTCGGTGTACCTCAGATATAATATAGGAGGCCCTTTTATTCGGTGTACCTCAAATAAAATTGAGGAGGCTTTATCTCTTTCAATGTATCTGAGGTAAAATGGAGGACGCTCTATCTCTCTCTATGTACCTCAGATAAAATGGATGAAAATGTTTCTCTCGGTGCACCTCAAATAAAGTGTCTACATCTCTCACTGTGCCTCACACTAAATACTGTCTCTTTCAAGATACCTCAGATATAACACAAGATGTCTTCTTTCTGTGTTTCTCAGATAACTGAAGGATTCTCTCTTTCTCACTTAAAATGGAGGATGCTGCCTCTCTCACTCCACTTGGGATATCTGGAAGATTCTCTGTCTCTGTTCAACTGATAAAAATTAAGAATGTTTTCTCTGTCTTTATTAAGAATGGAGTTTGTGTTACTGCGAGAAAATGGAGAACACTCAGTGAGATTACTACAGTAGATCTTTTCACTCCCATTTTCTTTCGGACATTTCTCATCTCCATCCCTCTTATCCCTTCTTCTCACTTTTCTAGCTCCTGGCAGATTCTGTTTATTTCCCTAAGGCTGATGGGAGTTGTAGTTTTTTCCACTTGCAGGTTATATAAAGCAGAACACTATTAGGTTTTCTCTTCAATGGATGCTTATGACAGGATTCTTCTCTCACGTCTGCTGGTGTAATGGTTTCTGTACTGGAACATGTCATCTTCTCCCCTCTGTTCAGTCGGCTGGGGTCTGGCCGCTCAGGAGTGGTGGATATATTAGTTTTTGTCATGTTGGTACTCCTGTGAAGTCCTGAGGTAGTGCAGTATACAGGCCCGTATTTGTCACTAGGCAGCGGCAGTCTGGTGCCTATGGTGGCAGGCTGCGGGGGTGGCACCAAAAGGGAGGGAGAAAAATTTATTTTTTAACATCAGTCCGTTAGACAGTATAAGAAATCATTTACTTATATTTTCATCTTTAAGACACAAATACAAATAAACTACTGACACACGGAGCTGATTGACTCAGGAAGTACCAGCTTCTGCCCTTCTAGGTCAGACAAACGCCAATCAGCTACTTGCTGCATCACACTGCAGGTGTCACAGCAGGCCACCGCGGATGAGCACAGATGCCGGAGCCAGGAGGACAGACACAAGCAGGTAAGTGCTCATAGAGCTGAAGATTCAGAAGGGGGGAGACGGGAAGGCTAATGCTATAGACTAGGGAGGGGAGGCTAATGCTATAATATGGTTATATTTCTGTCAATTCTACTTTTTGGCAGTCCTTGCATTTCATTCATAGACTTTGCAAATCTAGGAGTCACAATCCAGGAGTCACACTCAATGGTCAAAAAATGTTGTCTGAGGCCCTCCTCTACGTGTGCTCCAGGGGGTATTGCAGTTCCTACTAATTTTTGGCAGCCCCTGCTTTTAGTGCATGGCCTTTATGAGTGTAGCATTCCCACTAGCTAACCATTTTAACAGAATGTTTATGCGGCCCTCTTTATGTCTAATACATAAAATATTAAAGATATAAAATATAACAGCTTCATTACTGTTGCTCTATAAACCGCACCCCTGAAACCTCTGAGGCCTTACGTTACCAGAAAGTGTTGTCCAGTGGCCTGTATAAACGAATAAACGATTGGTGGTAGTAGCTAGTTCTTAATTCAATTATTGGGGAGCTTGGCAATGAACATACCAAAGTATGTGTATATTTATCCGTTTGTTGTAATCGAATATGAATATACTATACTTTCACAGTGAAGTTCCCAATAACCGGCATAACGTACTATCTGAAGCAGCCGTTGTCTTGTCCATCAATAGTCAGTCAATTGCGTCATTGTTCTGATGATTGTTGGTCACAGAGTGCTATTCGTGACAAATTTCTGGTAGCGGTGGGATATCTACAGGATCCCCTGACTGTTCCACGACATTATATATACATATAAGTTAAAATTACTTGCTGTGGATGTGTTTACTCTTCTGAAACCTAAGGAAGGTGCAAGTTCTGTACTGAAACAAGTGGTTTTGTTATAGAATTTTGCAATAAAATATCCATTTTTTAAATCCTCTGCCCTCTTATTCCTATCTCAGCAACACCCGGCATTTACCTGCCACCTAAAGGCTTTCTTTTCGGGCTTTACATTTTGTTAGAGAGAGATGAGCATAGTGGAGTAAAATTTTAAACAAATCTACATTTTTCTACATAAATCTGCATTTTGAAATTTGCTTTCCACGTGGATTCAGCAAAACGGAAGTGGCTGTCTGCCATTTTCTGGAACCATGAAAGATCATCAAAATGTTATCACTCACCTCTTTGATCCCACCTCTTCGATCCATGACCTATCGAGATTGAAAAGAACCCTCCCACCATAATCAAACCCGGATATGCCAGGTCAGTGTGAGAAACCTGAAGTGTGTGCCTTAGGCTGACCAACATGATTATTGCACAGGTGTGCCTTAGGCTGACCAACATGATTATTGCACAGGTGCGCCTTTGGCTGGCCACAACAAAAGGTCACTCTAATAAGTGCAGTTCTATCACACAGCACAATGCCACAGATGTCACAAGTTTTGAGGGAGCGTGCAGTTGACTAATGACTTCAGGAACGTCGACCAGAGCTGTTTCCTGTGAATTGAATGTTCATTTCTCTATCATAAGCCATTTACAAAGGCATTTCACTAAATTTGGAAGTATATCCAAGGAGTTTCATGACCGCAAGACCACATGTAACCACACAAGCCCAGGACCTCCACATCCAGCATCTTCACCTCCAAGATAATTTGAAAGCGGCCACCCGGACAGCGGCTGCAACAAGCGGTGCATAGCCAAAGAATTTCTGCACAAGTGTCCGTCAGAATCTGTCTCAGGGAAGCTCATCTGCTGCTCATCGTCCTCATCGTGGTCTCCACCTGAGTGCAGATCATCGTCGCTACCGACTTGAGTAGGCAAATGCTCACATTTGATGGTCTCTGGAACGTTGGAGTGGTTTCTTTTCATGAATGAATCCCAGTTTTAACTGTACAGGGCAGAAAACAGACTGGTGGCAAATGGAGGTCACACCAAATACTGACAGGTTTTCTGACCTCCTCAGAGCCCCTCAGTATTGTAAAACTGCACATTTTAACGATATATCGTCAGGGTCACGTCGTTAGTGACGCACATCTGGCGCCGTTAGCGACATCGCAAAATGTGACACCAAGGAGCGACAATCAACGATCGCAAAAACGTCAAAAATCGTTGATAGTTGACACGTCGCTCCTTTTCATAATATCGTTGGTGGTGCATGCCGCTTGTTGTTCATTGTTACTGCGGCGTCACACATCTCTATGTGTGACGCCGCAGGAACGACGAACATCTCCTTACCTGCGTCCACCGGCAATGAGGAAGGAAGGAGGTGGGCGACATGTTCCGGCTGCCCTTCTCCGCCCCTCTTCTCCTCTGCTATTGGGCGGCCGCTTAGTGACGTCGCTATGATGCCGAACGCACCTCCACCTTGAAGGAGGGATTGTTCGGCGGTCACAGCGATGTCGCTGAAAAGGTATGTGCGTGTGACGCTGCCGTAGCGATAATGTTCGCTACGGCAGCAATCACCAAATGTAGCACGAACGACGGGGGAGGGTGCTATCGCACACGACATCGCTAGCTATCGCTAGCGATGTCGCAGCATGTAAAGCACCCTTAAGGCACACCTGTGCAATAATCAAGCTGACCAGCCTAAGGCACACCTGTGCAATAATCAAACTGACCAGCCTAAGGCACACTTGTGCAATAATCAAGCTGACCAGCCTAAGTAACACCTGTGCAATAATCATGCTGTCTAGTCAGCATTTTGATATGCTGTACCTGTGACGTGGATGGATTATCTCGGCAAATGAGAAGTGATCACTAACACAGATTTAGACAAATTTGTGAATAATTTTCTATAGAAAAAGTCTTAGATCTTTCAGTTCAGCTTACAATAAATAGAAGCAAAAGTGTTGTGTTAATATTTTTGTTCAATGTACTTGGACAATGGATACAGAGAGCATGCTGGGAGTTATAGTCCAGTAATTTTATGCATTACGAAAAACCTTTGACCTCAATCTGTTATAATGAGCTTTACACAATCAATATCCCATCAAGAAGCCGCCCAAGAGCATCGAGCGGCACCAGTGCACCTCCAGCATAATCTGCATATGGCTTCTATGTGATCAGATCTCTGCAGAAAATATATATATTTATCAGGAGACAAGCGCCTATACAGCTATACTGCTGCTTCCAATAGAAAAAACATAAACGTATTGACAGGTTCCCACCAGATATACTTGCAGTCCAAAAATAAAAGAAAAAAAATCTAAGTTTAATAGTTTATTGAAAAACATGACACGATTCATAGAAAAAAAAACAACATTTATATAAGAACATGCACAATACTAAGCATTGGAATATATTATGATGTAATACCTAAATGAGCCACTAGATGGCAAAAAAATTGCAAAAATAATGGTGACTATATATAACCTGTGGAACATTAGGACACAGTGTAAATGCTGGGGA